>NC_052490.1:3838659-3878199 GCF_009730915.1 Dioscorea cayenensis subsp. rotundata
ATTTGGAGGGGCACAAAAGGCGGTCACACTAGAGCATTCTGACTTATGCACATAGAACAAGAGCTCCACCAACTTGCCTATCATTGAAGAAGCAAGTGATCCACGATGTGAACATGTGCCCATTTGCGTTACTCCAATGAAAGTATGGATTCGGGAAGCTATTCAGGCCGGATACTATAGCAGAGTACTGTAGCAATGACAAGATCTCCTTGCTTTTATCCCGCAATTGCACGGGCTTGTCGAAGTAATAATCCCGGGTGAGCGGGGTCGAATCCACAGGGAGTAGGGAGTAAAGACACTTAATTCGATTCTTAGCTATGTGAAGTATCAACAATGATAAGTGTGGTAATGATTCAATTCTCAAAAATTAAAAGCAACAAGTAAGAGAGCAAAAGTAAGGAGGAGGTAAGGCAATCGATAAAGATGGGTTACTCGGATGATGCTTCACCTAGGATAATCTCTTCAAGTGCAAGAACTCTCTATTATGCTTCCTAATCAATGCAATGGTGAGTCGTGGAAATCCTTACATACATAGTCCCAAATCTAAGGTCAACTATGCCTAACTCTATACATGTCCCGGAGGAGAAATCGAACAATCTCAACACCTCACACTCGCATAGAGTTGCAATGAGCTCTAGGGATTCCAAGTGATAAATCTCTTCCTAGATTTAGACCTAACCCTTTGGTCCAGGCGGAAGGTCCCTAGCCACAATTAAGCCCTAGATACTAAGATCACCTCAACGCTTCACTCCATTGCACGCGCAACTAGGCCCCAGCGGAGGTTCATCCCTTAGACCATTCACTCTATTATGGCCACAAAGAACTCAAGGAACAGAGGTAGAATCTATCATGTCGGAGGAGAAAGGGGACGCTCCTGTACCTCTCGACTCACCCTCTCAACCCCCTCCAACCTAGCTTTGTCTAACGCTCATGGTGTGTCACTCACTCACAAGGTTACCAACAAGAACTCTCAACCCTAGTGTTACTCTAGAGGAAATGTTCATACACTCAAGCATTCAATGTTGGAACTCACAATAAACATCAATTTATTGAAAGCATAATAAAGAAGTAAAATGAAACGAATACATCGTAGTGTTCACAATCACCCAAGTACCGACTAGGGGTTTAGCTCTCCATGAAGCTAAGTACAATCAAAGAAATCGAATGTAAAAGCAATGAATCCATAAAGAAACCCCCTCGATGGTCGTGTCGATGGTCTTGTGGAAAGTCCTCTACTCGGCGTCCAAGGATTCCTTCGTCCGGTATAGGATACGCCTCGATCAAAGCTCCCCTACCAACCTTCTTCCTAATGGAATCGCGATGTCGGAGCCATAGATACTCTCCAAAACCAAGGCCAATACCCCTCGAAACCCTAGCCGAAGCCCTCTCGCAAGTTGGGGAAAAGATGGAGAAAAGAATACCAAAATCGGGGATGAATCGGCTTTAAATAGGGTTGGAATCGGGCAACTCCACGGGCGTGGACGGTACACGCGCCCGTGCGGAATTTCCACACGCCCGTATGGATTCTCTGTCTCTCTGATTTCTCGGCCGGCTGTGAATAGTGCTGCTACATTACTTGCTAAAGTGTGCTGCAGTGCTCTGCTACAGTATTCGACCTGAATAACTTCCCAATTCCATACTTTCATCAGGGTACCGCAAACGGGCATATGTTCACGTCGTGAATCACTTGCTTCTTCAATGATATATATGTTGGTGGGGTTCTTGTTCTTGTATGCATAAGACGGAATACTCGAGTGTGCCTGCCTTTGTACCAATCCAAATGGATGTACTCACTCGAATGCGAGGAGGTTGGCACACACTCTAGCATCTCACACCTGTCCAATGTCTTCGCGTTTGAACCTTAACAAGATCTCCTCCAAAATAGGTGCATTATGATCCACATTGGCCCATTTCTTTCATACTCGGCCTCACAATCCTACCTGCATAAAAGTAACATAAAAACACACATATTAATGTAAAAAAAACTGAGAATAGTAATGCTCAACATAAGGAATGAACTCTTCGCATTGATATCGCACAAGCACTTACCAAGCAACATGGTAGCAAGTACTGTAGTAGCACTGTTCACAGCCGGACGAGAGAACAGTAGTTCTGAGAATCCACACGGGCGTGTGGAAATTATCCACGCCCGTGTGGAAATTCCTGCACGGGTGCGTGAAACATCCACGCCCGTGTAGTCGCCCGATTCCAACCCACTTAAAGCCGAATCAGCTCTGATTTTAGTATTTTTTTCTCCATCGTTTCACCAACTTGAGAGAGGGCTTTGGCTAGGGTTTTGAGGGGTATTGGCCAAGGTTTCTTAGAGAGGTTCTACGGCTCCGACATCGTCATTCCTTAGGAAGAAGGTTGGTAGGAGAGCTTCCGTTGAGGCATATCCTATACCGGACGAGGGAATTCTTGGATGACGAGTAGAGGAATTTCCACAAGACCATTGACACGACTATCGTGGGGGTTTCTTTATGGATTCATTGCTTTTACATTCTATTTCTTTGATTGTACTTAGCTTCATGGAGAGCTAAACCCTTAGTGGGTACTTGGGTATTTGTGAACCCTAGGATGTATTCGTTTCTTTGAATCTCTTTATTATGTTTTCAAAAAATTGATGTTGATTGTGAGTTCTAACCTTGAATGCTTGATTGTATGAACATTTCTCCTAGAGTGACACTAGGGTTGAGAGTTCTTGTTGGTAAATTTGTTAGTGAGTGACACACCACGAGCGTTAGACAAAGCTAGGTTGGAGAGGGTTGAGAGGGTGAGTCGAGAGGTACAGGAACGTCCCCTTTCCCCTCCGACGTGATAGATTCTACCTCCGTTCCTCGAGTTCTTTACGGCCACAATAGAGTGAATGGTCTAAGGGATGAACTTCCACTGGGGCTTAGTTGCGCGTGCAACGGAGTGAAGCGTTGATGTGATCTTAGTATATAGGGCTTAATTGTGGTTAGGGACCTTCCACCTGGACCAAAGGGTTAGGTCTATAATTAGGAAGAGATTTATCACTTTGAATCCCTAGAGCTCATTGGAACTCTATACGAGTGGGAGGTCGAGAGGTTATCTAATATCTCCTCCGGGACATGTATAGAGTTAGGCACAGTTGACCTTAGATTTGGGACTATGTAATTAAGGATTTCCACGACTCACCATTGCATTGATTAGGAAGCATAATAGAGGGTTCTTGCACTTGAAACAATTATCCTAGGCGGAGCATTATCCAAGTACCCCATCTTTATCGATTGCCTTACCCCCTTCTTTACTTTTGCTCTCTTATCTGTTGTTTTTATTGTTGAGAATTGAATCATTGTCACACTTATCATCATTGATCCTTCACATAGCTAAGAATCGAATTAAGTATTTTTATTCCATAGTCCATGTATATTTGATACCCGCTCATCCGGGATTATTACTTCGACAAATCCGTGCACTTGCGGGATATACGCAAGGGGACCTTGTCAAGTTTTTGGCGCCGTTGCCGGGGAATAGGCGTTTAGAGATACTTTGCACTTTGTTTTCTTAGCTATTTACCCTTCATTCTATTTCACATCTCTTCTCTATCACCGTTCTGATTTGTTCTTAATTATTTCACACTTTCTTATTCTTCCATCATTCTCATTTGTTTTCTTTTGTCATGTCTTACTTTTTCTTGCAAGGATTTTAAATGATGATTGACCCAGTCATTTCTCTATATTTGCAGGTCGAAGGTCTCAGTAAAAAAGTTGATAGAATTGTTACTTCACGACAACAAAACATTCCATGTTATAACGCATATCATCCAAATGAAGTGGGCTACCCAAACGTATTATGGGATAATGGTAAACAACATTGGGAGGCACCTCAAGAGGAATGTAAAACGGGTGAGATACTTGGAGAGGATGCATTTCAGTTGCAAAGAGTATTAGCTAACTTCATTGAAGCATCCGATGTCTGTGTCCAAAATATGGAGACCACACTAAGATGTCATGAAGCTCCTTCAAAAACCTTGAGCATCAATTAGGAGGGATACTTGACACACTCTCCAAGGAACAACAAGCATTTGAGCAAGTAATTCAAGTTCCTTATAGAGATGATGTGGTAGTGAATGACAATGAAGAAGTTGGGCAAATTGAGTACATTGGTGTAGAAAATGAAAAGGGAGAAGCTGAATACCATTTTGAGATTTTGGACAATGTGAATGAAGATTGTGCTTGTGAATGAGAAAATTTTCAAGGGGATTTGCTAGTGTCATGTTCCTTTCAAGCTGAAAATACACAAGAAGACGTAAATCCTAAGGTAATGGAACAAGCACTACTCTTTGGGATTAATCAATTCATAAATTGCAAGAAAAAAATTTTGGTTTTGGGAAAAGATGTGGGTAGGAGATTGAAACCATCCAATGACCCACCTATACTAAGCTTGGACAATTCCCAACCCAAATTGTTTCCGTGGAGGCCAAAGGTAAGATGGTTGGACTCTCCAACAAATATTCCACCACGGCAAGTAGATTTTTGGTTTAAAGGAAGTAGCTATGCAATATCTAGTCGGGAGGAACACACTCTTTTCAATCCACCATAAGGTAAGGAAGAGGTACGTCAAGCTAAATGACGTAAAACAAGCGCTTCTTGGGAGGCAACCCAAGCAATTACTGTTTTCCTAGTTTTTAGTTTAGTGTTTGGATGAATAAGAGCCTGAGTGTTGGTGTTTTGATTCTTATATGCCATTGCTAGGCTTTTCTTGTGGACCGTTGGTGTTATCTTGTGCTTTCATGTGTTTTGGTGAAGATTGGTCGTTTAAGCTCTATTTCATGTTTTCACTAGTAAAATATGCATAATAGGGCAGGCTCTGAGTGTGTAAACATGTTCAGAGATTTTTTGCAGAGCCTACAGAATTTTCTAAGGCATCCAGAGAAAACACACGGGCGTGTGGAATTTCCACACGCCCGTGGATATGCACTGCGAGCACATCCAGAGAGGGCACATGGGCGTGGGGCTGCCCCTATGAATGACCATGCGACTATCACACGCCCGTGGGTAATTTCCGCATGGGCGTGTGAATTCCTGCAGAGTTGGGTGGATTATCTCGAGAGCACACAGGGGCATGGACTCGCCCTTGTTTGTGACCTTGTGAAAATCACACGGGCGTCGGTAATTTTCGCACGCCCGTGCGAATCTCTGTAGAGGATCTCTCCATCCCAAGAAGACACAGGGGCGTGCGTTTGCCCTGTGAGTTGGACCTGTGAATGTCCACGCCCATGTGGAATTTTCGCACGGGCATGGATCTTAGAGAATTTTCTCGGTTGCATGGAGAGTCCACAGGGGCGTGCGTCTGCCCCTGTGGGTCGGGCACACGGGCGTGGGTAGTTTCCACACGCCCGTGTGGATGTACAGAAATGCTTGAACCGCAGTTTTTCTTTAAAATCTTTTCGGTTTTCTTCATCTTTTCACCTTCAAACGTTTTGAGAACACATCCTTGCTCTCTCCTGACCTCTCACCATCGTTTTAGAGGGTTGTTAATTGAGTTTTCCGGCCATTTTATAGTCTTTCATTCTCATTTTGTCGATAAGCTTCTCTTTCTCTTTTTTTTTGCCAATCTTCATTTATTTTGCAGCACCAGCATCATCTTCACTAGCAGCGGAAACAGATGTACTAGCTATTGACACCGACACTTGAGGCGTCTTTACCTTTTTTGTTCTTATTTTTCGCATTTTATTTTTTGCATTTTATTTTGGATTTGTATACTCAGAAAGGATTTTCCTTCCGACTTTATTTTCATTTTGCATCTCGAGTTGTATTCATTGTCTATCTTTTATATATACTCGAGATATTTTATTTTTATTGAGCTTCACTGAACCCCCTCGTGTATGCGTGCAGATGGTCTTGTCTTCTTGGGAATTGATACTTAGTCATGGGCAGGGCTAAGGTGCTGAGGCACTTGGCCGTGTGAGCTTCACAACCCGTCGGAACACTACTTCCATGGATTTAGCTTCATCAAACACAACACTAGGAGTCAGGGGAGTATTTTTTTGATTGCTTCTCCCACATTTGTTTTTGAATGATATATATTTTGAGTGAGCTTGCATGTGTACATTGGGGATAATGTACAACTTAAGTGTGTGTGTGTGTGTGGGGGGGGAGGGGGAGTTTCATAATGCACACATCTTTTCTATTGTTCTTGATTGATATATGCTCACATAGACAATGGCGGTTCACCTTAGTTGCACGGATTGTATTCTTGAGTTTAAGAGAATTTCTAACATTGAATGTTTTCATGCTCTAGTTCTTGCTTGAATTTCTAGGAATTTTTGCCCGATTTACACTTAGTGCAGTACTCACTTTTTAAACTCTTTTGGAAACTCAAGTTCAATGTTAAAGGGACTAGTTATAGTTGTTTCTTGTGTTAAATTTTAAAAAGAAAAAAAAATGGAAAATGAAAAGAAAGAACAAAATACTTTTATTGTTTATTTGTGCTTGTTGGGATGGAAAGAGCTACCACCTATGAAGTATGAAGCTACTCTCATAAGTCGGATACTAGCTATGCCCTAATGAGAGAAAGAGCTATCTCATAGGATGAGTGAAAGCTACCACTCCGGTAGAATGAGCTACCACCTCGAAAGTGTGAAAGCCACCTTAGCAGCCGCTTTGGAAAAGGCAACCTTAGAGGATGTGTGAAGTTACTACCATCTTTGAAATTATTGTCACTTTTGTAGATAAATAAGTCCCTTGTACTTAGAACTTTGACGAGTATACCTTGGGTTTTTTTGAGTGAGTTCACACACATACACAATTTCGGGTTTTGTTTCCTTTTTGATTCAAGTTTTTAGCTAGAGCATTGATTTTTCGTATTTAGTGTTGAAATTTCCCTCACTTGAAGAATGCTCTCTTTGTATATTTTGGTGAATCTAAGGCCAAGCACTTTCAATATTTTCTTCATTGATGCACATAACATTTTAATTTTTTGCTTGAGGACAAGCAAAAGCTTAAGTGTGGGAGAGTTTGATAAGTGCTTGTCCGATATGAATGCGAAGCGTTCATTCCATATGTTGAGCATTACTTTTCTCAGGTTTTTACACCAATATGTGTGTTTTTATGTTACTTTCGTGCAGGTAGGGTTGTGAGGCCAAGTATGAAGGAAAGAAGCCAATGTGGATCACAATGCACCGATTTTGGAGGAAATCTTGCTAAGGTTCAAACGCGAAGATATAAGTCGGGTGCGAGATGCTAGAGTGTGTGCCAACCTCCACGTATTTGAGTTTGCACAACCATTTGGAGTGGCACAAGGGCAGTCACACTCAAGCATTCTGACTTATGCACATAGAACAAGATCTCCATCAACTTATCCGTCATTGAAGAAGCAAAGCGATCCACGGCATAAGCGTGTTATGTTACCTCGATGAAAAGTGGATTTGAGAGTATTTTTTGGCATAGTACTGTTTACAGCCGGCCGAAAATAACAATTTCAGAGAATCCACACGGGCGTGTGGAAATTACCCAAGCTCGTGAGGAAATTCCAAACGGGCGCGTGTAGCATCCACGCCAGTGTAGTCGCCCGATTGCAGCCCTATTTAAAGCCGAATCAACCCCGATTTTAGTATTCTTTTCTCCATCTATTCCGCAACTTGATAGAGGGCTTTGGCTAGGGTTTTGAGGGGTATTGGCCAAGGTTTCTTAGAGAGGTTCTACGGCTCCGACATCGTCATTCCTTAGGAAGAAGGTTGGTAGGAGAGCGTCCGTCGAGGCATATCCTATACCGGACGAGGGAATCCTTGGATGACGAGTAGAGGACTTTCCACAAGACCATCGACATGACTATCGTGGGGGTTTCTTTATGGATTCATTGCTTTTACATTCTATTTCTTTGATTGTACTTAGCTCCATGGAGAGCTAAACCCCTAGTGGGTACTCGGGTATTGTGAACCCTAAGATGTATTTGTTTCTTTGAACCTCTTTATTATGCTTTCAATAAATTGATGTTTATTGTGAGTTCCAACCTTGAATGCTTGATTGTATGAACATTTCCCCTAGAGTGACACTAGGGTTGAGAGTTCTTGTTGGTAACTTTGTTAGTGAGTGACACACCACGAGCGTTAGACAAAGCTAGGTTGGAGAGGGTTGAGAGGGTGAGTCGAGAGGTAGAGGAGCGTCCCCTCTCCCCTCCGGTCGTGATAGATTCTACCTCCATTCCTTGAGTTCTTTGCGGTCATAATAGAGTGAATGGTCTAAGGGATGAACTTCCGCTGGGGCTTAGTTGCGCGTGCAACGGAGTGAAGCGTTGAGGTGATCTTAGTATCTAGGGCTCAATTGTGGTTAGGGACCTTCCACCTGGACCAAAGGGTTAGGTCTATAATAAGGAAGAGATTTATCACTTGGAATCCCTAGAGCTCATTGCAACTCTATGCGAGTGAGAGGTGTTGAGATTGTTCGATTTCTCCTCCGGGACATGTATAGAGTTAGGCATAGTTGACTTTAGATTTGGGACTATGTAATTAAGGATTTCCAAGACTCATCATTGCATTGATTAGAAAGCATAATAGAGGGTTCTTGCACTTGAAACAATTATCCTAGGCGGAGCATTATCCGGGTACCCCATCTTTATCGATTGCCTTACCCCCTTCTTTACTTTTGCTCTCTTACTTGTTGCTTTTACTGTTGAGAATTGAATCATTGTCACACTCATTATCATTGATCTTTTACATAGCTAAGAATTGAATTAAGTATTTTTATTCCCTACTTCCTGTGGATTCGATACCCGCTCAACCGGGATTATTACTTCGATAAACCCGTGCACTTGCCGGATATACGCAAGGGGACCTTGTCAATGGGCGTGTGGATTCCTTATTTCATCCCTATTCATGGCTGATTTCAGCCCCGATTTGAGGATTCTTTTCTCCATATTTTCCCCAACTTGAGATTGGACGGCGGCTAGAGTTTTGAGAAGTATTGCCTTGGGATTGGGAGAGGTTCTAAGGCTCCGACATCGCGCTCTATTTGGAAGAAGGTTAGTGGGAGAACTTTCGCCTACACCGATTCGGCGAGGTGTATCCTAGGCAAGATAAAGGACCCCTGACTAGTAGAGGACTCTCCACAAGACCATCGCCATGACTATCGAGGGGTTTTCTATGGATTTTTTGCTTTTACATTTGATTTCATTGATTGTAATTAGCTCTATGGAGAGCTAAACCGCCTAGTGGGTACTTGGGTATTTGTTAACCCTAGGATGTACTCGTTTCATTGAACCTCTTTATTATGCTTTCAATTAATTGATGCCTTATTTAAGTTCCAATCTTGAATGCTTGATTGTATGAATACTCCCTTAGATTGACACTAGGGTTGAGAGTTCTTGTTGGTAACCCTTGTGAGTGAGTAACACACCACCAGAGTTAGATAAAGATAGATTGGAGAGGGTTGAGAGGGTGAGTCGAGGGGTAGCGGAGCGTCCCCTTTCTCCTCCGGTGTGATTTATTCTACCCGTATTTCCTCAAGTTCTTTGTGTCATAGTAGAGTGAATGGTCAAAATATGACCTCCCATTGGGGCTTAGTTGTGGGTGCAACGGAGTGAAGCGTTGAAGAGATTTTAGCACATAGGGCTTAATTGTGGCTAGGGACCTTCCACTTGGATCAAAGGGTTAGCTCTACATCTAGGAAGAGGATTTATCACTTGGAATCCCTAAAACTCATTGCAATTCTATACGATTGTGTGGTTGAGAGGTTATTCAATTTCTCCTCCGGGACATGTATAGAGTTAGGCATGGTTGACCTTAGATTTGGGACCATGTATTTAAGGATCTCCACGACTCATTATTGCATCAGTTAGGAAGTATAATAGAGGGTTCTTTCACTTGAAACGATTGTCCTAGGGGAACAATATCTGGGTGCCCCATTTATATCGATTGCCTTACCTTATCCTTTACTTGTGCTCTCTTTCTTGTTCTTTTACTTTCGTTATTTCACATCTTGTCATGCATATCACTATTCATCTTTCACTTAGTTAAGAAACAAATTAAGTGTTTTTATTCCCTACTCTCTGTGGATACGATACCCCACTTATCTGTGATTTTATTACTTCGACAAACCCGTGCACTTGCGGGACATACGCAAGGGGCGTTCTCAAGTTTTTGGCGCCGTTGTCAAGTGATAGACGTTTAGAGATACTTTGGACTTTGTTTTCTAAGCTATTCATTTATTTATTCTAGTTCTTTTTCTTTCTTTTTCGGTGCAGCTCCAGGTTATGACCCGAAGGAACCCCTCAATATTGATTGAAGGAGACCCTGAGCTTGAACATACACGTAGAAGAAAATGGAAAGAACCTGTGCAAGAACCATCTGATCTACCTGATTTGGAAGTAGAAGTATCTAAAAACATGGCAGAACAGAATGAGCAACAGCGGACATTATTCGATTATGCTAGACCTTCAGTATTGGGGACACAATCGAGTATTGTGTGTCCCTCGATTATAGCTCAGAATTTCGAGCTAAAGCATGCATTCATCCACATGTTGCCGCAATTCGCACAATTCAATGGTTTGGCCGATGAGGATCCAAACAGTCATATAGAGAACTTTCTCGAGGTGTGTGATATGCTTAAGATAAACGGGGTGACGGATGATACCATCAAGTTAAAAGCCTTCCCATTTTCCTTAAAGGAGAGAGCGAAGCAGTGGCTACAGTCATTACCTAGAGCATCGATTACCACATGGGTGGAGATGGTAGAAGCTTTTCTGGCCCATTATTTTCCCTCCTGGAAAATCTTCAAAGCTCAGGAATGAGATCTCGTCCTTTGTACAGTCACAATTGGAGTCTCTATTTGAGACGTCGGAAAGATTCAAGGAGCTCCTGAGAAAGTGTCAGCAACACGGATTCCCGAAATGGATGATTGTTCAGACCTTTTACAATGGGTTGAATCTGAGTACAAGACAACTCTTGGATGAGGCAGCAGGAGGTACCTTAGGTAGCAAGACCCCCGGTTTGGCTGGTCAACTGATTGAAGAAAAGGGATTAAATAGCAACCAATGGAATGCTAGGAAAAAGAAAATGTGGCCGGGCTCCATGAGATAGATGCAGTAGCTTCATTGGTGGCTCAAGTGGAATCGTTGAGTAAGAAGTTAGATCTTCAAACTTCGAATAGAGTGGCGACCGTGACTACTTGCACCGGGTGTGGTAGAGGACATGCTTCCTCTGATTGTCCGATCTCTATTGGTGATGCATCTTCGGTTAAGAATGTCGATTTTATGGCTAATGGAATGAGGAACCAAGGGAATCCATATAGCAACACCTACAATCATGGTTGGAAGAATCATCCCAATTTTTTGTGGAGCTACCAAGGTCCATAAAAGGCCATGGGGCCATCGGGTTTCAAACAACAACAAACCACAAACATGGAAAACCAAGTTTCAGGTTTGGAGACCCGAATGACTGATCTGTAGAAGGCCTTAACTAGGTTTGTGCAATCGTTAGATACAAGCTTTCAATCAGTCGAGGCTACACTTCACAACTACACCGCCTCTTTGCACAATCTTGAAAATCATGTGGGGCAGATTGTGAAGTTTCTATTGGAAAGGCCACAAGGAAGCTTGCCGAGTAATACCCAGACCAATCCTAGAGAGCATGTGAAGGCGATCACTTTAAGAAGTGGTCATGAAGTTGAAGGTAGGCTTCCGAGTGAGAGGACCAATGAACATGCACCCGAGGTTATAGAGGTTGAGGAGGGAGCAAGCAATGAGAAGGAGGTTGCACCCCCATCTTTCAAGCCAAGAATCTCTTATCCCTCTAGATTGAAGAATGACCAAGAGGATGAACAATACAAGAAGTTCCTGAGTTTTTTCAAGCAACTCCAGATCAATATTACTTTTGTTGCGGCATTGGCACACATGCCTAAGTATGCAAAATTCTTGAAGGACTTGTTGACTAACAAGAGGAAGTTGGAGGAGAGTGCTTCTGTAATCTTAGATGCTTCTTGCACGGCGGTGTTGCAAAAGAACATGCCGAACAAGAAGAAAAACCCGGGAAGCTTCACCATTACGTGTAATATTGGCAGTTTTGGTGAAGAAATGGCATTGGCGGACTCAGGGGCCAATATCAACATCATGCCATACACCTTCTTTCAGAAGCTAGGCATGGGCGACCTAGACCCACTCGATTGACTTTTCAATTGGCGGATCTAACGGTGAGACATCGGAGGGGTATCATCAAAGATGTGCTTGTCAAGGTGGACAAGTACATTCTTAATGTAGATTTTGTGGTGCTAGACATCGATGAGGATACAGATGTACCTTTGATACTTCGGAGGCCATTCTTGCGTACTTCCAAGGTATTGATTTACATGGACGGTGGGGAGCTAAAATTGATTGTTGGAGATGACAAGCTCAAGTATTGCCTTGCTGAAGCCATGTGGCATTCTCTTGATTTCGATGATGCTTTGTATTTTCTAGACACCTCTGATGAGATTGTTGATGAATACATGCAGGAAATGTTCAATCCGGACCCGTACGAAGGTTTGTTTGACCAAGAGATGGAAAATAAAGAAGTTATGATGTTTGGTTCGACTGAAGAAGTACCATCTACTCCGGGGATCTTGAAGAAGGTGCTTCGGAAGATGAAGAGGGCAAGAAGACATTATCGGAAACACTCCAAGGCTGTTGAAGATGGGTGTGAACCGACCAAATTGGATGCACCATTCCTAGGTGGTCCCAAGCCCGACAACTCCCCCTTTACCTTCAAGAGACTCTGTTCATCATGCTTTCAAGCTATGGGTAAGAGGGCAACCTTCATCTATGAATCCCCATGAGGTAAGACAAGATACGTCAAGCTTAGTGACGTAAAACAAGCGCTTCTTGTTAGGCAACGCAAGTTTTTAATGTTTTTCTAGTTTTTAGTTAGTATTTGCATAAATAAGGCTTTAAGTGTTGGTGTCTTGATTCTTGTATGTTTATGCTGTGATTTTTTTGTAGATATTATGGTGTTGTCATGTGCCTAATCGTGTGTGGCGAAGAATCCTTGTCGTTTAACAGTGTTTTTTGTATTTTCTCTGATTAAAAATTGCATTGTTAGGCAGGCTCTGAATGTATATCTGTGTTCAGGAACTTTCTGTAGAGCCTGCAAAGTTTTATAAATATCCAGAGAAAACACACGCCCGTGTGGAATTTCCGCACGAACGTGCATTTTTGTTCAAAGCTCATCCAGAGACGGCACAATGGTAATTTCCGCACGCCCGTGGGTAATTTCCACGTGGGCGTGCATTTTCCTGCAGAGACTTAGCAAATTATCATGAGATCACACAGGGGCGTGGACTAGCCCTGTGGGCGAACCTGTGATAAACGCTCGGGCATGGGTATTTTTCGCACGCTCATGTGGATCTCTGCAGAAGAGCTCTCTGCATCCCAAGATGATACAGGGGCATGCGTTTACCCTTGTGGGTTGGGCTTGTGAAGAGCCACGCCCGTGCGGAATATCCATACAAGCGTGCGAGACACTTTGATGATTCTCTTAGTTGGAAAGAGAAGTCACAGGGGCGTGCGGCTACCCTGTGGGTCGGGCTCACGGGTGTGGGTATTTTCTGCGAGTGTTTTCCCGAGAGCCACAGGGGCATGCGTCGGCCCTGTGAAGCTCTCTTGTGGAGGTGCACCGGCGTGGGTAATTTCCGCACCCCCGTGTGGATGCGCAGAATTCTAAGAGACGTGAGTTTTTCTTTAAAATCTTCTTGAATTCTCTTCTTCTTCACTTCCAATCAATGGAAGATCGACTATTAATCAATCTCCTGGCTCACATATCGCTATTTTAGAGGATTTTCCAGTTAGTTTCCGTGCCGAATTCGATGTTTTCATACATATTTCATCGGTAAACCTTTTTACCTTCTCTTCTTCACAATTCTTGTTTTTCATAAATCAAAAGTCTTGAGTTCCATGAAATCAAAAGTCTTGAGTTCTGTGGTTTTAAGTTGTAATCTTGGAGCACTGATGTGTAACCATGCGGATTTCACACCCCGCAGATCCACACGGGCATGGGTAATTTCCACAGGCCCATGTGGAATTCTGTAATACTATTTCTGGGGCTTTGTTGATCATTTTCTTGTCAATTCTTGCAGATATGGAACCTCGTTCAAAGAAGCATGAAGTTAAGCATCCCAGAGAGACCCCACCTGAGCTAGTACACATGGAGTTCTCGAATCCTGAGCAACAGTCTCAATTTGAGAGATTATCAGCACTTAGTTTTTTTGGTCAGTCTTGCTTTGTGGATTTGAGTGTGCTGAGAGAGATTCGGAGGGATGATGAGCTAGCTGATGAGGCTGATGAGATTGTAGCAGTGGGAAGCTAGAGAAGATTATTTACTATACAAGAGCCAGATTTCCGTGTGTTGACACTAGAGGTGTTGGCATCTTTCAAGTTTGGTCAGCCATATGCGAGATTTGACAATGTGAATGCTATACAGTTCTAAGTATTTGGGCATCCATTCTACATGAGTGTCACTGAATTCTCCCTTCGTATGGGTTTGTATGATAAAACCAACATAGGTATAAAGGAGTATGGACGCTTGCTAACAGATTTCCCGAGCACAGTGACTCCACAGCAACCATATCGAGTATTGTGTGGACATAGGCAGTACGAACCACGAGTGTCCAAGGCCACCAGTCTATCCCAGCTGAGCTACAGATACTTACACTCAGTCCTCAGCAGGTCTGTATCCGGTCGAGGTTACAACACAGCTATTTTGAGCAGGCAGGGCTTACTCTTTTTGTCCTCCATGGTCTATAATGTATCGATTCACCTCAGGCACGTAGTGGTGGACGTCTTGAGGCACCATGGCCAATTTACAAGAATAGGAGTATTATTCAATCATCCCTATGTCACTAGACTCATCTTGGGGATGGGTATTCTGGACGCCATCCGTGGTGCCGAGAGGACAGTCGTGCTTTCTCTTTTTGGGATTGATACGATTAGGATGATGGGGTTAGTGCATAGATGTGGGCCTGGAACATACATTCTACCGATGCCTATTCTAGAGATCGTTGAGGGCAGAAGAGATGTAGTGGAGGGTTCAAGACAGGTTCCCGAGCCTCAGTTTGCACCGATAGGGACCGGAGCACCCCTTGCAGCGCAGGAGACAATCTGGCGTCCTTTACCTATTTTTCCTCCCTCTCGAGCTCATGATCGTTTTGAGAGGCTTGAGAGTGCTATGGGTGAGCTTCAGTCCGAGCTCGCAGAGGTCCGGACTTTACAGGTTACACAGTACGTGGGGCTGATGGCGCTTCTTGACATTGTACTGCAGCTATTAGAGTCCTCACCCTTTTTCAGGAGACCGAGGACCCCTCCGGTATCACCACCACTATTTCCACCGGCGCCATATTATTTATTACCCGCAGCACCAGTAGAGCCGACAGCGGGCGATACCGACACTTGACATTGTTTTCATCGTTTTTATTACTTTTTGTATTTCATTTTGGGACATGTATACTCAGAAAGGACTTTCCTTCTGAGTTTATTTTTGTTTTGTTGTCTTCAGTTGTATTCATTGTCTTATCTTTTATATGCTCGAGTTGTTGTTTGTGTTTTATTGACCTTCACTGAACCCCCTCGTGTATGCGTGCAAATGGTCGTGGCATCATGGGAATTGAGACTTGTCATGGGCATGGCCAATGGTGCTTCGGCACTTGGCCGTGTGTGCTTCACAAACCATTGGAACATAACTCCCAAGGATTTAGCTCCATCAAATGCAACACTAGAAGTCAGGGGAGTATTGTTTTGATTGCTTCTCCCACATTTGTTCTTGATTGATATACATTATAAGTGAGCTTTCATGTGTACATTGGGGACAATGTACAACTTAAGTGTGTGTGTGTGTGTGTGTGTGGGGGGAGTTTGCATAGTGCACACATCTCTTTTTATTTTTAATTTTGATTGATATACTTGCTCACATAGCCAATGTAGGTCACCTTAGTTGCAATGATTGTATTCTTGAGTTTAGGAGAATAATTTTTGACATTGAATGTCTTCATGCTCTAGTTTTTGCTTGAATTTATAGGAATTTTTGCCCGATTGACACTTGTTGCACTACTCACTCTTTCAACTCTTTTGGAAACTCATGTTCGATGTTAAACGGATTAGTTATTTTTTTTTTGTTATTTGTGAAAAAAATAGTGAAGTGAAAAGAAAGAAGAAAATGGTTTTATTGTTTATTTGAGCTTGTTGGGTGGAAAGAGCTACTACCTATGAAGTATGAAGCTACTCTCATAAGTCGGATACTAGTTATGCCCTAATGAGAGAATGAGCTATCTCATAGGATAAGTGAAAGCTACCACTCCGGTAGAAAGAGCTACCACATCGAAAGTGTGAAAGCCGACTTAGCGGCCACCTTGGAAAGGAGCTACCAGTAGAGGATGTGTGAAGCTACTACCATCTTTGAAATTTTGTTACTATTGTAGACAAATAAGTCCCTTGTACTTAGAACTTTGAGGAGTATATTTTGGGCTGTTTTGAGTGAGTTCACACTTACGATTTCGGGTTTGTTGTCCTTTTTTTGATTCAAGTTTTTTTCTGGAGCATTGATTTTTCATATTTAGTGTTGAAATCTCCCTTGTTTGTAGAATGCTCTCTTTGTATGCTTTGGTGAACCTAAGGTCAAGCACTTCCAATATTTTCGTCATCTATGGACATAATGTTTTAATTTTTTCTTAGCGACAAGTAAAAGCTTAAGTGTGGGGGAGTTTGATAAGTGCTTGTGCGATAAGAATGTGAAGTGTTCTTTCCTTATGATGAGCATTACATTTATCGGGTTTTAACGCTAATATGTGTGTATTTATGTTATTTTTATGCAGATAGGGTTGTGAGGCTGCGTATTCAAGAAAGAAGCTAATGTGGATCGTAAATGCACCATTTGCAGAAAATCTTGAGAAGGTTCAAACACGAAGACATAAGTCGGGTTCGAAATGCGGGAATGTGTGCCAAACTCCTCGTATTCAAGTTAGCATAACAATTTGGAGGGGCACAAGGGCAGTCACATTCAAGCATTCCGGCTTGTGCATGTATAGCAAGATCTCCATCAACATGTCCGTTATTGAAGAAGCAAAGCAATCTATGATGTAAACATGTGCCCGTTTACATTATCTCGATGAAAGCATGGATTCATGAGTATTTCGGGCCAGTACTATAGCAGAACACTATAGCAAATATTGTAGCAAAACTTTGTAGCAGGTATTGTTCACAACCGGCCGAAGAAGGATGAAAACAGAGAATCCACATGGGGGTGTATTAATTCCACACGTCCGTGTGAAAAATCCACAAGGGTGCCCACATGGGCGTGTGGATTCTTGATTTCAGCCCTATTTAAGGCCGATTTCAGCTCCGATTTCAGGATTCTTTTCTCCATCTTTTCCCTAACTTGAGAGTGGACGGTGGCTAGGGTTTTGAGAGGTATTGTCTAGGGATTGGGAGAGGTTCTATGGCTCCGACATCGCGCTCCGTTTGGAAGAAGGTTAGTAGGAGAGCTTTCATCGGCACCAATCTGGCCAGGTGTATCCTAGGCCGGACAAAGGGACCCTTGGACAAGTAGATGACTCTCCACTAGACCATCGCCACGAGTATTGAGGGGGTTATCTATGGATTCTTTGCTTTTATATTTGATTTTATTGATTGTAATTAGCCCCATGGAGAGCTAAACCCCTTAGTGGGTACTTGGGTATTTGTGAACTCTAGAATGTACTCGTTTTATTGAACCTCTTTATTATGCTTTCAATTAATTGATGTTTTATTTGAGTTCCAATCTTGAATGCTTGATTGTATGAATACTCCCTTAGAGTGACACTAGGGTAGAGAGTTCTTATTGGTAGCCCTTGTGAGTTAGTGACACACCACAAGAGTTATACAAATTATAGATTTGAGAGGGTGAGTCGAGAGGTAGCGGAGAGTCCCCTTTCCCCTCTGGTGTGATTTGTTCTATCTCCATTTCCTCATGTTCTTTGCAGTCATAGTAGAGTGAATGGGCTAAATGATGACCTTCTGCTGGGGCTTAGTTATGGGTGCAACGGAGTGAAGCGTTGAAGTGATTTTAGCACCTAGGGCTTAATTGTTGCTAGGGAACCTTCTACCTGGACCAAAGGGTTAGGTCTATATCTAGGAAGAGGATTTATCACTTGAAATCCATAGGACTCATTGCAATTCTATACAAGTGCGAGGTTGAGAGGTTATTCAATTTCTCCATCGGGACATGTATAGAATTAGGTATGGTTGACCTTAGATTTGGGACCATGTATATAAGGATCTCCACGACACATTATTGCATCTGTTAGGAAGTATAATAGAAGGTTCTTGCACTTGAAACGATTGTCCTAGGCGGAACAATATCCGGCTACCCCATTTATATCGATTCCCTTACCTTCTCCTTTACTAGTGCTCTCTTTCTTGTTCTTTTACTTTCGTTATTTCACATCTTGTCACACATATCAGTATTCATCTTTCACTTAGTTAAGAAACAATTTAAGTATTTTTATTCCCTACTCCCTGAGGATACGATACCTGACATGGTCCTCTTGCTTATATCCCGTAAGTGCACGGGCTTGTCGAAGTAATAAACCCGGGTGAGCGGGGTCGAATCCACAGGGAGTAGGGAATGAAAATATTTAATTTGGTTCTTAGCTATGTGGATTATCAATAGTGATAAGTGTGAAATTGATTCAATTCTCAACAATAAAAACAACAAGTGAAAAAGCAAAAGTAAGAAGAGGGTAAGGCAATCGATAAAGAATGGGGTACTCGGATAATGCTTCACCTAGGATGAACGCTTCAAGTGCAAGAACTCTCTATTATGCTTCCTAATTAATACAATGGTGAGTCATGGAAATCCTTACATACATAGTCCCAAATCTAAGGTCAACTATGGCTAACTCTATACATGTCCCGGAGGAGAAATCGAACAATCTCAACACCTCGCACTCGCATAGAGTTGCAATGAGCTCTAGGGATTCCAAGTGATAAATCTCTTCCTAAATATAGACCTACCCCTTTGGTCAAGATGGAAGGTCCCTAGCCACACTTAAGCCCTAGATACTAAGATCCTCTCAACGCTTCACTCCATTGCACGCGCAACTAGGCCCCAGCGGAGGTTCATCCCTTAGACCATTCACTCCATTATAGCCGCAAAGAACTCGAGGAATGGAGGTAGAATCTATCACATCGGAGGGGAAAGGGGACGCTCCTGTACCTCTCGATTCACCCTCTCAACCCTCTCCAACCTAGGTTTGTCTAACGCTAGTGGTGTGTCACTCACTCACAAGGTTACCAACAAGAACTCTCAACCCTAGTGTCACTCTAGGGGAAATGTTCATACAATCAAGCATTCAAGGTTGGAACTCACAATAAACATCAATTTATTGAAAGCATAATAAAGAAGTTCAATGAAACGAATACATCCTAGGGTGCGCAATCATCCAAGTACCCATTAGGGGTTTAGCTCTCCATGGAGCTTAATACAATCATAGAAATCGAATGTAAAAGCAATGAATCCATGAAGAAACCCCCTCGATGGTCGTGTCGATGGTCTTGTGGAAAGTCCTCTACTAAAGTCGTCCAAAAGATTCCTTCAGTCCGGGTATAGGGATACGCCTTGATCGAGCTCCCCTACCAACCTTCTTCCTAATGGAATCACGATGTCAAAGCCATAGAACTTCTCCAAAACCTTGGCCAATATCCCTCAAAACCCTAGCCGAAGTCCTCTCACAAGTTGGGGAAAAGATGGAGAAAAGAATACCAAAAATCGGGGCTGAATCGGCTTTAAATAGGGCTTTGGGAATCGAGCAACTCCACGGGCGTGGACGATACACGCGCCCGTGCGGAATTTCCACACGGGCGTGGATAATTTCCACATGCCCATGTGGATTCTCTGTCTCTCTGATTTCTCGGCCGTCTGTGAACAGTGTTGCTACAGTAATTGTTACAGTGTTGGCACAGTGCTCTGCTACAGCCTTTGACCTGATTAACTTCCCAATTTCATACTTTCATCGGGGTAACACAAACGGGCACACGTTCACACCGTGAATCACTTACTTCTTCAGTGATGTACATGTTGGTGGGGCTCTTGTTCTTATATGCATAAGTCGGAATGCTCGAGCGTGACTGCCTTTGTGCCCCTCCAAATATATGTGCTCACTCGAATGCGAGGATGTTGGCACACACTCTAGCATCTCACACCTGACCTATGTCTTCGCGTTTGAACCTTAACAAGATCTCCTCCAAAATAGGTGCATTATGATCCACATTGGCCCATTTCCTTCATACTCGGCCTCACAACACTACCTGCGTAAAAGTAACATAAAACACACATATTAATGTAGAAAACTGAGGAAAGTAATGTTCAACATAAGGAATGAACGCTTCCCATTCATATCGCACAAGCACTTATCATTCATAGAGCATTCCTTTCCACCGAGATATAAAGTAGGGTTAGTCACGGTTGACCTTAGGTTTGGGACCGTGTGTTTAAGAATTTCCGTGACTCATTAAACATCAGTTAGGAGATATAATGATCGGTGTTACACTTGAAGCAATAGTCCTAGGGTGAGCAATGTCCGGGTGCCCCCACTTTTTTATCTATTGCCTCTCCTATCATTTTATTGTGTCTCCTTCTTGTTCTTTTTATTTCTATTTGCATCGATATTGTTCACATCACTTTGAATCATCTTCACTATAGTTAAATAGCAATTCTTGTGTTTTCAATCACTATTCCTTATGGATACGACTACCCACTAACCAGGGTAATTATTACTTCAACAACTTGTGCACTTTTGGTACACACGCAAGGGGTGTGTGTCACCTAGTTGAAATAAAGGTTATTTAGTATTAGTTTGACTCCTGGAAACATTGGGGCACTAATTTTAGGGTTTGTACACACACACAAGATCTTTAAAGTAAAGTGTAGCCTTTTATCGAGCATTCTTGTTTGAACTAACCCTTGCTATTATCCCTATGCTTAAGAATTTGCATTCCCCAGAGATAAGAAGTACTGCACTCATCTTCTCATTTATTGAGTGATGTGAGATTGCTTAAGGACAAGCAAACAATTCAAGTGTGGGGGTATTTGATGAGTGCATTTTATATCATATTCACTCATCATATTTCCATTTATTTACTTGTATTTTAGGACAATTTCATCCATTTGAGGTGCTATTCTGGGTCTATTTGTTCCATATGCAGAACCAGAGGTTCAAAGTGAATTGGAGTTAATTCGGTGGGTAACTGAGCATAAGAATCAAGTTTCCACTAAGTTTAAAGACTGACACGGGCATCTCACGACCGTGTGCTATCCCCCTGAATACCTCAGCCTATAGATGAACAAGGAAGTATTCAATTATGATCATTCCCTTAGGCCAGACACGGTCTCCACATGACAATGTACGTTCCCCTGAAAATCTCACCCTAAAGATAGTTTCTTCTAAACAAGGGCAGTAAGATCTGGAAGCTCTTCGCACAACCATGCACAGGCAGGACACTGGCATGACATGATCGTGTCTCCCCCACCTGAATATTCCAGGTCCATTTCACTCAGAATCTTCATCGAGGACACGGTCATTGCATGACCATGCGTAGACCTTGTCGAGCCAGAAAATTGCCATATAACTCCAGATTCTGGGGCTTTGAAATCATCATTATTCAGGGATTCTTTTCACCATTGGGAGGACTGGGATGAGCTCGAAGATCAATCTACACCACACGATCTAGGGAGATCAAGGGTGAGTTAGAGGCACAAGAGAAGTGGTGTTAGCACCAAGGAAGATCATCTTTCTTTGGAAGGGGAGAATCATGTGTTCTTTCTCTAGATTTTCAATTGTTTCTTCCTTATTGTACTCATCCATAGGGGCTCAGTGTCCACGGTGCCCTGGGGTGTTAAACTATGATGTTTGGCATGCTTTGACTAATTGTTTTTAATGTCTACGGATTGTATAACTTGATGTGCTTGATTTGCACATATACTTTAGTAAAACTTGGTGTATAAATGACCATAGTTTTGATTGCTTATTGTGATTGCAAAACTTGATGTGTTTGAGATGTTGATAAGTGCTTGTGTATTAGTAATACGAAGTATGTTTTTCTTATGATGGGCATTACTTTTATTAGATTTTAGCTCTAATATATGTGTATATGTGAACTTTCGTGCATGAAGAGTTGTGGAGCCAAATAAAGAAAGAAAGAAGCCAAAGTAGATTGTGATTGTACTTTGTTAATGAAGACTTTGTGTGAATAAATGTGAAGACACAAGTTGTGATCGAAGATACGCGAATGTGTGCCAACCTCCATGCGCTCAAGAAATTACATGGTTTGGAGGGGCACAAAGGCAGCCACATTTATGTATTCCGATTTGTGCAATGTTAGCAAGATCCTCGCCAATATGGCATTTTATTGAAGAAGCGATGCAATCTACGGCATAGACGTGTGCCCGTTTATATTGTCTCGATGAATAGTATGGATTCGGGAGTATTTTGGCGGGAGTACTGTACCAGGTACTTTAACAAATCAATATAGTTACTGTTCACAGCCCACAGAAAATCAAATTTCCATAAATCCACACGGGTGTGTGGAAATTACCCACGCCCGTGTGGATGCCCGATTCTAGCCCTTTATAAAGCCGCGACTTGCACTGATTTGTTGATCCATCTTTCATCATTCTTTTCATCTTTTCTCTAACTTTTCGGAGGCCTGCGGCTAGGGTTTAGAGGGGCTTTGGCAAGGATTTTGCAGTGGTTCTATAGCTCCAACACCATATTTCACTTGGAAGATAGTTATTAGGGGAGCTTTCATCAGCACCAATCCAGCAAGGTGTGACCTAGGCTTGACAAGGGGACCTTTGAAGAGGACGAGGCCACTCCACAAGACCATCAAGACGAATACCGACAGCGTTTTCCTTATGGATTACATGTTTTTACTCTAGATTTCATTATTGATTGTATCTTGCTCCATGGAAAGCTAAACCCCCTACTGAGTGCTTGGATTTATAAACCCTAGGATGTTATTGTTTCATTGACCTTTTATTATATTTTCTTTAATTGATGTCTTTAATTGAGTTCCAATTTTGAATGCTTGTTAAATGATTTCTCCCTTACAGTGACACTAGGGTTGAGAGTCCATCTTGGTAGTCTTTGTGAATGAGTGACACACCACGAGGGTTAGACAATGCTAGATTGGAGAAGATTGTGAGGGTGAGTCAAGAGGTAGCGAAGCATCCCTTTTCCCCTTCGGTGTGATTTATCCTACATCCATGTTCCTAGAGTTCTTTGCAGTCACAATAGTATGAAGTGCTAAGAGAGAAACTCCGCTGGGGCTTAGTTGCGTGAGCAACAGAGTGAAGCGTTGAAGTAATCTTTAGTATCCGGGGCTTAATTATAACTAGGGATCTTTTGCCTTGACCAAAGGGTTAGATCTATATATAGGAATAGGGTCTATCACTCGGAATCCCTAGATCTTCTTTCAACTGTATACAGTGTGAGGTATTGAAACTAAGCGATTTCTCCACCGGGGCATAGTGTAGAGTTAGTCACGGTTGACCTTAGGTTTAGGACCGTGTATTTTAGGATCTCCACAACTTGTTAAGCATCAGTTAGGAGACATAATAGTTGGTCTTGCACTTGAAGCAATAGTTCTAGGGGGAGCAATGTCCGAGTGCCCCACTTTCTATCGATTGCCTTTCCTCTCATTTTAACGTGCCTCTCTTTCTTATTTCTTTTAGTCTTTTTATATCAATCTTATTCACACTATCATTGGTTTATTCTCATCATAGTTAAATAGTAATCATTGTGTTCCTATTTACTATTCACACTATCATTGGTACAGTGCTCTGCTACAGCTTTGACCTGATTAACTTCCCAATTCCATACTTTCATCGGGGTAACGCAAACGGGCACACGTTCACGTCGTGAATCACTTGCTTCTTCAATGATGTACATGTTGGCGGGGCTCTTGTTCTTATATGCATAAGTCAGAATGCTCGAGCGTGACTGCCTTTGTGCCCCTCCAAATAGATGTGCTCACTCGAATGCGAGGAGGTTGGCACACACTCTAGCATCTCACACCTGACCTATGTCTTCGCGTTTGAACCTTAACAAGATCTCCTCCAAAATAGGTGCATTATGATCCACATTGGCCCATTTCCTTCATACTCAGCCTCACAACCCTACCTACGTAAAAGTAACATAAAACACACATATTAATGTAGAAAACTGAGGAAAGTAATGCTCAACATAAGGAATGAACGCTTCGCATTCATATCGCACAAGCACTTATCAAACTCCCCCACACTTAAGCTTTTGCTTGTCCTCAAGCAAACATTAAAACATTGTGTGCATCCGTGAAGAAAATATTGAAAGTGCTTGGCCTTAGGTTCACCAAAGTATACAAAAGATAGCATTCTACAAGTAAGGGAAATTTCAACACTAAATACTAAAAATCAATGCTCTAGCTAAAAACTTGAACCAAAAAGGATAACAAACCCGAATTTCGTGTAAGTGTGTGAACTCACTCAAAACACCCCAAGTTATACTCCTCAAAGTTCTAAGTGCAAGGGACTTATTTATCTACACAAGTGATAAAAATTTTAAAAGATGGTAGTTGCTTCACACATCTTCTAAGGTAGCCCTTTCCAAAGCGGCCGCTAAGGTGGCTTTCACACTTTCGAGGTGGTAGCTCTTTCTACCCGGGTGGTAGCTTTCACTCATCCTATGAGATAGCTCTTTCTCTCATTAGGGCATAACTAGTATCCGACTTGTGAGAGTAACTTCATACTTCATAGGTGGTAGCTCTTTCTGTCCAACAATTCAAATAAACAATAAAACTATTTTGTTCCTTCTTTTCATTTTCCTTTTCATTTTCATTTTTTTTATTATTTATTTTTTAGCACAAGAAAATAAACCTAACTAGTCCCTTTAACATCGAACATGAGTTTCCAATAGAGTTCAAAGAGTGAGTAGTACACTAAGTGTAAATCGGGTAAAAATTCCTAAAAATTCAAGCAAGAACTAGAGCATGAAAACATTCAATGTTAACAATTTTCCTAAACTTAAGAATACAATCATTGCAACTAAGGTGAACCGCCATTGGCTATGTGAGCATATATCAATCAAGAACAATAGAAATGATGTGTGCACTATGAAACTCCCCCCCACTCTTAAGTTGTACATTGTCCTCAATGTACACATGCAAGCTCACTTATAATGTATATCAATGAAAAATATATGTGGGAGAAGCAATCAAAATAATACTCCCCTGACTCCTAGTGTTGCGTTTGATGGAGCTAATTCATTGGGAGTAGTGTTCCAACGGGTTGTGAAGCTCGCACGAACAAGTGCCAAAGCACCTTGGCCGTGCCCATGAGTAAGTCTCAATTTCCAAGAAGACAAGACCATCTGCACGGATATAAGAGGGGGTTCAGTGAAGCTCAAGAAAAACAAAAATAACTCGAGTGTATAAAAGATGAAGCAATGAATACAACTCGATAATGCAAAATAGCATAAAATCAGAAGGAAAGTCCTTTCTGAGTGAACAAGTCTAAAAATATGAAAATAAGATAAAGTAAAATGCATGAAAGTAAAGAGGAAGAAGTCAAGTGTTGGTGATGCGCTCAGGCTCCTGTGCTTCTACTGCGGAAGTGGAAGCACATGGTGGGTCTTCTGGTGCTGAGGGAGCTGACGGGGCCTGAAGGATCCTCGACTGCAGGACAAATGATGAGGCAACGTCTCGCTCTAGGATCTGCTGTAAAATGTCAAAATGTGCCATGAACTCTGTGTACTGAGTGGCCTGCGTAGCCCTAATCCCGGCAACCTCGGCTCGGACTTTAGCCACCTCTGTCCATACCACTCCTACGGCACTCTCGAGCCTTTCAAAACGATCATGGGCTCTTGCTGGTGGCATTCTATGCATGGGGGGTGGTTCCTCTGCTGCGGAAGGTGTCTCGGTTTCCATCGGTGTTGGTTGTGGCTCGGGAGCGGACTGAGATGCCCCGGCTTCATCCTTGAATGGTATGTTAAGCACATAGACACCATTGGAATATTTTTGGATTAACCCCATGAGCCTCATGGTCTCTAACCCAAGTGGCGCTGGTATGATCGCTTTCTCGGTTCCGCTGATTTGGCCTCGCAAGCCCATCCCCACAATGAGTTTGGTAATATATGAACCCGAGAAGATGACACCCAATCGAGGATATTGTCCTTGATGCTTCAAATACTCTGCTAAAATGTGTCCCAAATGGACCGGTTCGTTCCGAACCATGGAGTACAAGTACAGAAGCTCTTCTTGTTGATGACTCCCGTACTATCACCACGCCCATTTACTGACCTGCTTATGATGGCGTGCAGATATCTGTAACTGGGTCGAGATAAACATGACGCCTTAGACACTCCTGGTTCATAACGCCCCTTTCCACATAAAAGTGAATACGCCTTAATGGGAGATAAAGCTGTCATGTCAATTGGAAGGTTCTCGTACTCCTCAGTTTCAGTATATTCATCATCATATAGACCAAGTCTAGTGGAGAACTGTGTGACACTCATACTATGATGCTGCCCGAAAGCTCGAAACTGAATTACATCGACACTATCAAAATCAGCATAAGAGCGGTCGTACTCAAATGAAGCAAGAACCTCTAAAGTAAGTGTGCGGATATCAGGGTCACGAATGTTCACTAATTTGTGCCAATTACCAACCAGTAATAATTTCTCGACCTCGTCAGCCATATCATCTGCTAGTTGTAGCTGCCTAAGTAACTCAACATCTAGGATTCGTGTTTGACCAAATTTAAGCTTCTCTAACTGCTCAAATCGAGCTTAGTGTGCCGGTAATGTGAATTCCATAACTTCCGGTTCAGGGGCAGGCTTTCGAGGCCTCTTAGCAACTATTTTCTTTGATTTGGTAGCCATGCCTGCATATATTAGAAAAGGAAAATCCATCAGATCCATTCAAAATGCAGAAAAATGAGAACACACGGTCGTGCGGAAATTCCACACAACCGTGCGTGTCCACGGGGCGTGGAAACCGCACGCCCCCTTGCAGTCAATCTCCATGCCACCTCCCTATTTTGCTTCCAAATCATTTTAGAAACAAATTATAATCAGTTTAGCAAGAAAACGATACACATGAACCATTTTCAACCATAGACAATCAGTTAGAATCCAACAAAATCGAAGAAGAGAGAAAATCAAGGTTTACCAATGCACTGCACGTAAACAGTCCTCCAATCCCTACAATGCTCTATCAATCGATTCGAAGATGATAGTAGCAGGGGGCCAGAACGTCAGAAACACACTCTTTGGGTGGTTTAGGGTTATTTGAGGAGGGGGTGTGATTCTTGAATTGGGAGAGCGGATGGTCTTTTGAATCCTAGAGAACCACACGGGCGTGCGGGAGTCGTCCACGGCCGTGTGCTCGCAAATAACGAGTTCACAGGAGCGGACCCACGCCCTTGTGGCCCTTCTAGATATCCGAGAGAAAAATATAAACACGCCCGTGCGTAAATATCGCACGGGCGTGGACATTCATATGCCGAACTCACAGGGGGCAGCCGCACGCCCCGGTGTTTTCTCGGGATGGAGGGAGCAACCTGCAGAGTTTCGCACGGGCGTGCGAAAATTACCCACGTCCGTGCGTGGTCCACAAGGTTGCCCACAGGGGCGAGTCCACTCCCCTGTGTGCTCTCGGGAAAAACTTCCCAACTCTGCATGAACTCACACGCCCGTGCGGAAATTACCCACGGGCGTGCGCCAGTTGCATGGTCGTCCACAGGGGCTGCCGCACGTCCCTGAGCCTTCTCTGGATGAGCTCGCAGTGAACATACACGGGCGTGTGGAAATTCCACACGCCCGTGTGTTTTCTCTTGATGACTTAGAAAAATCTGCAGGCTCTGCAGAACTAATCAGAACATGTCCACACACTCAGATCCTACTCTATTATGCAAAATTTACCAGAGGAAAATACAAAATAAAACTCAAATGACCAAACTTAACCAACTCACAACAAAACCAACAATGAATTCTTTTAAAGATCCGCAATAAAATCGCAGCACAAGCACTCAAAAATTGAAACACCAACACTTAACAATTTATTCATGCAAGCAAACTAAACTAAAAGGTACGAAAATAGTAAACACTTGGGTTGCCTCCCAAGAAGCGCTTGTTTAACATCTTTAAGCTTAACGTATCTTCCTTACCTCACGGGGGTTTATGGAGAAAGAATACCTCTCTATTATCACTGCCAATCTCTCAGCCATGGTATGGTTTCAGCCTATGTCCATTCACCTTGAATGTGCCCTTCTCTGAATGACTAATCACAATGGCTCCATGAGGGGAAACTTCGGTTACGGTATATGGCCCAGACCATCTTCATTTAAGTTTCCCGGGAATAAACGTAGACGGAATTGAATAATAGTACCTGATCGCTGATTTTGAAATCTTTGGGGAGTTTAATATGCTTATCATGCCACATCCGAATTCTTTCCTTATATATCCTTGCATTCTCATATGCCTTCATCCTCCATTCATCTAGCTCCTTGAGATGTAACATTCATTGCTCTCCAGATTTGCACAAGTCAAAATTCATCAAATTAATTGCCCAATACGCTTTGTGCTCCAACTCCACCGGTAAATGGCAAGATTTTCCATACACTAAATTATAAGGAGTGGTCCCTATTGGTGTTTTATATGCTGTTCTATGAGCCCAAAGCGCGTCGTTCAACCTTTCAGACCAATCTCGTTTACCTTGATCCACTGTTTTGGTCAAGATTCTCTTGAGTTCTCTATTTGTAACCTCCACTTACCCACTCGTTTGTGGATGGTAAGGTGTCGCAAGACGATGATGAATTCCATAACGCTTTAACACTTTCTCTAATTGTGTGTTGTAAAAATGCGTTCCCCGATCGCTAATGATAATTCTTGGAGTTCCAAATCGAGTGAATAACTTCTTAAGAAACTTTACCACAGTTCTTGAATCATTAGTTGGAAGGGCCTGGGCTTCCACCCACTTGGAAACATAGTCAACTGCCACCAAAATGTATTGATTGCCATTGGACTTTGGAAATGGTCCCATGAAATCAATTCACCATACATCAAACACCTCGCAAAATTGCATAGGATTTTGAGGCATCTCATCCCTTCGTGATAAGTTTCCAGCCCTTTGACAACTATCACATCGTAAAACGAATTGATGAACATCTTAGAATAAAGTCGGCCAGTAGAACCCAGCAGCTAGAACCTTCTCTGCAGTTCGACCTGACGCATAGTGCCCCCCCACTGGGCCTGAGTGACAATGCGCAATGATGTTCCACCACTCCTCTCTAGAAACACACCTTCGCACCACCTGATCTGCGCAAATACGGAACAAGTACGGATCTTCCCAGAAGAAATTCTTTAGATCACCAAAAAATTTCTTCTTCTGTTGAAAGCTTAAGCCCTGCTTCAACACCTTTCCTGACAGATAATTTGCAAAATCCGCAAACCAGGGGGTATCTTCCGATTCTGATTCCTGTACCACATATAGGTGTTCTTCGGGGAAGAAATCATTAACTTCCTTGCTTGCCGGTTCTTGCCCCTCGCAACCTTCTAATCTCGATAAATGATCGGCAACCACATTCTCTGTCCCCTTTTTATCTTTGATTTCCATATCGAATTCTTGCAATAACAATATCCACCGAATTAATCTCGGCTTCGCATCTGCCTTGTTCATGAGATAACGGAGTGCAGAATGATCTGTGAACACGGTGACATTAGACAGGATAAGATATGGCCTGAATTTATCACACGCATACACCACTGCTAATAATTCCTGTGCACTTGTGAGGGTCTTGCTAGCATAATAGATTGGTTGAAATTGCTTATTTCTTCTCTGCCCTAAAACCGCTCCCACTGCATAATCACTGGCATCACACATTACTTCGAATGGCTCATCCCATTTCGGTGTTGTCAGGATTGGTGCTTGCACTAACTTTTCTTTCAAAACATTGAATGCATTCAGACAGTCATCCCCGAAGTCAAATGGAGCATTCTTTTCCAGAAGTCTGGTCAACGGTTGCGAAATTTTCGAAAAGTCCTTAATAAACCTTCTGTAGAAACCTGCATGGCCCAAGAAACTGCGGATCCCTTTTACATTAGTAGGTGGTGAAAGTTTGTCAATTATCTCAATCTTCGCTTTATCCATCTCCATACCTGCCTGAGAAATCTTGTGTCCAAGAACGATGCCTTCTTGTACCATAAAGTGACACTTCTCCCAGTTAAGGACGAGATTCGTCTCTTCACATCTCACTAATACTCTTTCCAAATTATTTAAACAAGCGTCAAAAGAGTCCCCGAACACTGAAAAGTCATCCATGAAAACTTCCATAATATCTTCAAGAAAATCGTCAAAAATGGCCGTCATGCAACGCTGAAATGTTGCAGGGACGTTACACTAACCGAAAGGCATTCTTCTATAAGCAAAGGTCCCATAAGGACAAGTAAATGTGGTTTTCTCCTGATCTTCTGGGGCTATCGGAATTTGAAAATATCCAGACATGCCATCAAGGAAACAATAGAAATGATATCCCGCTAATCGCTCTAACATTTGGTCAATGAAGGGCAAAGTGAAGTGATCTTTCCGAGTGACATCATTTAGTCTTCTGTAATCAATGCAGACTCGCCAAATAGTCACCGTCCTCGTGGGAATTAACTCATTCCTTTTATTGCTCACTACTGTTATTCCTCCTTTCTTCGGAACAACTTGGGTCGGGCTCACCCACTTGCTGTCAGATATGGGGTAAATGATTCCTGCATCCAAAAGTTTTATTACCTCCGCCTTAACAACCTTCTTCATATTTGGGTTCAATCTTCGCTGAGGTTGAATTACAGATTTATAGTCATCCTCCATTAGGATCTTATGAGTGCAGAATGATGGGTTGATACCCTTAATGTTGGAAATCTTCATTGCGATAGCCGATTTGTACTTTTTCAACATGCTAACAAGCTTATCTTTTTTCTCCGTAGATAAGTTCAACGCCACGATTATGAGGAGTTTAGAGCCCTCCTCTAGAAATGCATATTCCAAATGTACTGGAAGAGTTTTAAGCTCAAGTTCTGGTGGTTCGAAAATTGATGGCCGCAAGCTACCCTCCTTTAATTTATCAATCTCCTCAAAATCATTCGCCTCATGTTCACACTTACTTTCTTCCTTATCCACCGGGCGATCTATTTCTTTACAGTCTGCAACAGCTATCAACTTGTCCATTCCACAGGATTCCAAATTTGAGATAGTAACACTAACTGAAAAGGGTTCTTGCCTTTGATCTTGATAGGAAGACTCAAACCTAGCAAGAATTCTTTCTATACTGTCATCAAATTGGTCAATCATTGACACTGATGTGGACTCCTGAAACTGCTTTATCACACTATCCAACTCACAGCTTTGCCCTTGAACCCTGGCGATATACTCTTCAACCGACTCTTCCAAGGGTTGTGGAGTTGTACATTATCCATGATAGGAGTAACACGATGTATCATTCCATGCTACTGTTTGAACTTTCTGCTCTATGTGTTCAACCATTCTCATGATAGTGTCAAATCATTCAAACATGTTAATCATTTTCTGCAGCAAAAAGAGATAAGGAAAGATTAGGGCAATGATGAGATAAGAAGAGATGAAATAGAATGCGTGGTGAAATAGCTAAGAAAACAAAGTGCAAAGTATCCCTAAACGCCTAGCTCCCCGGCAACGTCGCCAAAAACTTGACAAGGTCCCCTTGCTTATATCCCGCAAGTGCACGGGCTTGTCGAAGTAATAATCCCGGGTGAGCGGGGTCGAATCCACAGGGAGTAGGGAATGAAAATACTTAATTTGGTTCTTAGCTATGTGGAATATCAATAGTGATAAGTGTGAAATTGATTCAATTCTCAACAATAAAAACAACAAGTGAAAAAGCAAAAGTAAGAAGAGGGTAAGGCAATCGATAAAGAATGGGGTACTCGGATAATGCTTCACCTAGGATGATCGCTTCAAGTGCAAGAACTCTCTATTATGCTTCCTAATTAATGCAATGGTGAGTCGTGGAAATCCTTACATACATAGTCCCAAATCTAAGGTCAACTATTGCTAACTCTATACATGTCCCGGAGGAGAAATCGAACAATCTCAACACCTCGCACTCGCATAGAGTTGCAATGAGCTCTAGGGATTCCAAGTGATAAATCTCTTCCTAAATATAGACCTACCCCTTTGGTCCAGATGGAAGGTCCCTAGCCACAATTAAGCCCTAGATACTAAGATCCTCTCAACGTTTCACTCCATTGCACGCGCAACTAGGCCCCAGCGGAGGTTCATCCCTTAGACCATTCACTCCATTATGGCCGCAAAGAACTCGAGGAACGGAGGTAGAATCTATCACGTCGGAGGGGAAAGGGGACGCTCCTGTACCTCTCGACTTACTCTCTCAACCCTCTTTAACCTAGCTTTATCTAACGCTAGTGGTGTGTCACTCACTCACAAGGTCACCAACAAGAACTCTTAACCCTAGTGTCACTCTAGGGGAAATGTTCATACAATCAAGCATTCAAGGTTGGAACTCACAATAAACATCAATTTATTGAAAGCATAATAAAGAAGTTCAATGAAACGAATACATCCTAGGGTTCACAATCATCCAAGTACCAACTAGGGGTTTATCTCTCCATGGAGCTTAATACAATCAAAGAAATCGAATGTAAAAGCAATGAATTCATAAAGAAACCCCCTCGATGGTCGTGTCGATGGTCTTGTGGAGAGTCATCTACTCGTCGTCCAAAGATTCCTTCGTCCGGTATAGGATACGCCTCGATCGAAGCTCCTTTACCAACCTTCTTCCTAATGAAATCACGATGTCGGAGCCATAGAACTTCTCCAAAACCTTGGCCAATACCCCTCAAAACCCTAGCCGAAAGCCTCTCATAAGTTGGGGAAAAGATGGAGAAAAGAATGCCAAAATCGGGGCTGAATCGGCTTTAAATAGGGCTGGAATCGGGCAACTCCACGGGGGTGGACGATACACGCGCCCGTGCGGAATTTCCACACGGACGTGGATAATTTCCACACGCCCTTGTGGATTCTCTGTTTCTCTGATTTCTAGGCCGGCTGTGAACAGTGTTGCTACAGTGTTGCTGCAGTGCTCTGCTACAACCTTCGACCTGATTAACTTAGCAATTCCATACATTCATCGGGGTAACGCAAACGGGCACACGTTCACGCCGTGAATCACTTGCTTCTTCAATGATGTACATGTTGGCGGGGCTCTTGTTCTTATATGCATAAGTCAGAATGCTCGAGCGTGACTGCCTTTGTGCCCCTCCAAATAGATGTGCTCACTCGAATGCGAGGAGGTTGGCACACACTCTACCATCTCACACCTGACCTATGTCTTCGTGTTTGAACCTTAACAAAATCTCCTCCAAAATAGGTGCATTATGATCCACATTGGCCCATTTCCTTCATACTCGGCCTCACAACCCTACCTGCGTAAAAGTAACATAAAACACACATATTAAAGTAGAAAACTGAGGAAAGTAATGCTCAACATAAGTAATGAATGCTTCGCATTCATATCGTACAAGCACTTATCATTCATAGAGCATTCCTTTCCACCGAGATATAGAGTAGGGTTAGTCACAGTTGACCTTAGGTTTGGGACCGTGTGTTTAAGAATTTCCGTGACTCATTAAACGTCAGTTAGGAGATATAATGATCGGTGTTACACTTGAAGCAATAGTCCTAGGGTGAGCAATGTCCGAGTGCCCCCACTTTTTTATCTATTACCTCTCCTATCATTTTATTGTGTCTCCTTCTTGTTCTTTTTATTTCTATTTGCATCGATATTGTTCACATCACTTTGAATCATCTTCACTATAGTTAAATAGCAATTCTTATGTTTTCAATCACTATTCCTTATGGATACGACTACCCACTCACCAGGGTAATTATTACTTCAACAACTTGTGCACTTTTGGTACACACGCAAGGGGTGTGTGTCACCTAGTTGAAATAAAGGTTATTTAGTATTAGTTTGACTCCTGGAGACTTTGGGGCACTAATTTTAGGGTTTGTACACACACACAAGATCTTTAAAGTAAAGTGTAGCCTTTTATCGAGCATTCTTGTTTGAACTAACCCTTGCTGTTATCCCTATGCTTAAGAATTTGCCATTCCCCATAGATAAGAAGTACTGCACTCATCTTCTCATTTATTGAGTGATGTGAGATTGCTTAAGGACAAGCAAACATTCAAGTGTGGGGGTATTTGATGAGTGCATTTTATATCATATTCACTCATCATATTTCCATTTATTTACTTGTATTTTAGGATAATTTCATCCATTTGAGGTGCTATTCTGGGTCTATTTGTTCCATATGCAGAACCAGAGGTTCAAAGTAAATTGGAGTTAATTCGGTGGGTAACTGAGCATAAGAATCAAGTTTCCACTAAGTTTTAAGACTGACACGGGCATCTCATGACCGTGTGCTATCCCCATGAATACCTCAGCCTATAGATGAACAAGGAAGTATTCAATTATGATCATGCCCTTAGGCCAGACACAGTCTCCGCATGACAATGCACGTTCCCCTGAAAATCTCACCCTAAAGATAGTTTCTTCTAAACAAGGGCAGTAAGATCTGGAAGCTCTTCGCACGACCATGCACAAGCAGGACACTGGCATGACATGATCGTGTCTCCCCCACCTGAATATTCCAGGTTCATTTCACTCAGAATCTTCATCGAGGACACGGTTATTGCATGATCATGCGTAGACCTTGTCGAGCCAGAAAATTACCATATAACTCCAGATTTCTGGGGTTTTGAAATCATCTTTGTTCAGGGATTCTTTTCACCACAGGGAGGACTGGGATGAGATCGAAGATCAAGCTACACCACATCATCTAGGGAGATCAAGGCTGAGTTAGAGGCACAAGAGAAGTGGTGTTAGCACCAAGGAAGATCATCTTTCTTTGGAAGGGGAGAATCATGTCTTCTTTCTCTAGATTTTCAATTGTTTCCTCCTTATTGTACTCATCCATAGGGGCTCATCGTCCACGGTGCCCTGGGTGTTAAACTATGATGTTTTGCATGCTTTAACTAATTGTTTTTAATGTCTACGGATTGTATAACTTGATGTGCTTGATTTGCACATATACTTTAGTAAAACTTGGTGTATAAATGACCATAGTTTTGATTGCTTATTGTGATTGCAAACCTTGATGTGTTTGATATGTTGATAAGTGCTTGTGTATTAGTAATACGAAGTATGTTTTTCTTATGATGGGCATTACTTTTATTAGATTTTAGCTCTAATATATGTGTATATATGAACTTTCGTGCATGAAGAGTTGTGGAGCCAAATAAAGAAAGAAAGAAGCCAAAGTAGATTGTGATTGTACTTTGTTAATGAAGTCTTTGAGTGAATAAATGTGAAGACACAAGTTGTGATCGAAGATACGCGAATGTGTGCCAACCTCCATGCGCTCAAGAAATTACATGGTTTGAGGGGGCACAAAGGCGATCACATTTATGTATTCCGATTTGTGCAATGTTAGCAAGATCCTCACCAATATGGCATTTTATTGAGGAAGCGATGCAATCTACGGCATAGACGCAGTGCCCTGCTTATATTGTCTTGATGAATAGTGTGGATTCGGGAGTATTTTGGCGGGAGTACTGTAGCAGGTACTTTAACAAATCAATATAGTTACTGTTCACAGCCCGCAGAAAATCAAATTTCCATAAATCCACACGGGTGTGTGGAAATTACCCACGCCGTGTGGATGCCCGATTCTAGCCCTTTATAAAGCCGCGGCTTGCACTGATTTGTTGATCCATCTTTCATCCTTCTTTCCATCTTTTCTCTAACTTTTTGGAGGCCTGCGGCTAGGGTTTAGAGGGGCTTTGGCAAGGATTTTGAAGTGGTTCTATAGCTTCAACACCATATTTCACTTGGAAGATAGTTATTAGGGGAGCTTTCATCAGCACCGATCCAGCAAGGTGTGACCTAGGCTTGACAAGGGGACCTTTGAAGAGGACGAGGCCACTCCACAAGACCATCAAGACGAATACCGACAGCGTTTTCCTTATGGATTACATGTTTTTACTCTTGATTTCATTATTGATTGTATCTTGCTCCATGGAAAGCTAAACCCCCTACTGAGTGCTTGGACTTATAAACCCTAGGATGTTATTGTTTCATTGACCTTTTATTATGCTTTCTTTAATTGATGTCTTTAAATGAGTTCCAATATTGAATTCTTGTTGAATGATTTCTCCCTTACAGTGATACTAGGGTTGAGAGTCCACCTTGGTAGCCTTTGTGAATGAGTGACACACCACGAGGGTTAGACAATGCTAGATTGGAGAAGATTGTGAGGGTGAGTCAAGAGGTAGCGAAGCATCCCCTTTCCCCTTCGGTGTGATTTATCCTACCTCCATGTTCCTAGAGTTCTTTGCAGTCACAATAGTATGAAGTGCTAAAAGAGAAACTCCGTCGGGGCTTAGTTGCGTGAGCAACAGAGTGAAGCGTTGAAGTAATCCTTAGTATCCGGGGCTTAATTATAACTAGGGATCTTTTGCCTTGACCAAAGGGTTAGATCTATATATAGGAATAGGGTCTATCACTCGGAATCCCTAGATCTTCTTTCAACTGTATACAGTGTGAGGTGTTGAAACTAAGCGATTTCTCCGCCGGGGCATAGTGTAGAGTTAGTCACGGTTGACCTTATGTTTAGGACCGTGTATTTTAAGATCTCCACGACTTGTTAAGCATCAGTTAGGAGATATAATAGTTGGTCTTGAACTTGAAGCAATAGTCCTAGGGGGAGCAATGTCCGAGTGCCCCACTTTCTATCGATTGCCTTTCCTCTCATTTTAACGTGCCTCTCTTTCTTATTTCTTTTAGTCTTTTTATATCAATCTTATTCACACTATCATTGATTTATTCTCATCATAGTTAAATAGTAATCATTGTGTTCCTATTCTCTATTCCCTGTGGATACGATACCCACTCATATTGATTTATTACTTCGACAAACCCGTGCACTTGCGGGTCACACGCAAAGGGTGTTATCAAATTTTTGACGCCGTTGCCGGGAAATAGGCATTTTGGAAACACTTTGCACTTTGCTATTTAGCTATTCATCATTTATTCTATTTCACACTTTCTTATTTTGTCATCATTCTAATTTATTCTTTTTCTTTGATTTTAGGAAAAATGATCGATATACCCGAATTATTTGACACAATCATGGGAATGGTTGAAAATATAGAACAGAAAGTTCAATTGTTTGCAGTACAATCCACTTCATGTTGTTCCCTGTAAGGGCAATTCACCATTAACCATCCCGTGGATGGAACAGTTGTTGATTACATTGATAAAATTCAGGATCAGAGTTGCTAGTTGGATAGTGTGCTGGATCAATTTGAAAAGTTTGCATTAGCATATATGAGCATTCATTTGGGAGAAAGTTTGGAGAGAGTCCTTGCTCAGTTTGATTCCTCCTATCATGAACGAAGACAAGAACTTTTCTCGTTGGGTGTGTTAACTTCAGGGCTGGAAATCATTGAGATAGAGAATGTTGTTGTCATTGAAGACCATTCAGATGCACATGTACAACCAGAGGAGGTAGAGAATAATCTTGAACGAGGGTCAGGAAATTTTGAGGAAATTGACAGATTGAAGGAAAGAAGATTACGACCATTAATTGAGGAACCATCCGAGTTAGAGCTGAAAACTTTATTGGCACATTTCTAACATGTCTTCCTAATGGAAGAATCAAAGCTACCAGTGATTGTGGCTTTGAATCTCTCTCCAGATCAGAAGGACAAGCTTGTGAGCATGTTAAAAAAGCATAAATCTACCATTGCTTGGAAGATCCCTGCTATAAAAGGCATCAATCCCTCATTTTCCACTCATAAGATCTTAATGGAGGTCAATTACAAGTCGGTGATTCAACCTTAGAGAAGATTGAACCCTAACATGAAGGAAGTTGTCAGGGCAGAGGTGTAAAACATCTAGATACTGGAATCATTTATACTATCTCACACAGTGCCTGGATGAGCTCAACTCAAGTAGTTCCGAAAAAGGGAAGAATGACGGTTGTGAGAACTGAAAAGAATGAACTAATTCAAACCACGAAAGTTACTGGCTGGCGTGTCTCCATTGACTACAGAAGGTTAAATGATGCAACTGAAATTACCATTTTTCGTTGCCATTTATTGATCAGATGTTGGAGCGTTTGGCAGGGCATCAGTTTATTGCTTCCATGATGGTATGTCAGGGTATTTTCAAATTCCTATAGCTCTAGAAGATAAAGAGAAGACGATATTTACTTGTCCTGATAGTACTTTTGCTTACAAAAGAATGCCTTTTGGGTTGTGTAATGCACCGACGACATTCCAACGTTGCATGACCGCCATCTTTGATGATATCTTAGAAGACATCATGAAGGTGTTCATGCTTGATTTTTCAGTGCATGGAGATTCCTTTGACATATGTTTAAGGAATTTGGAGAGAGTGTTAGTGAGATGTGAAGAGACAAATCTTGTTCTTAATTGGCGGAAGTGTCATTTTATTGAGCAAGAAGGCATTGTCCTTGGGCATAAAATTTCCAAAGTGGAAATGGAGGTGGATAAGGGAAAAATTGAAGTCATAGAAAAGCTTCCTCCAATTACAAATGTAAAAGGGATTCGTAGTTTCTTTGGGCATGCGGGTTTTATAGAAGGTTCGTCAAGGACTTTTTGAAAATCACCTAGCCATTGACTACACTCCTTCAAAAGGAAGTTCCCTTTGATTTTGGGAATGACTGTCTGATAGCTTTCAACTTGTTGAAGGAGAAATAAGTGCAATGACCAATTTTGACCACACCAGATTGGAACGAGCCCTTTAAGCTCATGTGCGACCCAAGTAATTATGTTGTTAGGGCAGTTTTGGGTCAGAGGAAATATAGGTAATTTTGACAGATCTATTATGCTTGTAAGACTCTCAGAAGTGATCAAGAAAACTATACAACCACGGAAAAAGAGTCGTTAGCAGTGGTGTTTGCTTTCAACAAGTTCAGAGCACACCTCATCTTGTCTAGGGTCATTGTATTTACCGATCACTCGGCAGTCCACTATCTTATGAACAAGGCTGATGTGAAACCAAGGTTGATTCGTTGGATCCTATTGTTGCAAGAGTTCAATATGGAGATAAAAGACAAGAGAGGAACTGAAAATGTGGTTGCAGACCATTTGTCTCGATTAGAGTGGTGTGAAGGTCAAGAGCCAGCTAGCAAAGAAATTAATGATTACTTTCCCGAGGAACACTTGTATGTAGTTCAGAGTTCAGAATCAGAGGGCACTCCATGGTTCACAGATTTTGCAAACAACTTGTCAGGGTGAGTGCTCAAGTAGTCCTTTAGTGATTTAAGGAATTACTTTTGTGTCAATCCATACTTGTTCAACATTTGTACAGATCATGTAGTTCGAAGATGTGTATCAAAGGAAGAAGTATGGAATATTCTTGCACATTGTCACTACAGGCTAGTTAAGGGACATTATGCTTCAAGTAGAACGATCGAAAAG
>NC_052490.1:3879199-3894932 GCF_009730915.1 Dioscorea cayenensis subsp. rotundata
ATTGTGACACGGGATAAAGAGTTAAAAAGACAAACAACAAATGGATATTAAAAAAAGAAGATATGCTTTTATTCGATTGAAATCTATTATTAGTTTTTAGCACTAATATTTGTTGTAGCTAATATAAATGTATAAATCATTTTCAAAGATTTATTATTGCCTTTGCAGCAGTTGTGTAGTTTTGCAACAAGAACACATTGATCATCCCAACCTCAATCCTTGTAAAAAAAGAATAAGGTAGCAAGCTTTGTCTCTAGCATCTCTTTGTTGTTTTTTTACTCATAGAAATAGGCTGCATAAATTTGAGACTTGATTTTTTGTAATTTTTTTGGGCCCGTTCATTCTGTTCAGCAGTCTCTAGATTGTTTCATATACAATAGTATAGGATGATCCATTCCATCACAAACTGAAGTCTGATATTTTAGGCTACAAAATTTTATCGATGGTTTAGGATATCGCAAACTGATATCTGAAACTCGATTTCTTTCCATAGGTTGATTGCATTGCATATTTTACTTATATTCATCAAAACATGTTCACCTATATGCATCTTAACTATATATAGTCTTAAATACCACTAACTGAGCTTGAATTTCTTTAGTGGATTAATTATATTGTTAATATTTCAATTAATTCATCAAAAAATTCTTTCACTAGCTCTGCATCTTAACTCGGGAGCATATTAATCGAATCTGTGAGTCACTTATAAGCATGATTAAATATGAAATGCTTGAACTATTAATGGAACTACAAATTCTTTCAGAAATTTGATTATAATGCATGATCTTAATTTGGAAACATACTAAATCGAATCTGCAATTTGCTTACACTCCAGCATCAAATAAAATTGAATTTCCATTTTTTTGTTTATTTTGAAACAAGTCTTCAGATTAAGTCTTAAAACAATAAAATTTATGATCGATCCATCACAAACTAGAAACCCTGAACACACAAACACTAAAGTTAGAAATCCCTCTCTATATACTTTCTTAATATATTAACTTATTTTGAACTTTTTAACATGGTTTTTGTTTATATGATGTAGATAAGGGAAAAATGTCGAAATTAAAATTGAAGCGTATAAAAAAGGTTGTGTCTGATTCTGCTACAAATAATGCTCCAAATAATGCTATTGGGTGTAACACTGATGTGGGTGCTAGAATGAGCAACACTTGAAACTCCAATCCATCAGTCCCTCTTGGTTCTAACAGATCCGCTCCAACACTTGATGTTGCCCCTCACTGTTCGGTTCCATCATCTTCAGCTGATTCAAATAATAATGAACAAGAGCCAAACCAAAACAATAGTACTAGATTAGAGAACGTTCCCGCAGTTAATGAAGCATGAAATTTAAATGTAAGTTAATTACATATCTTTAATTTTAATCATAGTTTATTATATTTGCATTAATGTTATAATTTCCACTGATATGTAAATTATTGTAGTTCATAGTAATGGACGAGAAAAAAAGGCCGAACAACTTTGAAGGAGTTATGGTCATTACCACGAGAAGAAAGGATTCTGGTGAGTGCAAATTATTTGGGACAACCAATTGGGCCCAAAGCACAATTATTAGCGGGATTTCTCTGCATTGTTGCTCGAACTGGTCAACAAATTGGCCTCCATTATGAGAGTTGGCATAAAGTTCCAAAAACATTGAAGGATGAATTGTTCAAAATTTTTTTGAGGTAAACCCACATAATTGGATTATGCAAATGTTGTTTCTATAAATATATAAACATCAAGTTAGATTAATAAACTAAATTGTTTATAATGTCTTCTTATAGTTATGATTCGCTCTTGGAATTTCAAAAGAGTATGTGCTAAAGTCTTTGGGGAAGAAATGGAGAGATTACAAGCATGATTTGAAAAAGCGTCATTTTAAATGAGAAGATGGTTTGCAAGCAAACAAAGATAAACATCCAAATGCAACCATTCGATGGCAATGTGAACAATTAGTCGATTTTTGATATTCAAGTAAAGGAGAGGTCTGAATAGTTATTTTACTTACTTCATTGAAATCATCATAACTTTATTAGTTCTAAGTTAGTATACATGTCATTATGTAAGATTTCAGAAAGGCTTGGGGTTGCTAGCAGAAAACAACAAAAATATACTCATACCTCTGGTTCGAAGAGCTTTGCGAGAAAGGAAAAGGAAATGGTAAGCAAATATATATTGAGCATTAAATTGTCTGCTGTGAGTTATAAGCGTTCTTTTTTACTTTCCTTTATATTTTAATGATGTCTTAAAGTTAATCTCTTGATATTTGTGATTCGAACAATTTTTTTTTAATACTTGTAGGAGGTTAACAGTGGAAGAAAAGTAGGACACTTTGAATTTTAAACGCAACTCATACAAAAAAGGATGGTTCTCACGTGAACATGGAAACTGAACAAATTATGCTAATAATTATGTTTTAAGAATTCCTTAATCCGTAATTTGTTTTGAAATATATTATTTCTTTAAAATAATATTTTTTAATGTATACAAGTGAAGGCAAATGAAAAATTAGCTGAATGTGAAACAGTAGATGAGGATATGCAAATGGTTGAAACTAAAATTCTGACAGAACTTATTGGAAAAGAACGATGTGGGCGAGTAAGAGGGGTTGGATTAGGTCCAACACCCAAAAGTTATTATGGGGGTATGAGTAGCAGAAATTATACTTCCTCAAGAACCCAATCAACTGATTTTGCCGAGCGATTTCATCAAATGGAACAACAAATGCAACAAATGGAAGAGGAGCGATACCAAGAACGTGCGCAACGTGAGCAAGAACGTGATCAAGAACGTGCGCAACTTGAGCAAGACCACGAGCAAGAACATGCTCGATATAATGCTCTTCTTGGGTTTTTACAAAATCATTTTCCTGGAGTTACTATCCCTGGAGTTGACATAGCTAGCTCAACTTTTCAGTCACAGGTATTTTGAAAGTGCCAATGTTATTGTGTTTGTATCTATTTTGTTATAATTTTAAATTCATTGTGGAATATTTTTGATTAATTTTCTTAATTGCACATTCAGCCTTCTAGAGATTAGTAGTGGTTTTCATCATGTTTTGGAGGTCTTTTATTTATCTCTGTTTTCAAGTTGTATTATGGTTTTATTTGGAGTAAGACAAGAATTACAAACCTATACTATTTTACTAATGTTAGTTACTTTTTATTTTCTTTTGTATTATGGTGGAATATCAAAGACGTTTGTGACTTCTAATTGGTTTGAAATTATTGAACATCAACAATTATGTTTGTGTACATAAATAAGTATGTGTGACTGTTGTTATCTTGAATGTTTAATCCAGGTGTTTTACCGGCATTTTGTTTTGTAAAAATGCAAAAAAAAAATTTGCAGGAAATCCTATTGAAAATCAACTTTAGCGGTGTTTTTAAGGAAAACAATGGCAACTTACAACAATAATTTGTAAATTTAAATTGCCTAATTTCATGTCGTTCTTGTAAAAAAAGGCCACTATTTTAGTGGGGTTTTCTCACATAAAACGCCGTTAAGGCATTAAATAATATTTATAGGTGAGAAAACTCATGACATTTTTTGCTATGAATGCCATTGTTTTAGTGGCGTTTATTGTTTAAAATGCCACTAAATTATTGGCATTTATGAATAAAACGCCACTAAATTAGTGGCGTGTTTATGCAAAAACGGCATCATATTTGCAGAGTTTAATAATATAAATGCCGCTAAATTTGGTTTTTAGAAAATTCCCACCCACCCATTTACGTGGGTTTATACAAATAATCGCCGCCACTTTAGCGGCCTTCTTTTTAAAAAATGCTCGCATATTGGTGCCTTACACTGACCTTCGTTGCCAGATTCAAGCGGCATTTATTTAATAAACTCCACTAAATTGGCGGTGTTGTATTAATAAAAACACCGCTAATTTACCGACGTTCCCTTTAGCGGCACTAGTCGCAGCGTTTTCCGAATGTGCCGAGAGATAGATTAGCGGCGTTTAAAAACGCCGCTAAAGGCCGTGAAAAATGCCGCTGATAGGCTTATATGGTGTAGTGTTATGTTTTCTTTTTGAAATGTTCCATATTTTTCAATCAAAATCTTAAACATATGTTTTATTTTCTTATTGTCTACTACTTTTGAATTAAAACAAAAAACCTATGTTTTCTTGTATCAATGTCTCCTATTTCTCCTTCATAACCCTAATCCTATGTTTTGTTTTCAGAAATACAAGATTAGGGTTTCGATTCAAAATGCTATTTTTGATCCGTTACTATAAGAAAACAAATTATTATTGTTTTGAATCAGAAAAATAATCCTACGTTTTATTATAGTAATGTCTCATATTTTTAAATCAAACCACTAATCCTATGTTTTCTTTTTAGAATGCCTACTATATTGACACACCCCTTGCGTGTGTGTACCGCAAGTGCACGGTTTGTCAAAGTAATAAAGTACCCTGGTCAGTGGGTAGTTGTATTCACATGGAATAGTGATTAGAAACACAAGAATTGCCATTTAACTATGATGAATATGATTCAAAGTGGTGTGAATAATATCTATAAAAATAGAAATAAAAAGAAAAAGAAGGAGACGAAATAAAATAATAGGAGAGGAAATCGATAGAAAGTTGGGCACCCGGACATTGCTCACCTGAGGACTTTTGCTTAAAGTCCAAGACCAAACATTATATCTCCTTACTGATGTTTAATGAGTCATGGAAATTTGTAAACACACGGTCCTAAACCTAAGGTCAACTGTGACTAACCCTACACTATGTCACGGCGAAAAGGAATGCTCTCGACGCCTCACACTGTGCAAGGTTACATAAAGCTCATGGGACTCCAAGTGATAAATTATATTCCCTAATCCAGATCTAACACTTTGGTCCAGGAGAAAAATCCCTAGTCACAATTAAGCCCCAACACTAAGGATTACTTCAACGCTTCGCTCTGTTGCTTGCACAACTAAGCCTAGCGGAGTTCCTCTCTTAGCACTTCACTCTATTGTGACCGCAAAGAACTATTAGAACATGGGGTAGGATAAATCACACCGGAAGGGAAAGGGAACGTTCCGCTACCTATCGATACACCCTCGTAACACTCTCCAATCTAGCTTTATCTAACCCTCATGGTGTGTTAATCATCCACAAGGAGTACCAAGATGGATTCTCAACCCTAGTGTCACTCTAAGGGAAAATCCCTCTGACAATGCCCCTTGCGTGTGAATTGCAAGTACACGGATTTGTCAAAGTAATAAATCCCAAGTGAGTGGAGTATCATATCCACAGAGAGTAGGGAATAAAAATCCCTAAATTGATACTTAACCAGGTGAAGATGAATAATGATTGTGTTGATAAGATGTGACATAAACAGAAATAAAAGAAACAAGAATGAGAGGCACAAGTAAGTGAGATGTAAGGCAATTGATAGAAATGGGGTACTCGGACAATGCTTCCCCTAATACTTATGCTTCAAGTGTAAGACCTACCATCGCTCCTAGGTTATGAATCAAAAGAATAATCCTATTTTTTATTTTCCAAATGGCTCCTAGGTTTTCTTTTGGGAATGTCTCATATTTTTCAATCAAAGCCATAATCCTAGGTTTTCTTACTGCAATGTCTACTAGTTTTCAATGAAAACAATAATCCAAGATTTTCTTTTCAGAATGTCTCTCCTATTTTCCATACAAAATAGGAATCCTATGTTTTCTTTTCTTAATGTGTCATATTTTTTGATTAAAACCCAGATCCTATCTTTTTTTAGAATGCCTTCTATTTTCTAATCAAAACACTAATCATATGATCGCTATTAGGAATGTCTGCTATTTTTAATTCATAACCCTAATCCTATGTTTTGTTTTCGGAAAGTCTAATATTTTTTAAACAAAATCCTAATACAGTGTTTTCATTTGGTAATGCCAACTGTGTTTCAATAAAACCCTAATCCCACATTTTATTTTTGGAATGTCTACTATCTTTTAATAATAAAATTAATCCTATATTTTCTTATAGTTATGTCTCTATTTTTTAATCAAAACCTTAATCCTATGTTTTTTTAATGCCTTCTATATTTGTTACAAAATCCTAATCTTAAGTTTTCTTTTCGGAATGTCTCCTATTTTGCAAACAAAACCTAATCCGATTTTTCTTTTCTTCAAGTCTCCTATTTATCAGTTTTTAATCAAAACCCAAACCTATGTTTCCTTTTTAGAATGTCTCTTGTTTTTTAGTTAAAAACCAAATCCTTTTTTTTTTAGAATGTCTACTATTTTTGAATCAAAATCCTAATCAAATGTTTTTCTATTCGGAATGTGGCTGATTTTTTAATCAAAATCCTATTTTTCAATCAAAACCTTAATCCTTTGCTTTTTTTTTCTCAATGTCTGCTATTTTTTAATCAAAGGCATTGTCACGCCCCGAACCTAACCGGGCACGTGGCAACCGCCACGACGACAAGAAGTGGGTCCCACAATGGCCCCACTTTCGTGTCGCCGTAAGGCTCAATATAAACCTGTTATCACAATTATATAACTAGAAGACAACATAATAAAATATCACAAATAGGGTTCCCGTAGTACTAGGAACCCTAAACACAAGTAGCAACAATAATGAAAGACAAACCGGGGTTTTTAAGATACAACCCGAAAAATATAAATACAAGAACCACATATAAGGTCAAGTCTAGTGGATCCATAGAGGGTACATGCATACTATAACAAACCTAAATAAGAAGTACAGATAAACCTCTCATCACTGACAAGCACAACTCTGTCCAACATCGCAGTCTGAAAAGATAAAAAGGGGAGTGGTGAGTAACAGAGGTTACCCAGTGAGTGGTGTCAGCATAGATGTAACAGAGTGATAAAGTATTTCAAATGGTAATTCAAAAGAAATAATAATAGCATATAAAAATCGGGTTCCAAGTATTCAACATATTAACAAATAACACAAGATTCATCAATAGTAAAAAGCAAATAACATTTTAAAAACATAATGAACATAGCTCCAAAAAAATATAGGGTTGGCCTAAAAGCAGTTCCCACACTAATCGTGGCGCGACTAGTCGTGGGACCACCAAGGAGTTTTTAAAACTTTTTAAAAATTTAAAAGGGTGCCTTTCCTTGGTGTTGGCACTCGAGATCCCCGTGTGGTGACCCCGGGTTTCTCACATAACGAACCCCCCGTCAATTTGCTCCGCGACCTCTTGACCGGGGTAAACCCAGGTGTTAACCACGCCCGCCTCCCATCGGGCCGGACCGTGGAACCCCACATCTGCAGTTGTCGGGACTAAAGTCCGCTGTCACCATCAAAACTAAATGCCACAATATAATTCTTTTCCAACTTCCAATTCAAATAATCCATCATACAATGTTTTAAATACGGAAATGTACATCAAACCATGTCTCATTTGCATATAAATACGGAAATGCAAGTAAACATGTTTCTTTCAAATAAATAGGTATAAGCATTCTAGTTTTAACCATTTCAAGTAAATTCAGTACTCAAAAATATATATATATATCAAAGGAAGTCAATTTTATCATCAAGTTTATGTGATAAAAACACATGAAGAAATACTTTAGTACTCTTATTAAATCTATGCAATTATAAATTTAACCACTCACGTAACCCGACTCGTCCCTCGTCCCCGAGACGCACTCACTCGATCGGGCGAGCTCCTTCCCTTGGAGGATGCTTCGCCACCTAGATACAAGCGTGGAATTCAAATTTTAATGAACATAAGAATGATAATCACAAGAAAAATGTATAAAAATACGATTATACATGTCTAATACAAAAATATTAGGGTTTTAGGGCAAAACATCGTCATTTTGGATCCAAACGATCTCGTAATGGAGTAAAACTAGTTCCAATGAGTTCGTGGTAAGAAGAGCTTCAATGTGGACCAAAAAGAAATACCGGATAAGGCATAAAAATTTTCGGTGCTACAGTAATTTCAAAATTTGCTACAGTAACTCGAACCTTATACTATGGTTTTTCTCCCAATTTACAACTCTAAATCAAAAAAATTTTTCTTCTACAACATTCTCATACATGCATTATAAATCATTGGCTTCAATTTAAGCCTATGAATCATCATATTCATGGAGAAATCAAAATTTTTATATATTTCTAAAAAAACAAAGAAATACGGGTGAAATACAAAACAAAAAAACATTGGATATAAGGCTTACCGGATTCGGGAGTGAGAGAGGAATAAGTTTGGTATTGAAGGTCGCGAGAAATTCTCGCCGGAAAGATGTTTGTTTCTAAGTTTATGCTCGGCCGAACAAGAAGAACAAGAAGCTAGGAAGCAAGGAAGCAGGAAGGAAAAAGAACTCTCCAGTGCTTTTTCTCATTCATTCATTCATTTTTCATTTTAAATAGGAAATGACCTAATTGCCCTCTTAATAGAAAAAAATCATAGAAATGGATCCAAATGATGGAATTGCCCCCGATTTTTCACATAAAACTACTATGCAAACATGCAAAAATGCCACTACTACTAAATGACCATTTTACCCCTAATGCAAGCATAAAAATCTAAATAGCCCCGAGGTCTAAATCAGGACAGGGTACAACACTCTACCCTCCTTAAAAAAATTTTGTCCTCAAAATTTCAGCTTACCAAACTCACTGAATAAATGAGGATATTTCTTTCTCATGAACCGTTCAGGTTCCCAAGTCAACTCCTCAATCTGATCACTTCTCCAAAGAACTTTTACAACTGGCACCACCTTTCCCCGAAGTACTTTTTCTAGCCGATCAAGGATACGAACAGGCCTCACTTCAAAAGTCAAATCTTCTCGAAGTTCAACTGGAGGTGTTTCAAGTGCATGCGACGGATCTGGTACATACTTCTTCAACAACGAAATGTGGAAAACATTATGGATTTTCTCTAACTCTGGTGGCAACTGTAATCTATAAGCCACTGGCCCAATTCTTTCAAGTATCAAGAATGGCCCAATATAGCGAGGATTTAACTTTCCCCTGCTACGGAACCGAATTACTCCCTTCCAAGGAGATATCTTCAGGAAAACTCTCTCACCAACTTGGAACTCTAAATCTCTTCTCCTGTTATCAGCATAGCTCTTCTGCCGGTCTTGGGCCACTTTTAACCTATCTTGAATTACCTTCACTTTTTCTGTGGTTACCTCAATTAGTTCCACACTCTGCAACTTTCTTTCACCAACTTCATTCCAACAGAGGGGTGTTCGACACTTACGCCCATACAAAGCTTCATAAGGAGCCATACCAATACTTGCATGGAAGCTATTATTGTAAGCGAATTCCACCAGAGGTAAGTGCTTGTCCCAACTTCCTTGGAAATCGAGAACACAAGCCCTCAGCATATCCTCAAGTGTCTGAATTGTACGCTCTGATTGACCGTCTGTCTGGGGATGATATGCAGTACTGAATCTCAAAGTTGTCCCAAGAGCCTGATGAAACTTAGGCCAAAACTGAGATGTAAATCTCGGGTCACGATCAGACACAATTGAAACAGGTACTCCATGGAGTTTAACAATTTCGCTTATAAATAGCTTCGCTAACTTCTCCAAGGAATATTTGGTATGAATGGCCAGAAAATGGGCTGACTTTGTCAAACGGTCCACAAGAACCCACACAGCGTCATACCCCTGAAGAGTACGCGGTAACCCAACCACGAAGTCCATAGTAATATGCTCCCACTTCCATTCTGGAATAGGTAAAGGTTGTAATAGTCCCGCTGGCTGTTGATGTTCTGCTTTTACTTGCTAACAAACTAAGCATCTTGCTACAAATTCTGCGATCTCACGCTTCATTCCAGACCACCAATAATTTTCCCTGATCGTACGATACATCTTAGTGCTACCTGGGTGTATAGCATAAGCTGAGGAGTAAGCTTCTTCTAGGATAGCACTTCTGAGTTCTGCATCCCTTGGAACACAAACTCTTCCCTGAAATTCCAGAATACCATCACTGCGAAGCCCAAAATCGCTAGGTTCACCTTTTTCCAGTCTCTGTATTTCCTTCATTAACTCTTCATCTGTTCTCTGAGATTTCTGAATCTGCTCCAGTAATGATGGTCTCACCACAAAATTTGCCAACAAAACTCCCTTTGGCTCGATCTTAAGTCTCACATCCATGTCTCGAAGAGCTGCAAGTTGAGACCGATAAGATGTTGTAGCAGAAGCTAAAGAAGTGGAAGTTTTCCTACTTAGCGCATCTGCAACCACATTGGCCTTCCCTGGATGATAGTCAATCACCAAATCATAATCCTTGATCAACTCTAGCCATCTTCGCTGCCTCAAATTTAGCTCCTTCTGAGTAAACAAATACTTTAAACTCTTATGATCTGTATAAATCAAGCATTTCTCTCCATAAAGATAATGTCGCCAAATCTTCAGGGCAAAAACTACTGCTGCTAACTCCAAATCATGGGTAGGGTAATTCAACTCATGTTTCTTCAACTGTCGTGAAGCATAAGCTATTACCTTCCCATCTTGCATTAATACACAGCCAAGACCCTGTCGTGATGCATCGCTGAACACTACAAACTCTTTACCACTGGTAGGCAGAGTGAGTACTGGCGCTGAAGTCAGGCGGTTCTTCAATTCCTGGAAGCTTCTCTCACACTTCTCATCCCAAACAAACTTTACCTCCTTTCTAGTCAATCGTGATAAAGGTGCAGCAATCTGAGAAAACCCCTCCACAAAACGCCGATAATAACCAGCCAAACCAAGGAAACTTCGAACTTCAGACACATTCTTTGGTTATTCCCAATCAATGATTGCTTCAACTTTCTTTCGATCCACACTGATTCCTTCTCCAGATACAACATGTCCTAGGAAGACCACTTCATGTAACCAAAATTCACACTTTGAAAATTTAGCATACAACTTCTCTTCTCGAAGGATCTGCAATACTGTACGCAAATGTTGCGCATGCTCTTCTTCATTTGCTGAGTAGATCAAAATATCATCGATGAAGACAATTACAAACTTGTCGAGATAAGGTCTGAAGACTCTGTTCATTAGATCCATAAAAGCAGCTGGGGCATTAGTCAGACCGAAAGGCATGACCAGAAATTCATAATGCCCGTATCGTGTGCGAAATGCTGTCTTCGGCACATCACTTTCCTTGATCTTCAACTGATGATAACCAGACCTTAGATCAATCTTCGAAAACACTCTTGCCCCACGCAACTGATCAAATAAATCATCGATTCTGGGTAGAGGATATTTGTTCTTGATAGTCACCTTGTTCAACTGCCGGTAGTCTATACACAATCTGAAAGAACCATCCTTCTTCTTCACAAAGAGAACTGGCGCACCCCAGGGTGACACACTCGGGCGTACAAACCCCTTATCCACCAAATCCTGCAACTGTACTTTCAGCTCCTTAAGTTCTGTTGGTGCCATGCGATACGGAGGAATGGAGATTGGAGCAGTACCCGGTAGCAAATCAATAGCAAACTCAAACTCTCGGTCTGGAGGCAATCCAGGCAATTCCTCAGGAAATACATCCTCAAACTCCTGGACAATAGGAACATCCCTGACGTTTGGTCCAACAATTCTTGTATCTACTATGTGAGCCAAGTATACCTCACATCCCTTGCGTACAAGTTTCCTCGCTCCCACAGAAGATATCACACACCTCGAAAGAACCTTCCTTTCACCCTCAAACACAACACTCAGTCCATGAGAGCTTTGCAAAGTTACTTCCTTCTTGAAGCAGTCAATGGAAGCCTTATGCCTATTTAACCAGTCCATACCAAGTATGGCATCAAAATCTCGCATCTCCAATGGAATCAGATCTGCCTCAAAATCTACACCCTTCACTTTGATAGGACATCCCTGAAAAACTACCTCCTTGATAATCTCTTCACCCAGAGGTGTTTGTATCAGAAGTTCACAGTCTAATGGGGAGGCTATTCTATCGGCATGACATGAAAATGCAGTGCTAACAAAAGATCTCTCTGACCCTGAGTCAATCAATACATATGCATCATGCTGAAAAATAGATACAGTACCTGTAATCACGTTGGGTCTGTCCTCGGCTTCCTCATTGGTCATGGCAAAAACTCTGGTCTGAGAACGGGTCTGAGGTCGTGCTGTTCCACCTTGTGGACTATTACTAGCAGCAACTGATCTGGTAGGGGCAACAGGTGTAGAAGTAGTAGGCGGTACACCCTTAGACTGACTCTGTCGTCCCGCAGGAGGAGGTGCTGAACCTGGTGTTGTACGGCCTAACTCTGGACATGCTGACTTAAGGTGACCAGTCTGCCCACACTGATAGCATCTGCGTGGCTCACGGCATGGACCTGGATGAAATCTATTGCAGTTCTGGCACCTAGGAACATTTCCAGTTGATTTTCCTCCATAACTGCCACTCGCAGATGTAGCACCCTTCTGACTGCCAGCTTGCCCTGATGGAGGTCTGACTGAACTGGATCCTGAAAAACCTGAAGAAGTACCCTCACTCTTGCTGCGCTTGGACGGCCTTGAAAAATCTGAGTTTCTTCTCTTGGCCAAATTTTCACGAAGGCGTTTACCTTCAAGAACCAATTTCTCAGCCCTCAATGCTAACTGAACCACTTCTTTGAAGCTTTGATTCCCAGTAACTGCCATCTTCTCTCTGATACTAAGATTCAGTCCTGCCTCAAACTTGGAACATAAAGCTTCTTCACCACCAACAATTTCAGGTACAAAATTTGCCAATTCTTTCAAATCTGCTTCATATTCTGCCACTGCCTTATTTCCCTGAACCAATTTCATGTACTCTTGTCGCTTCTGGTCACGGTGAAATCGAGTGTAATATTCTTCATCAAACTCATGTAGAAAATCTGACCAAGTCAGTGGTATTTCTGAACGACCCTTGAGAGTTTCCCACCAGATCCTTGCTCTGTTTTCCAAAAGCCTGACTGCAACCTTTAGTTTCAGCTCATCTTCTATGCCCATGTCTTCAAAAGTAGCAAGCAACCTCTTTAACCATTCCTTGGCAGCCATAGCATCACCTGAACCATCAAAAGCATTACATCCCAACTGTCTTGCTTCCTTCAGTAGCTTGGACAAAAATTAAGCTCGACTGATTTCTACTGTCTTCCACCTGGGTGCTTGCTGAACTCAAGGCATTGGGGAGTGGTGGTGGTGAATGCAGACACCTCGGCTCAGTGTGGGGATCTGTCCCCCAAACAAGCTCAATAACCAAGAAAAATCACGATATTCACTGATATGTCTGCGGCGACCCACAGAGCATCCCAATATGCCTTAAAGCTTTGGAGAGCTTGGTGGTGGTGCTACTCACAGGGGTTCTGACTCGAGGTGCAGGACCGAACTCCGGGAGCATGCATGAAAGTCGCCACAGCAGGCTCATGTCATGAATTGACCTTTTGCCTATGGGGAGAAGGAGGTTGAGCGGGGAGTAGGTTCCCCGGAAGGAACACTAGCTCCTCGGCGCAGCGACGTGGACGTAGTCCGGCATTCTAACCGAAAAAGAACAAAGAGAGACAAATTTTTAAAGCTTAACTCCTATATGCACTTATGCTCAATGCAAATCAGTAATTGGATCCACTAGTCTTTAAGGAAATCAACAATTTTAGAATTTAAACTAAGATCAATGTAAACCTCTAGCTCTGATACCACTAAAATTGTCACGCCCCGAACCTAACCGGGCACGTGGCAACCGCCATGACGACAAGAAGTGGGTCCCACAACGGCCCCACTTTCAGGTCGCCGTAAGGCTCAATATAAACCTGTTATCACAATTATATAACTAGAAGACAACATAATAAAATATCACAAATAGGGTTCCCTAGTACTAGGAACCCTAAACACAAGTAGCAACAATAACAGCACAAACCAGGGTTTTAAGATACAACCCGAAAATATAAATACAAGAACCAGATATAAGGTCAAGTCTAGTGGATCCATAGAGGGTACATGCATACTATAACAAACCTAAATAAGAAGTACAGATAAACCTCTACTGCTGCACAGCACAACTCTGTCCAACGTCGCAGTCTGAAAAGATAAAAAGGGGAGTGGTGAGTAACAGAGGTTACCCAGTGAGTGGTGTCAGCATAGATGTAACAGAGTGATAAAGTATTTCAAATGGTAATTCAAAGAAATAATAATAGCATATAAAATCAGTTCCAAGTATTCAACATATTAACAAATAACACAAGATTCATCAATAGTAAAAGCAAATAACATTTTTAAAAACATAATGAACATAGCTCCAAAAATACAGGGATGGCTCTAAAAGCAGTTCCCACACTAATCGTGGCCGCGACTAGATCATGGGGACCACCAAGGAGTTTTTAAAACTTTTTAAAAATTTAAAAGGGTGCCTTTCCTTGGTGTTGGCCACTTTCGAGATCCCCGATGTGGTGACCCGGGTTTCTCACATACGAACCCCTGTCAATGGCTCCAGCACCTCTTGACCCGGGGGTAAACCAGGGTTAACCACGCCGCCTCCCATCGAGGCGGACCGTGGAACCCCACACTGCAGTGTCGGACTAAAGTCCGCTGTCACCATCAAAACTAAATGCCACAATATAATTCTTTCCAACTTCGATTCAAATAATCCATCATACAATGTTTAAATACTGAAATGTACATCAAACCATATCTCATTTTGCATATAAATACGGAAATGCAAGTAAACATGTTTCTTTCAAATAAATAGGTATAAGCATTCTAGTTTTAACCATTTCAAGTAAATTCGTACTCAAAATATATATATATCAAAGGAAGTCAATTTATCATCAAGTTTATGTGATAAAACACATGAAGAAATACTTTAGTACTCTTATTAAATCTATGACAATTATAAATTTAACCACTCCACGAACCCGGGTCGTCTCTAGTCACGAGACGCACTCCACCGATCGAAATGAGCTCCTTCCCCTTGGAGGATGCTTCGCCACCTAGATACTAAAGCGGGGAATTCAAATTTTTAATGAACATAAGAATGATAATCACAAGAAAATGTATAAAATCACGATTATACATGTCTAATACAAAAATATTAAGGGTTTTTAGGGCAAAAACATAGATCATTTTTGGATCCAAAGCGATCTCGAATGGAGTAAAACTAGTTCCAATGAGTTCGGGGTAAGAAGAGCTTCAATGTGGACCAAAAAGAAATACCATATAAGGCATAAAATTTTCAGGTACTACGGTAATTTTCGAAAATTGCTACAGTAACCCAGAACCTTATACTATGGTTTTCTCCCCAATTTACAACTCTAAATCAAAAATTTTCTTCTACAACATTCTCATACATGCATTATAAATCATTGGCTTCAATTTAAGCCTATGAATCATCATATTCATGGAGAAATCGAAATTTTTATATATTTCTAAAAACAAGGAAATACGAGGTGAAATACAAAAACAAAAACATTGGATATAAAAACTACGGATTCGGGGTAGAGAGGAATAAGTTTGGTATTGAAGGTGTCGGAAATTCTCGCCGGAAGATTTTTTTGTTTCAAAGTTTATGCTCAGTGAACAAAGAAGAACAAGAAGCTAGGAAGCAAGGCAGAGAAGGAAAAGAACACTCGGGCTTTTCTCATTCATTCATTCATTTTCTAAAAATAGGAAAGCTGACCTAATTGCCCTCTTAATAGAAAAATCATAGAAATGAATCCAAATGAGCCCAGATTGCCCCGATTTTTCACATAAAAACTACTATCAAACATGCAAAAAATGCCACTACTACTAAATGACCATTTTACTCCTAATGCAAGCATAAAAATCTGTAATACGTAACTTC
>NC_052490.1:3895932-3949329 GCF_009730915.1 Dioscorea cayenensis subsp. rotundata
AAAGGCGAGGTTGATGTGTTATTTAATCTCTCCTCCGAGAGATGTATAGAGTTAGGCATGGTTGACCTTAGATTTGGGACTATGTAATTAAGGATTTCCACGACTCACTATTGCATTAATTAGGAAGCATAATAGAGGGTTCTTGCACTTGAAACGATTGTCATAGGAGGAGAAATATTTGGGTACCTCATCTTTATCGATTACCTTACCTTCTCCTTTACTTGTGCTCTTTTAGTTGTTGTTTTTACTTTTGAGAATTGAATCATTGTTGCATATATCAATATTCATCTTTCACATAGCTAAGAAGCGAAATAAGTGTTTTTATTCTCAACTCCCTGTGGATACGATACCCGCTCATCCGGGATTATTACTTCGACAAACCCGTGCACTTGCGGGATATACGCAATGGGACCTTGTCAAGTTTTTGGCGCCGTTGCCTGGGGGAGTAGGCGTTTAGATATACTTTGCACTTTGTTTTCTTAGCTATTTTACCATACATACTATTTCATATCTTCTTATTCTATTATCGTTCTGATTTCTTTTTCTTTCTTTTTGGGTGTAGCTCCAGGTTATGACCCGAGGGAACCCCTCAATATTGATTGAAGGAGATCCCGAGCTTAAAACGCATACTTTAGAAGAAAAAGGAAAGTGCCTATGCAAGAACAGTCTAATCTAGCTGATTTGAAAGTTGAAGAATCAAAAACATGGCGTAACGTAATGAGCAACAGTGAACATTATCCGATTATGCTGGACCTTCAGTAGTTGGAGACACAATCGAGTATTTTTACGTCCCACATGTTACACCAATCCGCATAGCTAAATGGTTTTGCCCGATGAGGATCCAAACAAATCATATAGAGAGTTTTTCTTGAGGTGTGTGATATGTCAAGATAAATAGGGTGACGGATGATGCCATCAAGTTGCGAGCCTTCCCATTTTCCCTAAAGGGGAGAGTGAAGCAATGGCTACACTCATTACCTAGAGCATCAATTACCACATGGGAGGAGATGGTAGAAGCTTTTCTTGCCCATTATTTCCCTCCCAGAAAATCCCCGAAGCTTAGGAATGAGATCTCATCTATGGGAAAGGTTCAAGGAGCTCCTGAGAAAGTGCCCGCAACACGGATTTCCAGAGTGTATGATTGTTCAGATCTTTTACAAAGGTTTGAACCCGAGTACAAGGCAACTCTTGGATGCGGCAGCAGGAGGTACCTTAGGTAGCAAGACCCCCGATGTGGCCAGTTAGTTAATTGAAGAAACGGGGTTAAACATCTACTAATGGAATGCTAGGGAGAAGAAAAAGGTGGCCGGTCTCCATTAGATAGATGCAGTAATTTCATTGGCGGCTCAAGTTGAAAATTTGAGTAAGATGTTAGATCTTCTAACTTCAAATAGAGTAGCGGCCATGACGAATTGCTCAATCTCTATTGGTGATGTATCTTAAGTGGAGAATGTTGATTTTGTAGGTAATAGCATGAGACCTTAAGGAAATCCATATAGCAATACCTACAATCCGGTTTGGAAGAATCATCCCAATTTCTCATGGAGCAATCAGGGTCCACCAAAGGCCATGGGGCCACCGGGTTTCCAACCACAACAACAAGCCCCGCATGTGGAAAATAGAGTTTTAGGTTTGGAAACCTGAAAGAATGATTTGGAGAAGGCCTTGACTAGATTCGTGCAATTCACAAATACAAGGTTTGAAATTGTTGAGGCCACACTTCGCAACTACACCGCACTCTTTACATAACCTTGAAAATCAGGTGCAACAAATTGAGAAGTCACTTTTTGAAAGGCCACATGGAAGCTTGCCGAGCAATACAGAGACCAGCCCTAGAGATCAAGTGAAGGCGATCACTTTGAGAAGTGCTCGTGAGCTTGAAGGTAGGCTTCCGAGTGAGATACCAAAAGAACACACACCCGAGGTTATAGAGGTAGAAGAGGGAACAAGCAAAGAGAAGGAGGTGGCACCCCCACCTTTCAAGCCAAGAATCCCTTATCCCTCTAGATTGAAAAATGACCAATGGGATAAACAGTACAAGAAGTTCCTGATTTTGTTCAAGCAACTCCATATTAATATTCATTTTGTTAATGCATTGGCCCAAATGCCTAAGTATGCGAAGTTCTTAAAAGACTTGTTGACTAACAAGAGAAAGTTGGAGGAGAGTGCTTTGGTGGTTCTAGATGCTTCATGATCGGCGGTGTTGCAAAGGAATTTGCCAAACAAGAAGAAAGACCCGGGAAGCTTCATCATTCCATGTAGCATTGGCAATATGGGTATAGAAATGGCATTGGCGGACTTAGGGGCAAGCATCAACATCATGCCATACACCTTCTTCCGAAAGTTAGGCTTGGGTGAGCATAAACCCACTCGGATGAATTTGCAATTGGCGGACCGAACGGTGAGACATCCGAGGGGTATCATCGAAGATGTACTTATCAAGGTGGACAAGTATATATTTCATGTAGACTTTGTGGTGCTAGACATCGATGAGGATACGGATGTACCCTTGATACTTGGGAGGCCGTTCTTGCAGACTTCCAAGGTATTGAATGACATGGACGGCGGAGAGCTAACTTTGAGAGTTGGAGATGACAAGCTCACATACCACCTTGCTGAAGCCATGCGGCATTCTCTTGATTTTGATGATACTTTATACTTTCTAGACACTACTGATGAGATTATTAATGAATACATGCAAGAAATGATCAATCCGGACCCGTACGAAGGTTTGTTCGACCAAGAAGAGGATTATGAAGAAGTAATGATGCTTGGTTCGACGGAAAAAGAACCATATACCCGGGGGATCTTGAAGAAGGTGCTTCGGAAAATGAAGAGGGCTAGGAGACGCCACCGGAAATGCTCCAAGGTTGTTGGAGATGTACGTGAACCGAAGAAGTTGGATGAACCATTGCTAGGTGGCCCCAAGCCCGATAATACACCCTCTACCTTCAAGAGATTGCGCTCATCATGCTTCCAAGTCAAGGGTAAGAGGGCAACATTCATCATTGAGCCCCCATGAGGTAAGACAAGGTACGTCAAGCTTAGTGATGTTAAACAAGCGCTTCTTGGGAGGCAACCCAAGTCTTTCCTATTTTTCTTAGTCGAATAATGTAGTGTTTCCATGAATAAATTGTTGAGTGTTGGTGTCTTGATTTTTAGATGCTTGTGCTGTGATTTATTTGAGGTTTTGAGTATTCATCGTGCGTTTTCATGTGGATTTGGTCAAGATAGGTCATTTGAGTTTTATTTCATGTTTTTCACTGGTAAAACTTGCATAAAAGAGCAGACTCTGCGATGAGTAGAGGACTCTCCGCATGACCATCGACATGACTATCGAGGGGGGTTTCTATGGATTCATTGCTTTTACATTCTATTTTTTTTATTGTAATTAGCTCCATGGAGAGCTAAACCTCTACTGGGTACTTGGGTATTTGTGAACCCTAGGATTTATTCGCTTCATTGAATCTCTTTATTATGCTATCAATTAATTGTTGTTTATTGTGAGTTCCAATCTTAAATGCTTGATTGTTTGAATACTCCCCTAGAGTGACACTAGGGTTGAGAGTTCTTGTTGGTAACCTTGTGAGTGAGTGACACACCACAAGTGTTAGACAAAGCTAGGTTGGAGAGGGTGGAGAGGGTGAGTCGAGAGGTATAGGAGCGTCTCCTTTCCCCTCCGATGTGTTAGATACTACCTCCGTTCCTCGAGTTCTTTGCGGCCATAATAGAGTGAATGGTCTAAGGTATGACCTTTCGCTGGGGCTTAGTTGCGAGTGCAATGGAGTGAAGCGTAGAAGTGAGCTTAGTATCTAGGGCTTAATTGTGGTTAGGGACCTTCCACCTAGACCCCTGGACCAAAGGGTTTGGTCTATAACTAGGAAGAGATTTATCACTTGGAATCCCTAGACCTCATTGTAATTCTATGTGAGTGTGAGGTTGAGAAGTTATCCAATCTCTCCTCCGGGACATGTATAGAGTTAGGCATGGTTGACCTTAGATTTGGGACTATGTAATTATGGATTTCCACGACTCACTATTGCATTATTTAGGAAGCATAAAAGAGGGTTCTTGCACTTGAAACGATTGTCCTAGGAGGAGCAATATCCGGGTACCCCATCTTTATCGATTGCCTTACCTTCTCCTTTACTTGTGCTCTCTTACTTGTTGGTTTTACTTTTGAGAATTGAATCATTGTCACATATATCACTATTCATCTTTCACATAGCTAAGAAGCGAAATAAGTGTTTTTATTCCCAACTCCCTGTGGATACGATACCCGCTCATTCGGGATTATTAGTTCGACAAACCCCCTGCGACTTATGGATATATGCAAGGAACCTTGTCACACATATGAATAAGTGATAAAAATCTGATAAAAGTTATGCTCAATGTATGAAAAGAATACTTCGTATTACTTATACACAAACACTTATCAAACTCCCCCACACTTAAGCTTTTGCTTGTCCTCAAGCAAAAATAAAACATTAAAGCATCTAAAAAGGAAAATTATAAATGCTTGGCCTTAGGTTAACCAAAAGTATGCAAAAGAAGCATTCTACAAGTAAGGAAAAATTCCAACACCGAATAAGAGAAATCAATGCTCTAGCTAAAACCTTGCATAAAAAATAACAACAAACTAGATATTGTGTAGTATGTGTAAACTCACTCAAGTCAACCCAGCATTGACAACGCCCTTGCATGTGACCCGCAAGTGCATGGGTTTGTCAAAGTAATAAATCTAGGTGAGTGGGTTATCGTATCCATAAAGAATAGTGAATAGAAACACAACGATTGCTACTTAACTAAGTGAATATGAAACAATAATAGTGTTGAAAAAATCAATGTGAACAAGACAAAAGAAAATAAGAAAGAAAGGCACAATAAAATGAGAGAAAAGGCAATCCATAGAATGTGGGGCACTCGGACATTGCTCACCCTAGGGTTATTGATTTAAGTGCAATACCAACTATTATGTCTCCTAACTGATGCTTAATGAGTTGTGAAAATTCTAAAATACATGGTCCCAAACCTAAGGTCAACCGTGACTAACTCTACGCAATGCCCCAGTGGAGAAATCACTCAGTCTCAACAACTCACATTGCATACAAATGCAAGAAGATCTATGGATTCCAAGTGATAAACCCTATTCCTATATGTAGATCTAACCCTTTGGTCCAGACGAAAGACCACTAGTCCCAATTACGCCCCAGATAGTAAGGATTACTTCGACGCTTCACTTTGTTGCTCGCGCAACTAAGCCCAACTGGAGTTTCTCTCTTAGCACTTCACTCTATTGTGACCACAAAGAACTCTAGAAGCATGGAGGTAGGATAAATCACACCGGAAGGGAAAAGGGATGCTCTACAACCTCTCGACTCACCCTCTCAACCCTCTCCAACCTACCAATGTCTAACCCTCATGGTGTGTCACTCATCCACAAAGGCTACCAAAATGGACTCTGAACCCTAGTATCACTCTAAGGGAGAAATCATTTAACAAGCATTCAAGATTGGAACTCAATTATAGACATCAATTAAGGAAAAAACATAATATATGGTCAATAAAACAATAACATCCTAGGGAAACACAAGTCCAAGTACCCCCTAGGAGGTTTAGCTCTCCATGGAGCAAGATACAATCAATAATGAAATTGAAAGTAAAAACATGTAATCCATAACAAAATTGCCTCGGTATTTGTGTCTATGATATTGTGAAATAGCCTCGTCCTCTCCAATGGTCCTCTTGTCAAGCCTAGGGCACACCTCACCGGATCGGTGCCGATGAAAGCTTCCCCAATAACTATCTTCAAAGATCAATATGTTGTTAAAGCCGTAGAACAACTCTAAAACCCTTGCGAAAGCCCCTCTAAACACTAGCCGCAGGCCTCCCAAAAGTTGGAGAAAAGATGGAGAGAACGATGAAAGATGGATGCCCAAATTGGTACAAGTTGTCGCTTTATAAATGGCTGGAATCGGGCATCCACATGTTTGTGTGGAATTTCCACACGCGCATGTGGATTTCTAGAAATTTGATTTTCTGCGGGCTGTGAACAGTAAGTGCTACAATAAATTGCGACAATAGTACTCTGGCAAAATACTCCGGAATCCACACTTTTCATCGAGGTAACATAAATGGGCACACGTCTATGTTGTAGATCGCATCGCTTCTTCAATAAAATGCCATATTGGTGAATATCTTGCTAACATTGTACAAGTCAGAATAGGCAAATGTGACTGCCTTTGTGCCCCTCCGAACAATGTAATTTCATGAGCGCATGAAGGTTGGCACACATTCATGTATCTTTGATTACAACTTGTGTCTTCACATTTGTTCACTCCATGACTTCATCAACAAAGTACAATCACAATCTAATTTGGCTTCTTTCTTTTATAATCGGCTTCATAACCCTTCATGCACAAAAGTTCACAAATACACATGTATTATCGCTTAAATCTGATAAAAATAATACTCATCTTAAGAAAAGAATACTTCATATTACTAATACACAAGCACTGATCAAGCATGTACTTCCCAAAGCTCTAATTGAGAGAAACATATTTATGTACAAAAAGAAAAGAGAAGGAGGTAGCTTCACAGATCCTCTATGGTAGCCCTTTCCTAGGTAGCCGCCAATGTGGCTTTCACACTATTTGACGTGGTAGCTATTTCTACTAGGGTTGTAGCTTTCACTCATCCCATGAGATAGCTCTTTCTCTCGTTAGGGCATAAGTAGTATCCCACTTATGAGAGTAGCTTCATACTTCATAGGTGGTAGCTCTTTTCACCCCAAATGCACAACTAAAACAAGTATTTTTTTTTTTTTCATTTTTTTAGCACAAATAACACAAGAAATAGCACTAATTAGTCCCTTAAACATCGAACCAGAGTTTCCAAAAGAGTTTAAAGAGCGAGTAGTGCAACAAGTGAACAAGTGTCAATCAGGTAAAAATTCCTAAAAATCCAAGTAAAAACTAGAGCATGAAAACATTCTATGATGAAGATTCTCCTAAACTTAAGAATACACTAATTGCAACTAAGGTGAATCGCCATTAGCTATGTGAGCATGCATGAACAAAGCATAGGTATAAAACATGTGTAATGTGAACTTACACCCCCCCCTCCACACACACACACACACACACACACACACTTAAGATGTACATTGCCCTCAATGTACGCATGCAAGCACAATACAAAGTATATCACTAAAAATGTATGTGGGAGCGGGCAATTGAAACAATACTCCCTTGAAGTCCTAGTGACGCATTTGATGGAGCTAAATCCTTGGGAGTTGAGCTCCAACGGTTTGTGAAGCACACACATCCAAGTGTAAAACACATTGACCGTGTTTATGACTAATCCTCAATTTCCATACTAATAAGACCATCTGTAGGCATACACAAGGGGATCAGTAAAGCTCAACAAAAACAAAATAAAACTTGAGTATATAAAAGTAAAGCAATGAAATGCATCTCGAGACAAAAAATAACATAAACTCAGAAATAAGATCCTTTATGAGTATACAATGCCCGAAATAAAATATGGAAAATGAAATACAAAATCATAAAGAACTAAGAGAAGGATGTAGCAAGTGTTGGTGTCTGCGCTGGCTACTCTAATACTATTGTTGGCGGTGCCAAGTCAAATGGTGTCGGTGGATCTGGTGATGGTGATGCTGGAGGAGCCTGAGGGGTAAAGTGTCTCATAATGAATGGTGGGGCGGTGTCGCGCTCAAGTAGCTACTGCAGAATATCAAGACGCGCCATCATCTCTGTGTGCTGAGCGAACTGTATCGGGCGAACCTCGGCGATCTTAGTCTGGAGCACCCTTACAGCATTCTAGAGCCTCTCAAAATGATCATAGGCTCGAGATGGAGAGAAGATACACACTGGGGGGGCAGCTCCTGTGCTGGAGAAGGTGCGTCGGTCTCCACCGGCTCTAGCTGCAGCTCAGGAGCAGGTCGAGACCCCTTAGCTGCATCACCCTCAATATCTGATGGCTCTGGGTGCGGTATATTTAGCACATACACCCTGTCTCTATAGTGTCTGATCATGCCCATCATACACATGGTCTCTAGGCCGAGGGGTGCTGGAACAATCATCTTCTCAACCCCTCTAATCGCATCCAGTAGACCCATTCCGACAATGAGTATGGTAATGTATGGGCCCGAGAAGATCACCCCGATCCTGGTATACTTCCCCTGATGTCATAAGTACTCGGATACGATGTGTCCTAGATGGATCAACGTGCTATGAACCATCGAATAGAGATATACAGTAGCTCTTGCCGGCTCAAGACTCTAGTACTATCACCACGGTCGTTCACCGACCTACTCTAAATGTTGTGCAAGTAGCAGTAAGCAGGTCAAGAAAGGCTCGTGGCCTTGGACACTCTGAGCTCATATTATTCCTATCCACACAACGCTCTGTATGCGCACTACGGTGTCAAAGTACCGGGGTAATATATTGGTACCTGTTAGTATTCCCGTGTCATAGTGAAGCTCTCCTTGTATATTCCTAATCTGACTGAGAACTGCGTGACGTTCATACTATAATGGTGTCCAAATGCTCTGAACTATATGACATCAACGCTGTCAAATCTCCTATATGATCGATCAAACTTAAAAGATAAAAATACCTCCAAGGTCAAAAGACGAATGGCGGGCTCACAAATGTATAATAATCTGTCCAACCTACCCACCATGAGCAACTACTCAACCTCATTCACAATATTATTGGACAACTACACCTCCCTGAGCAAGCTCAAATCTGGTAGTCACATCTGACCAAACTTGAGCTTCCATAAATGCTCAAATCGAGCCTAGTGCTCGAGAATCTAGAATTCTAGGTACTCCAGCTCAGGTGAGGACTCACGAGGATGTTTGCCAGCCACTTTCTTAGTCCTGGGTGACAAGTCTGCAAGCTTTGAAAATAAAAATTGATTAAAACACTCACAGAATTAACACTATAGAAATCTATATGGTCTTGTGGAAATTCCACACGCCTGTGTTGATCTATGGGGCATGAAAACCGCATGGCCACCATACTAAAAACTTAAAAAATATATCAGAACTTCATTCCAAACTCACTCTAAAGCATACATAAACTATTTAGCATAATAACGAAGCACATTCACCAGTTTAATCAATGCAAATCAAGTAATGGTGAAGAAAAGAGAAAAAAAGGGTTTACCAATGAAATAGAGAATGAAAGCTTGAAATCGGCAAGAAAACACTAATAAAATCCGTCGAAAACAACGGTGCGAAGTCATGAGAGTGAATGATAGTGTTCTCTAAGTGTATGGGAGTGAGAAGACGAAGAAACACGAAAATATTTTAAAGAAAACCGACATCTCTTGGTGTTCTGTACATCCACACAGATGTGTTGAAATTACCCATGCCTATGTGACTCCATAGGAAAACATCACAGCGGCAGACATACACCCGTGTGTACTCTCGAGATAGCACACTTTATCTCTGAATGCATCCACATAGGCATGTGGAAATTTCCCACGCCGGTGTGCCTGACCCATAGCGGTACGCACACACCCCTGTAGCTTCCATGTCCAACCGAGAAAAATTCTTAGTGTTCCACACACCCCTGTGAAAATTCAACACGGGCGTGTGGACCTTCACTGGGGTACTCGCAGGGCATTCACACGAAGCTGTGTCTTCTTGGGATGATGGAGAACTCTTTACAGGAACTCACACAGGCTTGTGGTAATTACCCACGCCCGTGTGTAGTTCACATGGTCAAACACAGGCGTAGACACACGCCCCTGTGTATTCTCGGGATAGCCCTCTGAACCTCTGCAGATAAACAAACGAGTGTGTGACCATCATAAGGTCATTCACAGGGGCAAATGCATACCCCTGTGTCTTCTCGGGATGAGCTTTGAATGCAAACACACGCCCATGTGGAATTTCAACACGGCCGTGTGTTTTCTCTAGATTACTTAGAAAAAATAACAGAAAATTTCTAAACATTTACAAGTATTCAAATCCTATCTATATTATGAAAATGTAATCAGAGAAACATAGAAAACATGCTCAAATGACCAAGAAGCTTCACCAAAACGCAATTAAGCACATGAAAACACCAAAGATCCACAAGAAAATCACAACAATAGCATGTAAAAGATCAAGACACCAACACTTAAGATCTTATTCATTCAACCGCTAACTAAAACCTAGAAAAAAGTAAAGACTTGGGTTGGCTCCTAAGAAGCGCTTGTTTAACATCACTTAGCTTGACGTACCTTGCCTTACCTCACGGGGGCTAATAGATAAAAGTTTCCCTCTTACCCATGTCCTGAAAGCACAATGAACATAGTCTTTTGAAGATAGAGGGGGAGTTATTGGATTTGTTATCGCACAAGGGTTCATCGCCCTTACTCTATTCTTTCGCATCATCATTAGTGTTGGGGCATTTCTTGTGACATCTCCTTGCACGCTTCATCATCCGGAGCATCTTCTTCATGATCCCCGGGGTAGGTTGTACCTTCTCCTCTTGACCAAGCATTAAGATTTCTTCATCCTCAACTCCTTGGTGAGGCTGTATGTAAGCTTGTCGTCTCCAACCCTCAGTGTCAACACCCCGCCGTCCATGTCCATATGTGCCTTGGAAGTGCACAAGAATGGCCTCCCAAGTATCAAAGGAACATCTACATCCTCATAGACATCTAAACACTATGAAGTCTACAGGAAATATGTGCTTGTCAATCTTGAATAGCAAGTCTTCAATGATGCCCCTCGGATACCTCTAATAAGTGCTTGTGTGATATTAATGCGAAGCATTCTCTCCTTATGTTGAGCATTACTTTTCTTGGGGTTTTAAACTAATATGTGTGTTTTTATGTTACTTTTATGCAGGTAGGGTTGTGAGGCTGAGTATGAAGGAAATAGGCCAATGTGGATCATAATGCACCAATTTTGGAGGAAATCTTACTAAGGTTCAAACGCGAAGACATAGGTTGATGTGAGATGCTAGAGTGTGTGCCAACCTACCTGTATTCGAGTTGGCACATCCATTTGGAGGGGCACAAAGGCAGTCACACTCGAGCATTCCGACTTATGCACATAGAACAAGAGTTTCACCAATGTGTACACCATTGAAGAAGCAAGAGATCCACGACGTGAACGTGTGCTCGTTTGCGTTACCCTGATGAAAGCATGGAATTGGGAAGCTATTAAGGCCGAATACTGTAGCAGAGCACTGTAGCACCATTGTAGTATGTACTGTATCAGCATTGTTCACAGCCGGCCGAGAAATTAGAGAAACATAGAATCCACACGGGCATGTGGAAATTACACACGCCCATGTGGAAATTCCGCATGGGCGCGTGGAGCATCCACGCCCGTGTAGTCACCTGATTCCAGCCCTATTTAAAGCCGATTTAGCACTGATTTTGGTATTCTTTTCTCCATTTTTTCCCTAACTTGCGAGAGGGCTTCAGCAAGGGTTTCGAGGGGTATTGGCTAGGTTTTTGGAGAGGTTCTACGGCTCCGACATCGCGCGTCGTTTGGAAGAAGGTTATTGGGACAGGTTTCGTCGGGACCGATCCGGCGAGGTGTATCCTATGGCAGACAAAGGATCCCTTGCGACGAGTAGAGGACTATCCATAAGACCATCGACAAAACCATCGTGGGGGTTTCTTTATGGATTCATTGCTTTTACATTCTATTTATTTGATTGTAATTAGCTCCATGGAGAGCTAAACCCCTAGTGGGTACTCGGGTATTGTGAACCCTAGGATGTATTTATTTCTTTAAACCTCTTTATTATGCTTTCAATAAATTGATGTTTATTGTGAGTTCCAACCTTGAATGCTTCATTGTATGAATATTTCCCCTAGAGTGACACTAGGGTTGGGAGTTCTTGTTGGTAACCTTGTGAGTGAGTGACACACCACAAGCGTTAGACAAAGCTAGGTTAGAGAGGATATAGAGGGTGAGTCGAGAGGTATAGAAGCATCCCCTTTCCCCTCCGGTGTGATAGATTCTACCTCCATTCCTCGAGTTCTTTGCGGCCATAATAGAGTGAATGGTCTAAGGGATGAACTTCAGCTGCGGCTTAGTTGCGCCTGCAATGGAGTGAAGCTTTGAGGTGATCTTAGTATCTAGGGCTTAATTGTGCTTAGGGACCTTTTCACCTGGACCAAAGGGTTAGGTCTATAATTAGGAAGAGATTTATCACTTGGAATCCCTAGAGCTCATTGCAACTCTACGCGAGTGCGAGGTGTTGAGATTGTTCGATTTCTCCTCCGAGACATGTATAGAGTTAGGCATAGTTGACCTTAGATTTGGGATTATGTAATTAAGGATTTCCACGACTCACCATTGCATTGATTAGGAGGCATAATAGAGGGTTCTTGCACTTGAAACAATTATCCTTGGCGGAGCATTATCCGGGTACCCCATCTCTATCAATTGCCTTACCCCCCTTCTTTACTTTTGCTCTCTTTCTTATTGCTTTTATTGTTGAGAATTGAATCATTATCACACTCCTTATCATTGATCTTTCACATAGCTAAGAATCGAATTAAGTATTTTTATTCCCTACTCCCTGTGGATTCGATACCCGCTCACCCGGGTTTATTACTTCGACAAACCCGTGCACTTGAGGGATATACGTAAGGGGACCATGTCATGTTTTTGGCGCCATTGCCGGGGAGTAGGCATTTAGAGATACTTTGCACTTTGTTTTCTTAGCTATTTCACCATACATTCTATTTCATATCTTCTCATTCTATCATCGTTTTGATTTTCTTTTTCTTTCTTTTTGTTGCAGCTCCGGGTTATGACCCGAGCGAATCCATCAATATTGATTGAAGGAGACACTGAGCTTGAACGTACACTTAGAAGAAAAGGGAAAGAACCTGTGGAAGAACAGCATAATTCAGCTGATTTGGAAGGAGAGGAATCTGAAAACATGGCAGGTCAGAATGAGCAACAGCGAACATTATCTGACTATGCCAGACCTTCAGTACTGGGGGCGCAATCGAGTATTGTGCGTCCTCCGATTACAGCTCAGAACTTTGAGCTAAAGCCGGCATTCATCCATATGCTGCAGCAGTCCGCACAATTCAACGGTTTGACCAATGAGGATCCAAATAGTCATATAGAGAGCTTTCTCAAGGTGTGCGACATGCTGAAGATAAATGGGGTTACGGATGATGCCATCAAATTCAGAGCCTTCCCATTTTCCTTGAAGGGGAAAGCGAAGCAGTGGCTATACTCATTACCTAGAGCATCAATCACTACATGGGAGGAGATGGTAGAAGCTTTTCTAGCCCATTATTTCCCTCCCGGAAAATCAGCAAAGCTTAGGAATGAGATCTCGTCCTTTGTTCAGTTGGAATTGGAGTCTCTATTCGAGACATGGGAAAGGTTCAAGGAGCTCCTGAGAAAGTGTCCACAACACGGATTCCCGGAGTGGATGATTGTTCAAACCTTCTATAATGGTTTGAACCCGAGTACAAGGCAACTCTTGGATGCGGCAACAAGAGGTACCTTAGGTAGCAAAACCCCCGATGAGGCTCGTCAATTAATTGAGGAAATGGGGTTAAATAGTTACCAATGGGATGCTAGGGAGAAGAAAAAGGTGGCTGGTATCCATGAAATCGATGCGGTGACTTCATTGGCGGCACAAGTAGAGAGTCTGAGTAAAAAGCTAGATCTCATAGCTTCGAATAGAGTTGCGGCCGTGACCAATTGCACCGGTTGTGGTGGAGGACATGCTCCCTCCGATTGCCCGATCTCTTTTGGTGATGTTTCTTCAGTGGAAAACGTTAACTTTGTAGGTAATGGCATTAGACCTCAAGGGAACCCATATAGCAATACTTACAATTCAGGTTGGAAGAATCATCCTAACTTTTCATGTAGTAATCAAGGACAACAAAAGGCCATGGGGCCACCGGGTTTCCATCAACAATAACAAGCACCTCAAGTGGAAAACAAAATTTCAGCCTTGGAAACCCGAATGACGGATTTAGAGAAGCACTTGGCTAGATTTGTTCAATCTGCAAATACACGGTTTGAATCAGTCGAGGCTACACTTCGTAACCATAACGCTTCTTTACACAACCTTGAAAATCAGGTGGGGCAAATTGCGAAGTCTCTTTCTGAAAGGCCACATGGAAGTTTACCAAGCACTACGGAAATCAACCCTAGAGAACATGTGAAGGCGATCACTTTGAGAAGTGGTCCTGAGGTTGAAGGGAGGCTTCCGAGTGAGAAGCCGAAAGAACATGCACCCGAGGTTGTAGGGGTTGAGGAGGGAGCAAAGAAAGAGAAAGAGGTAGCATCCCCACCTTTCAAGCCAAGAATCCCTTATCCCTCTAGATTGAAAAATGACCAAGGGGATGAACAGTATAAGAAGTTCCTGAGTTTATTCAAGCAACTCCACATCAACATTCCTTTTGTAGAGGCATTAGCTCAAATGCCTAAGTATGCGAAGTTCCTGAAAGACTTGTTGACTAACAAGAGGAAGTTGGAGGAGAGTGCTTCAGTGGTGCTAGATGCTTCATGCTCGGCGGTGCTGCAAAAGAACATGCCAGACAAGAAGAAAGACTCGGGAAGCTTCATCATTCCGTGTAACATCGGTAACTTAGGTGAGGAAATGGCATTGGCGGATTCAGGGGCAAGTATCAATGTCATGCCATACACTTTTTTCCAAAAGCTAGGCTTGGGAGAGCCAAGGCCTACCCGGATGACCTTACAATTGGCGGACTGAACGGTACGACATCCGCGAGGTATCATTGAAGACGTGATTATCAAGGTGGACAAGTACATTTTTCCGGTTGACTTTATAGTGCTAGATATCGATGAGGATGCGGATGTACCCTTGATACTTTTGAGACCGTTCTTGCGGACTTCCAAAGCATTGATTGACATGGACGGCGGAGAGCTCACATTGACAGTTGGAAATGACAAACTCACTTACTGCCTTGCTGAAGCCATGTGGCATTCTCTCGATTTTGATGACACTTTGTATTTCTTAGACACTATTGATGAGCTTGTTGATGAATACATGCAGGAAATATTCAACCTGGATCCATATGAAGGTTTGTTCGACCAAGAGGAGAGGAATGAAGAAGTAATGATGCTTGGGTCGACTGAGAAGGTAACATCTACCCCGGGGATATTGAAGAAGGTGATCCGGAAAATGAAGAGGGCTAGGAGACACCACCGAAAATACTCCAAGACCGTTGGAGACGCACATGAACCAAGAAGGTTGGATGAACAATTACTAGGTGGTCTGAAGCCCGATAATACACCCTCTACCCTTAATAGACATTGCACATCATGCTTCCAAGTCATGGGTAAGAGGGCGTCTTTCATTAATGAACCCCCGTGAGGTAAGACAAGGTACGTCAAGCTTAGTGACATTAAACAAGCGCTTCTTGGGAGCCAACCCAAGTTTTTACTGTTTTCTTATCTTTTAGTTTAGCTTGTTTGCATGAATAAATCGTTAAGTGTTGATGTCTAAATTTTTAGATGCTTGTGCTGCAATTTTATTGTGGGTTTTTAAAGTCATCGTGTGCTTTTTGAGGAAGTGACGAAAGTTTGGTCATTTGGGTTCTATTTCGTGTTTTTCACTGGTAAAATTTGCATAACAGGGCAGGCTCTGAGTGTGCAAACATGTTCAGAAATATTCTGCAGAGCCTGAAGATTTTTCTAAGTCATCTAGAGAAAACACACGGGTGTGTGGAATTTCCACACGCCCGTGGGTGTATACTGCGAGCTCATCCACAGAAGGCACAGGGGTGTGCGGCTGCACCTGTGAATGACCATGCGACTATCACACGCCCATGGCTAATTTCTGCACGGGCGTGTGAATTTCTGCAGAGTTGGGCGGATTTTCCCAAGAGCACACAGAGGCGTGGACTCGCCCCTATGGGTAACCTTGTGAACCATGTACGGGCGTGGGTAATTTCCACACACCCGTGCGAAACTCTACAGAGGAGTTCTCTCATCCCGAGAAGCCACAGGGGTGTGCGGCTGCCACTGTGATTCAGGAGCACGGGCGTGGATGTTTTCCACACGCCCGTACGAGAGCAATCAGAGTCAAAGGAGATAGGGGCGTGCGCACGCCCCTGTACTGTTTTTGGAGTGAGGTGCACGGGCATGGGGAATTTCCACATGCCTGTGGGGATGCACAGAATGCCAAAACTCGTGAGTTCTGTTTAAAAGAGGATAATTCCTCTCTCTCTTCACGACTTCTTTTTGTTTGAAAACACTTTCACAGTATTCTCCGAGGTCAGAGTGCTAATTTGGTGGGATTTAAGTGAAATTTTCTGGCCGATTCTTCATTTTCTCATTCCATCTCATCGGTAAGTTTTGTTTTTATCATCTTCCTTGCAAATTCATGGTTTCTAGTGATTAATCTGGTTAATAATGCTTCGTTTCTTCAATAGGAAAGATGATTTATGTTTAGAACGAAGTTAGAATGACTATTAAGTTGTATTTTTGGATTGTTGAAGCGTGGCCGTGCGTTTCTCACGCCCTGTGGATCCACACGGGCGTGCGGAAATTCCACATGACCGTGTGGATGTTTTGCAGCATTGGTTTATCAACTTGTTTAATCCATTTCGTTTAATTCCTGCAGATTATGGGACCTAGGTCAAAGAAGCAAGCTGATAAGAGACCACGTGAGTCATTTTCTGAGCCCGAGAGCATGCGGTTTGCAATTCCAGAGCATCAGGTTTGCTATGAGCGCCTGTCGAGGCTCCGTTTTGGCAGACTCGATTTGTAGACACGACTATATTGCGAGATCTGCAGTAGGGAGATGAGTTTGCTGATGAGATCGAGGATCTCGTTTCAGAAGGTGGTTGGCTGTAGTTGCTGATTATTAGAGAGCTAGCCATCTGAGAGTTTGCACTGGAGGTGCTTTCATCATTCGAGTTCGATAGATCGTATGCAAGCTTCGACAGTGTGGACACCATTCAGTTCAGAGTATTTGGACACCACCATAGCTTAAGCATCACGTACTTTTCAGTACTACTTGGCTTGTACGAGGAGGCATTCACAGATACAGAGGAGTACGCGCAGTTACCAACTGATTACCCTGGAACCTTGACCCCACAGAGAGCTTACAGAGTGTTATGTGATCAAGGTCAGTATGAGCCAGGGTGTCCAAGGCCATGTGCCTTTATCGACCTGCATACAGATACTTGCATGCCATTATGAGTAGGTCGGTGAATGACCTTGGTGATGGCACTGGTGTCCTGCGCCGTCAGGAGCTACTGTACTTGTACTAGATGGTACAGCGCGTATTGATTCATTTAGAGCACATCCTGGAAGAGTACATCAGACATCAGGGATACTATGCTAGACTGGGAGCGATCTTCTCGGGCCCCTACATTACGAGATTAGTGTTTGGCATGGGTCTCTTGGATTCGATTCTCGGGGCCGAGAAGACAAGTATACCTGCTCCCCTGAGTCTAGAGACGATGCTGAGTGATGGTGGGCATGGTCTGCAGGGTTCGGACAGGGATTTTTGCTTTAATACTACCAGCTACAGAGATAGCTGAGGATGAGGGTGATGAAGCTGGAGCATCTCAGCTCGCTCCTGAGCCTCAACTAGCAACGATGGAGACCGAGGTATCTCCAGTGGCAGAGGAGCCACCCCCAGTGCGTATGTTTTCACCATCTCGGGCCAATGATCGCTTTGAGAGGCTCGAGAATGCTATAGGAGTGGTCCGAGATGAGGTTGCGAGATTAGAGATACGCAGGCTACTCAGTACACAGTGTTCATGGCGCGTTTCGACATGTTATAGCAGATTTTAGAGCGAGACGTCGCCTCATCATTTGTATTGCGGCCGAGGACTACTCCGGTCCCCTCAATTCCTCTAGCACCTCCATCCACTACCCCGGCACCGGTAGACCCACTATATGCTTCTTCAGCAACTGCAGCAGCACCGGAGCCTGAGAGCGACACCGACACTTGATTTTCCCTTCCTTTACTTTCTTGCATTTTATGTTATTTTTCTTGTTTTTAGACTTGTTCACTCAGAAAGGATTCTCCTTCTGAGTTTATTTTCATTTTGCATCATCGAGTTGTATTCATTGCTTCATCTTTTATATACACTTGATTTATTTTGTCTTTATTGAGCTTCACTGAACCCCCTCTTTTATGCGTGAAGATGGTCTTGTCTTCTTGGGAATTGAGACTTAGTCATGGGCACGGCCAAGGTACTGAGGTACTTGGCCGTGTGAGCTTCACAACCCGTTGGAACCCTACTCCCAACGAACTAGCTTCATCAAATGTCACACTAGGAGTCAGGAGAGTATTGTTTTGATTGCTTCTCCCACATTTGCTTTTGAATGATTTATATTTTGAGTGAGCTTAAATATGTATATTGGGGACAATGTACAACTTAAGTGTGGGGGGGAGTTTCATAGTGCACACATGTTTTCTATTGTTCTTGATTGATATATGCTCACATAGCCGATGGCAGTTCATCTTAGTTACAATGATTGTATTCTTGTGTTTAGGAGAATTTCTAACATTGAATGTTTTCATGCTCTAGTTCTTGCTTGAATTTCTAGGAATTTTTGCCCGATTTATACTTAGTGCACTACTCACTCTTTGAACTCTATTGGAAACTCATGTTCGATGTTAAATGGACTAGTTAGGTTTATTTTCTTGTGCTAAATTCTCAAAAAAAAAAAATGGAAAATGAAAAGAAATAACAAAATAGTTTTATTGTTTATTTGTGCTTGTAGGGTGGAAAGAGCTACCACCTATGTAGTATGAAGCTACTCTCATAAGTCGGATACTAGGTATGCCCTAATGAGAGAAAGAGCTATCTCATAGGATGAGTGAAAGCTACCACTCTGGTATAAAGAGCTACCACCTCGAAAGTGTGAAAACTACCTTAGCGGCCGCTTTGGAAAGGGCTATCTTAGAGGATGTGTGAAGCTACTACCATCTTTGAAATTGTTGTCACTTTTGTAGATAAATAAGTCCCTTGTACTTAGAATTTTGAAGAGTATACCTTGGGTTGTTTTGAGTGAGTTCACACACGTACACGATTTCGGGTTTGTTGTCCTTTTTTATTCAAGTTTTAAGCTAGTGCTTTGATTTTTTGTTTTTAATGTTGAAATTTCCCTTACTTTTAAAATGCTCTCTTTGTATACTTTGGTGAACCTAAGGCCAAACATTTTCAATATTTTCTTCATTGATGCACAGAATGTTTAATTTTTGCTTGAGGACAAGCAAATGCTTAAGTGTGGTGGAGTTTGATAAGTGCTTGTGTGATATGAATGCGAAGCATTCTCTCCTTATATTGAGCATTACTTTTCTCGGGTTTTTACACTAATATGTGTGTTTTTATGTTACTTTTATGCAGGTAGGGTTGTGAGGCCGAGTATGAAGGAAATAGGCCAATGTCGATCATAATGCCCCGATTTTGGAGGAAATCTTACTAAGGTTCAAACGCGAAGACATAGGTCGATGTGAGATGCTAGAGTGTGTGCCAACCTCCTCGTATTCGAGTTGGCACATCCATTTGGAGGGGCACAAAGGCAGTCACACTGGAGCATTCTGACTTATACACATAGAACAAGAGTTTCACCAACGTGTACACCATTGAAGAAGCAAGTGATCCACGACGTGAACGTGTGCCCGTTTGCGTTACCCCGACAAAAGTATGGAATTGGGAAGCTATTAAGGTCGAATACTGTAGCAGAGCACTGTAGTAACAGTGTAGTATGTACTGTAGCAGCACTGTTCATAGCCGCCCGAGAAACCAGAGAAACAGATAATCCACACGGGCGTGTGGAAATTACCTACGCCCGTGTGGAAATTCCGCACGGGCGCGTGGAGCATCCATGCTCGTGTAGTCACCCGATTCCAGCCCTATTCAGCCCCGATTTTGGTATTTTTTTTCTCCATTTTTTCCCCAACTTGCGAGAGGGCTTCGGCTAGGGTTTCGAGGGTTATTAGCAAGGTTTTTGGAGAGGTTCTACGGCTCCGACATCGTGCGTTATTTGGAAGAAGGTTATTGGGAGAGCTTTCGTCGGCACCGATCAGGCGAGGCGTATCCTAGGCTGGACAAAGGATCCCTTGCGACGAGTAGAGGACTCTCCATAAGACCATCAACATGACCATCGATGGGGTTTCTTTATGGATTCATTGCTTTTACATTCTATTTCTTTGATTGTAATTAGCTTCAGGGAGAGCTAAACCCCTAGTGGGTACTTGGGTATTGTGAACCCTAGGATTTATTTGTTTCTTTGAACCTCTTTATTATGCTTTCAATAAATTGATGTTTATTGTGAGTTCCAACATTGAATGCTTCATTGTATGAACATTTCCCCTAGAGTGACACTAGGGTTGAGAGTTCTTGTTGGTAACCTTATGAGTCAGTGACCGACCACAAGCGTTAGACAAAGCTAGGTTGGAAAGGGTTGAGATGGTGAGTCGAGAGGTACAGGAGTGTCCCCTTTCCTCTCCAGTGTAATAGATTCTATCTCCATTCCTCGAGTTCTTTGCGGTCATAATAGAGTGAATGGTCTAAGGGATGAACTTCCGCTGGGGCTTAGTTTTGCCTGCAACGGAGTGAAGCGTTGAGGTGATCTTAGTATCTAGGGCTCAATTGTGATTAGGGACCTTTCACCTGGACCAAAGGGTTAGGTCTATAATTAGGAAGAGATTTATCACTTGGAATCCCTAGAGCTCATTGCAACTCTATGCGAGTGCGAGGTGTTGAGATTGTTCGATTTCTCCTACGAGACATGTATAGAGTTAGGCATAGTTGACCTTAGATTTGGGATTATGTAATTAAGGATTTCCACGACTCACCATTGCATTGATTAGGAGGCATAATAGAGGGTTCTTGCACTTGAAACAATTATCCTTGGCGGAGCATTATCCGGGTACCCCATCTCTATCGATTGCCTTACCCCCCTTCTTTACTTTTGCTCTCTTTCTTATTGCTTTTATTGTTGAGAATTGAATCATTATCACACTCCTTATCATTGATCTTTCACATAGCTAAAAATCGAATTAAGTATTTTTATTCCCTACTCACTGTGGATTCGATACCAGCTCACCCGGGTTTATTACTTCGACAAACCCGTGCACTTGAGGGATATACATAAGGGGACCTTGTCAACCTCGCTATTCAGTCCACCAATTGAAGTATCATCCGAGTAGGCCTAAGCTCTCCTAAGCCTAGCTTCTGAAAGAAATGGTATGGCATGACGTTGATACTAGCCCTTGAATCCGCCAATGCCATCTCTTCACCCAAATTAATTATGTTGCAGGGGATGATGAAGCTTCTGGTGTTTTTCTTCTTGTTCCGCATATTCTTTTGCAAAACCACCGAACAAGAGGCATCTAAGTTCACTGATGCACTCTCCTCCAACTTCCTCTTGATGGTCAAAAGATCCTTTAAAAACTTTGCATACTGAGGCATTTGGGACAACACCTCCATAAAAGGAATGTTGATGTGCAATTACTTGAATAGACCCAAGAACTTCCTGTATTGCTCATTGTTTTAATCGTTCTTTAACCTTGAAGGATAAGGGATTCTTGGCTTGTAAGGTGGGGGTGCCACCTCCTTCTCTTTGTTTACTCCCTCCTCAACCTCTATGACCTCTGGTGCTTTAACATTCGTCTTCTCACTTGGAAGCCTACCTTTAACCTCATGACCACTTCTCAAACTGATCGCCTTTACATGTTCTCTCAGATTAGTGTCAGTATTACTAGGCAAGCTTCCTTGTAGCCTCTCCAATAGTGACTTCACAATTTGCCCCACTTGATTTTCTAGATTGTGCTATGACACCATGTGATTGCGAAGTATAACTTTGACTGATTGGAACCTTGTATCCGATAATTGGATGAATCGTGTCAAAGCTTTCTCTAAGTCGGTCATTCAGGTCTCCATGTTTGGGGCTTGTTGTTGTTGGAAACCCTGTGGTGCCATGGCATTTTGTTGCCCCTGGTTATTCCAAGAAAAGTTGGGGTGGCTTCTCCACCCTTGGTTGTAGGTGTTGCCATAAGGATTACCTTATCCTCTTCCCGAATTACCCAGAAAGTCTACTTGTTCAGTTGGGGCTTAAGTAGAAATCAAAATAAGATAGCCAAATGGCATATTTGAACCCCCACAATCGGCACAACTTGTGATTGCAGCTACCCTAGGTGATGTCATTGTATCTAATTTCTTGCTTAACGCCTCTACTTGGGCTACCAATGATTTAACTGCATTGATTTCATAGAGTCTAACCACTTTCTTCCTTTCTCTTGCATTCCATTCGTAGCTATTCAAACCCATTTCTTCAATTAATTACCGGGCTTCTTTGGAAGTCTTGTTTCCCATTATACCTCCTGTGGCAGCATCTAGAAGTTGTTTAATGCTTGAGCTCAAAATGTCATAAAATGCATTAATGATCATCCACTCGGGGAACCCATGTTGTGGACACTTCTGCAAAAGGTCTTTGAATCATTCCCAAGGCTCAAACAAAGTTTTAAGTTCCATCTTAACAAATGAAGATATCTCATTACGAAGCTTTGCCTTTTCCCCATACGAAAGTACCTTGCAAGGAAAGCTTCTACCATTTTGTTCAACATTGTGATGGAAGCTCTTGACAATGAATGAAGCCACTGTTTGGCCCTACCTTTTAAAAAGAATTGGAAAGCCCTCAATCGAATTACATCATCAGAAACCACATTGATCTTCAACATGTCGTAAACTTCATGGAAGTTCTCAATATGATTGTTTAGGTCTTCATCAGCTAACCCATTAAATTATGTAGACTGTTGAACCATCTCGATAGAAGGCCGACTTCAACTCAAAAATTCGGGCTGCTACTGGGTGGCCTCACAATGCTTGATTGTGTCCCATGAATAGTGGATCTAACAAAAATCTGAAAAGAGTTCTTTATTGGCACTCTTGTTCAGCAATGTATTCAGATCCTTCACCCTCTATTTCAGCTGAATGATTCTGTTCTTGAACAGGTTCTATACCCATTCTATGAAGTGTTCGTTCAAGTTTAGGATCTCCATCAACTAATGTCAAAGGGTTCCCTCGGGTCATAACCTTGAGCTGCTACAAAAGAAACAAAAACAAATCAGAAAGATGATAGAACAAGAAAAGGTGAAATAGAATAAACAATGAATAGCTAAAATAGAAAAGTGCTAAGTGTTTTTAAAATTCCTATTCCCTGGCAATGGTGCCAAAAACTTCTCAACACCCCTTGTGTATGACCTGCAAGTGTATGGGTTTGTCGAAATAATAAATCACAGATGAGTGGGTTATCATATCCACAGGGAATAGTAAATAGAAACACAACAATTGCTACTTAACTATGTGAAGATGATACAATAATAGTGTGGATAAAATCAATGTGAACAAGACTAAAGAAAATAAGTAAGAGAGACATAATAAAATGAGAGGAAAGGCAATTAATAGAAATCAGGGCACTCGGACATTGCTCCACCTAGGGTTATTGATTTAAGTGCAAGACCAACTATTATTTCTCCTAACTGATGCTTAATGAGTTGTAGAGATCCTAAAATACATGATCCCAAACCTAAGATCAACCGTGACTACACTATGTCCTAGTGGAGAAATTGCTCAGTCCCAACACCTCACACTGTGTATAGTTGCAAGAAACTCTAGGGATTCCAAGTGATAAACCTATTTCTATATGTAGATCTAACCCTTTGGTCCAGGTGAAAGACCCCTAGTCACAATTAAGCCCCAGATACTAAAGATTACTACAACGCTTCACCCTATTGATAGCGCAACTAAGACCCAACGGAGTTCCTCTCTCAGTATTTCACTCTATTGTGACCGCAAAGAACTCTAGGAATATGGAGGTAAGATAAATCACAGCGAAGAAGTAAGGGGGCGCTCCACTATCTCTCAACTCACCATCTTAACCCTTTTCAATCTAGCATTGTCTAACCCTCATAGTGTGCCATTCATCCACAAAGGCTACCAAGATGGACTCTTAACTTTAGCGTTACTCCAAGGAGAAATCATTCAACAAGCATTCAAGATTGGAACTTAATTAAAGACATCAATTAAAGAAAGCATAATAAAAGGTCAATGAAACAATAACATCCTAGGGTTTACAAGTTGATAAGTGCTTGTGTGATAAGAATGTGAAGTGTTCTTTGCTTATGATGAGCATTACTTTTATCAGGTTTTAGTGCTAATATGTGTGCATTTATGTTACTTTCATGCATATAGGGTTGTGAAGCCGAATGGTAAAGAAAAAGCCAATGTAGATCATGAACGCACTATTTGGAGGAAATCTTGAGAAGGTTCAAACGTGAAGACATAAGTCGGGTTCAAGATGCAAGAATGTGTGCCAATCTCCTTATATTCAAGTTAGCACGATGGTTTGGAGGGGCACAAGGGCAGTCACATTCGAGTATCCCGGCTTGTGCATTGATAGCAAGATCTTTACCAATGAAGCCGTTTATTGAAGAAGCAAAGCGATCTACCACGTAAACGTGTGCCCATTTATGTTACCTCGATGAAAGCATGGATTTGGGAGTGTTTCGAGAACAGTACTGTAGCAGGTTACTATAGCAAAACATTCTAGCAATTCACTATAGCAGGTATTGTTCACAGGCGGCCGAAAAAAGTGAAGTTCAGAGAATCCACAAGGGCATGTGTAAATTATCCATGCCCGTGCGGAATTTCCATAGGCTCTTGTGGATAATCCATTGGGGCGTGTGGATGCCCGATTCCAGCCCTATTTAAAGTCGATTTCAGCGTCGATTTCAGTGTTCTTTTGTCCATCTTTTCCACAACTTGAGAGAGAGCTGCGGCTAGGTTTAGAGGGTTTTGGCAAGGCTTTTGGAGTGGTTCTCCGGCTTTGACATCGCGCTCCACTTGGAAGAAGGTTATTGGGGTAGCTTTCGTCGGCACCGATTCGGCGAGGTGTGCCCTAGGCTTGATAAGGGGACCTTTTGAGAGGACGAGGCCACTCCACACGACCATCAACACAAACACCGAGGGGGTTTTTCTATGAATTACTTGTTTTTACATATGATTTCATTGTTGATTGTAACTAACTCCATGGAGAGCTGTAGGTACTTGGATTTATGAACCCTAGGATGATATTGTTTCTTTAAACCTTTTATTATGCTTTCCTTTATTGATGTTTTAATTGACTTCCAATCTTGAATGTTTGTTGAATGATTTATCTCTTAGAGTGACACTAGGGTTGAGAGTCTATATTAGTAACCTTTGTGGATGTGTGACATGCCATAAGAGTTAGACAATGCTAGATTGGAGAGGGTTGAGAGGGTGAATCGAGAGGTAGCGGAGCGTCCCCTTTCCCTTTCAATTTGATTTACTCTACCTCCACGTTCCAAGAGTTATTTGTGGTCATATAAGAGTGAACGGGGTAAGGGATGACCTTCCGCTGGGCCTTAGGGGCTTAGTTGCAAAGGCAACGGAGTGAAGCGTTGAAGTGATTTTAGCACCTAGGGCTTAGTTGTGACTAGGGACCTTTCACCTGGACCAAAGGATAAGGTCTACACATAGGAATAGGGTTTATCACTTGGAATCCCTAGAGCGTCTTGCAACTGTACACAGTGCGAGGTGTTGAGATTGATCAATTTCTCCACCGGGACTTGGTGTAGAGTTAGTCATGGTTGACCTTAGATTTGGGGCCATGTATCTTAGGATTCCCTCATTAATGCATTAGTTAGGAGGCATAATAGTTGGTTTTGTACTTGAAGCAATAATCCAAGGCGGAACAATATCTGAGTACCCCATTTATATCGATTGCTTTATCTCTCAATTTTATTGTGCCTCTTGTTCTTATTTCTTTTATCTATTTTTATATAAATCTGATTCATCATACCATCGATTTTTACTCATCATAGTTAGATAGCAATCGATGTGTTTCTATTCACTATTCTCTGTGGATACGAAACCCACTCACCTGGGATTTATTACTTCGACACCCGAGCACTTGCGGTTTACACGCGTATTCGGTCATGTCATAGACGGTGTGAGATTTTCTAGTAAGCCTCATGGTCATCTTCATGAGCACAAATTAGTCTATGAGGCTCTCAACAATTCCTTCCAGTTGCATATAGTCTTTCGCTATAATGTCAGCTATAGTATCGATGTTCCAAAACACCATTTTTGGTTTGGATTTCTTCCTAAATGCATTATTAAACTCACCATGGCTTCTTTTAGGCCTATAACAAGAATAAAACATATTTAAGCACAAAAAAGGCATTAGTTCATCAAAATACATGTGAATAGTACAATATTTATATGTATTAAATGCATATATTTAGGCACTTATCATATTCTGCTGGAATTGTACTTGGACTTGTTATTATATTCTTGTAATGTTTAATGAATTGTTTAAGAGGTGAAGCTAGAATGATCATAGGTATGGATTGATTTTTAATTGGGCTAAAAGCCATGTTTGTTTTGATGAATTTCATTAGATTTTGAAGATATTGGTGATGTATACCAAAAGTATACTCAATGCTCTCTTTTGACACTATTGGTATTTTCTTAGGAAAATGGTTTGTGAAACCCTTTGTTCGCAAAATTATACTCTTGCCATTTTTTAATATGAAATTCTAAACATTGAAATGGAAATGTTCCTAGTTTTGTTTGTATCATGGATATGATTGGGTTGTGAAACCCCTTTTTGCTCGTATAATTATAATTTTGGCATTTATGAAAATGAAAATGGTTTTTATATGTTAAATGCAATGTTGTCCTAGATGTGGACATTGTGACATATTGAACATGAGTTGTATTATTCGAACATCAGCTGGTCTGGACATATACACAGAAGTGTTGGGCTACGGTCTTGATGTCGGACGGAGTATGGGGGGTGTGGTGTTGATGGTGATGAGGTTTTTTTACCCACTATCGCAGTAGCGGTCCTCACTGTTCGGCCTAATAAGAGGCGGTATGGTGGACTTGGTTGATGTTTAGTACCCGATTTAGGTGGAACATAGAAATCCCAATTGGGCAATACACCAACAAACTGGAGATCACCACATAGAGTCTTAGTGGGACAACGTCAAGGGTATGAAGACCTTGACAACTTTTGAACTTAGTTGATGAGTCCATAAGTGTATCGGTCATCAAGTAATAAACCTCTTGCGCAAGCACGAGAAGGGTCGTATTCCTTGGAGTCCCAAGAGCTGCTATTACTTCCTCCTAGATGGCATTATCTAAGCTACCAAATATAGGTTTAAAAAAAGGTATGAAAATAATAAAAAAAGTTATAAACAAATGGACTAAGGTACACCACATAAGCACATTATGGAAGCAATTGACAACGAAGGAGCGAGGCCCCCTGGTGAGGATCCCCTTGGGACTACTAACACTAGAAGGATGTTAGAATTACAAAGGCAATGGTGGTTTTGGGTCAAGAGACATTCTAAAGTAGGTTATCCCCAATGGTCAAAGTGATTAACCCCTAATCCCATACAGGTATTAGCTCATAATCTCTTCAAGCCAAATCCTCCTACAATTGCATTACGCCTAGGGGAATCTCTAATTAGTGGCAAACACAATATCTGGGTTCATCCCTAATGGTTGGAGAGGTACGAAATACTCAATGGTCATGGTAGATTTATATATGAATCCCTTTCAAGCTAAGAGAGTATAATACAAGAGCGATGGTCACGCAACCAAGTACAACCTAGAAGTTAAACCATAGAGTTCTCATGCAACCCAACACATCAATGAACACAAAGCTTGAACCACAAACTAAACCAATTGCACTAGAAGTAAATTACAACATCCACACAAGCAAGTTTATCCCAAGGTTAACCGAATACCCAGTTTCCTTGGGAGTCTAGTTCCATATCATAAAGAAAGAAAGCTTATAATATAAGTAAATTATGAAGAATCTCATAAACAAACTCCCTTAGATGTAGAGTAGAGATGGTGACAAGAATCTGGTGGATCGGCGCTGATGAACTCCTAGATGCTCTCCCTTGACTTTGATCTTCTTCTTAATTTCATTTGTCTCTCAGATATGCTTTTTCCAACCATCAAAAAGCCCTAGAAGATGATAGCTAGAAAGGATGGCCAAAAACCCCTTCTATGATGCCCTAGGAATCCTTTAAAACCCCTCTAATGTTTTTTTCACGGCCTCGCTTGCGGTCGCAAGGATGCTCGCAAGCCTCTCGGGATTTCTGCTGAAATTTCAGTAAAGTGCTACAGTGTCATCTACAGTGTTTTGTTGCAGTAATACTACTACATCGATACTGCTATAATACAGGTATGTAATTTCTCCAACTTGCTTGCGGGCATCCTGATGGTCACAAGGTTACCCACAAAGACAAAGCCGAGACTTTATCGTTGCTTCAATCCTTCATGCTACAGTACTTGCTACAGTTTTGCTGTGATACCGGGCCTCTAAAATGTTGTTTTTGTTGTTGCTTTCTTCCGGAATTGTGTTGTCAAGCTCACCTAGGCTTCTTTGAAGCCTATAACATGAATGGAACCAATTAAACTACAAAATAGGCATCGATTTATCACAATATGAGTCAATAGTGTGAAACTTATACTTATAAAATACATACATTTAGGGAGTTATCATTAGTCACAATGGCGGCTAATTTAGGAGAGGTTTTTCAAATTATTTTTTTAGAGTGTTACAGTATAGTTTTTGCAAAACAGTGACTTCTCAAATTGGATTATTAAATTATGGACTTGCTTTTATGTCTTTAAACATTTTTTTGGAAAATGATTTCATTGATGAGCTTTGAAGCAGATTTTGAACTCTTTTAAACTTTGTTCTAAGCCAAAACTATTATTAGTGAGTATTGGATGTTCTTGATGTTTAAATTGAATCTTGAGCTCATTTTGGAACCCATATTTAGATATATATATATATATATATCTTGATATTTGTAAATGCTAAAATGTTTTAATACTATATGTATACTTGTAAAAGCTTGTCTACTTAAATTTTAAATGGTTTAATTTCATATCCTCTTAGAATTACATTAATTCAGTCACTGGGTGACTTTAGTTACTCACCCATTTCCCCTCTTTCAATGTTTTTAGTAATTAGCAGTGTCATGGTGAAGCAAAATGATTGGCAACTTCATACCTCCTTCATCTTAATTTTGAATTTTGTGCCTGATTATTTTTTAGCATAGTTGCATTGTAGAGGTAACATAGATCCACTAGTGTCATTAACTCTGTATTTGTATTAGTTGCACACTTTCTCATTTCCATTTGGTTGTATCTGTTACTGCATGTCTCTTGGAATCCTATCATCATATTTATGGAAGTTTTTCTTTTGTTGTGCTCTTTGTGTCCCTTATTTTGTATGACCCGTATTTGTGATATTGTGTATCGGATTGTATTAATCAAAGAAATTTGTTAGCCTTGCAGCCACTCAAGGGTTGAGTGGTGTGTGTGTCCCTTCCTGTGTTATCTTGGGGGTTGTGTGGTGGTCCTATGGGACAGATTTGACAACACGTGTATCAACACGACCATGTATTGTAACAAAATGTGGTATTGTAGTTGTAGCATTTAGAAAACAACACAGTCTGGAACATAGCTCTAGCATGGGCTTATATAAATCAGCATGCCTCGTGTACTACAACATCAAGATTGTATTCTCACTTAGGATTTCTTGAATTTTAGTTTAAGGAGAGATACAAAGCTTGTCAAGTGCCAACATGTTGACACTGTGCCTAGTCGTGATTTCTGGACTATTAACGGGTAGACATATGTGTTTTGGGGGGTCTTCCTTCAAATTTTTTGCTAGAGTTTTTTGGGCAACCCTTTAAGGTGGTTTTCTAGATGTTTTTTGGATGAGATTTGGCCAATCTTCTGCAGGACTAAAGATGCCTCTTAAAGGAGAGATCCCTAGCAGCTTGTTAGAGAAGCTATTAGGAAGATGGTTTCGAAAAGATCTGTGAAGCACAAGGAAATTTTCTTTGTCATGTTTTTTTTATTCTTTTTGTATTCTCCCTTAATTATATTTCATGTTTTCTTAGTACGAGTGATAAGTGCTTGAGTATAAGTATTATTAAGTATACTTTTCTTACATTGGGCATCACTTTTATCAGATTTTATGGCACATTCGTGTATACTTGTGTTCTTTCAGTGGATTTAATGTTATGGATACAAGTATGGAAGAAAAGAAGCAAAGATAGATCATGAACATAATTTTTGAGGAATCTCTTGTATCGAACAAGGATCAAGGCACAAGTTGGGATCATAGGTATATGGGTATGTGCCGACCTCCAAAATGTACAAGTGAATTTATAAATTGGTGGGGCAGGAAGGCAGTCATATATATATGCTCCAACTTGTTCAATATTGACGAGAGCTTTGTCAATGTGCTTGAAAAAGAAGATGCGACATGATTTATTGCATGGATGTGTACCCAACCATGCGGCCTCAATGGAAGAAGAAGATTTAGGGGGAGTACTAGTAGCAGTTTACTGTATCAATTCATGTGGTCAAAGTACTATAGTAGTTACTGTTCGCAGTGCGCAAAAAATAAGGAATCTAGAAATTCACATGCCTGTGTGGAATTTCCACACGGCGCGTGTGAAATCCTAATTTCAGCCCTTTAAATATTGCTTTGAAGTTTTGTTTTGGGGATCTTTTGCCTATCTTTTGAAGAGAGCGCGGCTAGGGATTGGAGAGGTTTTTACTGGGATTTTGGAGCGTTTCTATAGCATTCGACATCGATTTCCTTTGGAAGAGAGTTATTGGGGGAGCTTCTGACCGCTTTGATTCGATGGGGTATGTCCTAGGCTTGATGAAGGGATCTTTGAAGAAGAAGAAGAAGAGGCTCTTCAAGACCATCACCACGGAAAGCAAAGGGGTTATGTTTATAGAGTATTTGCATTCACTTTTGATTTCATATTTGCTTTTGTATTGCTCCATGGATAGCTAAACCCCTAGTGATTACTTGGATTTGTAAACCCTAGGATGATTTTGTTTCATTGACTTCTATTATGTTTCTTTAATTGATGTTTTAATTGAGTTTCAATCTTGCATGCTTGTTGTTGTGATTTTTCCTTAGAGTGACACTAGGATTGAGAATTCATCTAGGTAACCTCTTGAATGAGTGACACTTCATTAGGTTAAACTTAGCAAGATTAAAGAGGGTCAAGAGTGTGAGTCGAGAGGTAGCGGAACGTCCCCTTTCCCTTCCAATGTGATTTATCCTACCTCTACATTCCACGAGTTCTTTGTGGTCATGATAGAGTGAAGTGCTAAGAGATTGACTCTCACTGGGGCTTAGTTGTGCGAGCAATAGAGTGAAATGTTGAGAAATCCTTAGTGCTGGGGCTTAACTGTGATTAGGGATCTTTTCGCCAGGACCAAAGGGTTTTATCTACATTAGGGAATAGGGTTCATAACTTGGAATCGCTAGAGCCTCAAGCAGTTCCACACAGTGTGAGGTGTTGAGAGTATACCTTTCCTTCGGGCATAGTATACAGGGCTACTCACGGTTGACCTTAGGTTTTGGATTTCCACGACTCATTAAACTTCAATTAGGAGGCATAATATTAGTCTTGCACTTGAAATAATAGTCCTAGAGTGAGCATTGTCCGAGTACCCCATTTTACCATTGGTTACTTTCTCGGATTTCTATTGCTCGTTCTCTTTTCTTTCACTTTCATTTTTATTTGTCTTGAATCATTTGAATCACAATTATCGATCTATTTCACTTTAGCTAAATAGAAACATTATTTGTTTCTAGACATCTATTCCTTGTGGGTTCGACTACCCACCCGTTGGGTACTTTATTACTTCGACAACCCGTGCACTTGCGGTACACACACGAAAGGGGTGTGTCAATGAAGATTTAAACCTCCTTGGGTATTTCGACATTGATAATCCCTTGGATGTGATTGTTTGTATTTGTTATTAGATATCAAATATATATATTTGAGTTTATTTTTATTGTGATTCATTTGTGTGTAATGAATCCCATGATTTCTTTATGGTGAGGCTCAGTTTCACGTCTGACATATGTGTACGAGATTGAGAAATTTTTATAGGTAGATCTTCCACAATTGAAAGGAATTAAGTATAGACCTAGAGGTGGAGAGTTGAGTATAACAATTATCCCAATTAGGATTACCATATAACTTTGTATTTCACTAAGTGTTCATACAATCATATGGATATGAAAGAGAAATCTTAGTCTAATTTTCTAGGGAATTAGTTACTAATCGCCTTGAGAAAGAAAATAGTATAGATTAGGAAGTCCAAGTTAATCTGCTTCATAGGAAGCATTAATGCAATCATAAGTTGTCTAGGTTAGGAAGAGATTACAATCAAGCTCGGTAGTGGATTAGTTGCTTATCACCTTGTGAAAGAGGGTGAGTATAAATTTAGGAACCTTCGCTGTCCAATCGACTCAAATTTAGTCTGATATCCTAGTTTAGCACCTAGTTAACATCCTAGGGGGTTATTTGTCTGGATACCTTGTTTCTATAACTGATTTCCTCCTTGCAAATTTAGTGTTTTTGTAACTTTTGATTAAATTTGCTTTTGTTTATCATCTTTATTTCATGTCAGCCAGATAATAAATAAAAAACTAGTATAGTACTTCCTATCCTTTGTGGGATCGACAAACTTGCATTTTATAGCACATTTTATACTCATCATTTCACATACAACATACATACTAATCTTTTCCAATGGATGGACATGGTGTTTCTCTAAGCAAAACAATTTAGGTTAGAAAATTTGAAATGCTTTTAAGTCAACTTCTTGAACCTGATCATAACGCAATCATATTTGATTTAATGAAAATTGAATATACTTGGTGGTTTGTATCATAAAATAAACAAAACAACAAGTACAACGATGAAATTGATTATCAGCTTTACATAAGTTAGAACAATTAATAATTAATTTCAAAGTTCAACTTATAAACCTTCTCATGAAAATGTTTGTTTATAGGACATCTTAGATAAAAGCTCATATTACACTTAATATACACGTCTAAAGTTCTAAGCTGCATAGATATTTAGAGACAAGTAACCAATATGTGAAAGGAATTATTTCATCATCTTCTAAGTTCTCATTATTCATTGACACGCACTCACGTTGCATGTAAACCGCAAGTGCACGGGTGTCAAAATAATAAATACCCCGGTGAGTGGGATAGTCGAATCCACAAGGAACAAGGTTACTAGTACTATCTTCTTCTCTGCTATCTAGCCTAATGATAAATGGGATAGTGTGGTGATCTAATGTACGAAGACATGAATACCGGAGATGAATATGCAAGGGTAAAACAGAGGGAGATCTCAGTCAATAAATATGAGGCACCCGGGCAATGCTTCCCCTAGGATCTAACATGAAGATCAAGATTCGCTAAATGCTTCTAAACCAAGTCTAATGAGTCGAGGTAATCCAAGAACAATCAACCCTTGCCTCCAAGCCATCGTAACTAGTCCACTACAAGGTCCCAGTGAAGATATCGCTCAATCCCAACACCTCACACCCCATATGACCGCAATGAGCTCTAGGGATACCTAAGAGTGAAACCAATTGCTAAAGATAGATCCAACCCTATTTCCCGAAGAAGGATCCCTAACCCCCTACAAGGCCCGGAGGAGAAAATCTATCAATCTCACGCCTCACACCAAATATGGTTGCATAGAGTCTAGGGAATACAGAGAAAAAAAAACCACTCAATCGGAAGGGATAAGGGATGCTCCACTATCTCATGACTCACCCTCTCAACCCTCTTTAACCTTGGTGTTCTAACTCTAATGGAGACCTCTCACATTAAAGTAACAAATCATGGAATGTAGATCAATCACAAAGATCAATAACACATGCAAGCAATGAAATTACAAGGTTAAAACTCAAATAAACTTGGATTAACTAGAAACATAAAGTAAATCAATACAAACGAATAGATTATAGGGTTCACATGCCCAAGTACCTACTAGGGTTTAGCACTCCATGGGGTAAGTTACAAAACAATAATGAATACAATGAAAAGCAGCAAAAACCATATTGAAAACCCCCTTGAATTCGTGAAGATTGGCCTTGGTGGGCAGTTCAATATCTTGAAGTACTCCTCTCCGAAGCTAGGTCGCCGGTGGCTTCCCAAATGATATGACGGCGAAGGAGACTATCAAAGTTAGTGAAGAACATCCTCCAAATCAGCAAAGACCTCCTCTCCAAACCCTAGCCGTCTCACCCCTCAAGAGCCGTACAAAAAATCCGATAAAAGTCCCTTAAAAATAGGGCAAACGGTGTATTTATAGCTTAGATTCGCGTCTGTCACGTGCCATCACGCACCCGTATGGATTTTCCACGTGCCCGCATGTACTGCAGGAATTTCCATGTGGGCGTGTAAACAGTAACTTTGCTATAGTATTATTATAGTAAAATTGCTGCAGTTCTTTGCTACAGTGGTTTTCATGAACGCAATTCAAACATTCTCCTCTTGAGGCCGCATAATCGGGCACCCGATCATGTGGTAGGCTATATGACTTTTTCTTCATCGACGTGTCTTTAAATGGTCTTGTAATCTTCACAAAGAGAAGGAACGTGAAGATGTAACTGCCTTTGTGCCCTTCCAACTGGTGAATTGACTTAAATCTCCTTGGAAGTTGGCACACATCTCCCCATTCACAAACTTCTCTTGTGTCTTCATCTTTAAATTGCACAAGAACTCTCAATATCGTGCCTTAATAGGCTATCTTTGTTTCCTTTTCGAATTTTCAATGCATTCACAACCAACATGCATAAAAGAACACCCAATACACGATATGAGACATAAACCATATATAAAATGATGCTCAATGCATGTAAAACACGTATAAAAACATGTTTACTCAAGCACTTATGATTCGTGTAAACATATTTTGCATCTTTTAATTTCATGAACGATGACCTAATTAGATTTTGTTTCATTTAAAGCTATATGGATCTAATTATACTCAAGTGATCCATATGCATACAACACAATCTATCTTCAAATCCTCAAGTATTCTTTCTTTCATCACAAATATAAAAATTCTATGGTTAGCGTTATGTTTTACCACTGGCATGAACTATAACAGCACTAAAGAACTTAAATAAAAACAAACACCATTACTTTTTTTCTGGAACAATCAGTGGTGAGGCATGCATATTTAATTCTCAAGCAATCAGTTCTTAATCATGTTCTTGTTCTTGTAATTATCACACACACGCACACATACTGACAGAGAAATATACACCATAATACATGCACACCATACACATACAAAGAAATATACACCATAATACAAGCACAACACAGATATTTATTCATGAAAGGTCAAGTACTCTTGATAGATTTTGAGAAAAGATAGAGTGAGAGAGAAGGCCATGCATGCATACATGCATGGATGCGAAAAGCAGCATACAGAGGCTGGCCGCATCTTATTCAACACACTAGCTTTGCACATATATATATAGAGAGAGAGAGAGAGAGAAGCGCAACTCATAAAAACCTCACACATCAGATATATAGGATTCAGCAAGCTTCATCTTATTCAACTATATAAAATATGCACCACTCCATGATCTGATCATTGGTTATATTCATGGCTTCTTAGGGTTGTTTGGCTTAGGCATTGGAGTAGAGAAGTGGATACCAGTTTCTGGCCAGCAATTCGTTTTCGATTCTGTACCAGTTCCTGCCATTGAAGTCTCCAACAAACCATGATGTGGAACGGTTGCCCTGTCGTCATCATACATGCCTTCTCTGGCAGCCATGGTTGAAGCCATGAGTAGGACAAACACCACTAGGGTTTTCAGCAGCTTCATGGCCAATATGCTTCTAACCCTACAAACACAAAAGATGAACAAATTAATACATGTGAGAATTGATAAAAAGTCATAATATGTATGTGTATAGATTTTCAAACAGTAATTAAGGAATGGTATAGAGTAGATCATGTACTTATTCTCAAGACAAGTAGTCCTATTGATATTGGGCTTACTTGGTTAATGGCGTATATATATATAGGATAAAGGTTGTTAAGATATATGGGCATATATATGGAGTGGAAGGCAAGAACTAGTGGGCAATTATCAAGACAAATAAAAAGTGGCACTGTTTGTCAAACGCTTTAAAGTAGTTGAGCATATTTAGGGTTTGGGGATAATAAAGCCTAGAGAAAATAATTATTTTCACCTAGTTCTTATGTTGCTATCAATTGACCAAAGTGGCAAACTTACGGTGCATCAACTGATGCTTTCTTTTCATTTCTCTGAGTTTTATCAGGCGCTAGCACAAAAAACAATAATTTCTTGTTTTTTATTCAGTTGTTAATATTATGATTATTAAGTCTATTTCAAAGGAAATTAATATGATATCTAGCACCATTTCAATAACATTAATTTTGGAAAATTATATGATTTGAAGAATGCATGAATTCATATTATTTATAATATATCTGAGATTTAAATCCACCTAATTGAAGCCAAACTCTCGATTAAACACTTTCAAAGCAAACTTAATGAAATCCAACTCGATGAATGCCTAACACTTAATGATAAACTATTAGTTGTCTTAAGAGCTTTATAAAAACTTTATTAACCTGCGGTTTAGTGGAGGAATTTTGAATTGTATAAAACAATTAATTATTATCTATTTAATTTGAAGTACGATATATTTTAAATTTTATAATGATGGATTCGTTGTTTTTGTTAGATGGAGGGATTTTTTTTAGTGAGAATCAGCAACCCCTGTTTTTCATGAGTTTTACCCAGAGAAGTTATAAATTTAAGAAGGAATTAGTGTAAATTAGGGTTTATAAAGAAAAGTACCTATGTATCAAACTTGTGTAATGAGTTCTATCATACTTTGGAGATGGGATATATATATATATATCTTTATCTTTCCAAATATCCATCAATATCTATCCACATTCTCTTACAATCTCTTGCATTTATCTTTACAGCAACCAAAATGATTTTTTAATGTAAATAGCCTGCATTAGGGCATAAACTAGTAATTCGTCATTCAAAATTGACTGCTACCGTGGATCAAATTTGTCCAATAATTGGGATAATAGAGATAAGCTAGGGGCATTTATAGAAAAAAAAAACCATAATTAACTTGCTTCACATATTTTGTTTTTGTTTTGTATCAAAATAGTTCAAGTATAAAATTTAAAAATCGCAGAATTTTGAGAAATGTGATTTCAATTCATGGTAAAAGAACATCACTACCACTACTTCTCTGTTACTTTGCTCAAAATAACAACCCATGTGGGGAATATCTTGGAAGTTATAAATTAAATTCCCTCTCTCTGTTTGTTTTTTTCTAATTTTAAATTAATATCTTTTGAGTTATTTAAACCTTATCATATCTATTTTAAAGAGCTAAACCTAATCCAAATTCCAGTTTGAATTTGAGTAAGACTATCATAACTATTGAATATCGACCATTTCATCTGAATTATAAAAGCAACAGATACCCTCAAAGTAAAATTACTTTATATATTTTATTTTGACAAAATGAATGCAGCATAAGTTATTGCTGTCTTTCTCCGACATGTATGTTAGCATTGTTATTGAATTGCATATAACAAGCATAAACAAGTCCTTAAACTGGTGTTATGATTTTTGTGTCATGATTCATGAGAGTAGCTGCATGAAATGATTTAAGGCCCGTGGATAATTGGTAAAATTTTCAGAAAAACATTCAATAAAATCATATGCAATCGGAAACAAAGACAAATTTCGACATAGACTAACTAATGAACACCTTATTTTAATTAATTTTCAATGAATATCATATTTAAAAAATTTTCTCTAGAAAATGCTGAACTCGTATTGTTATTGACCACCTACTATCAAACAAAAGGGATAATGGTTAACCCAAGCGTATGTGCTGATCAAGTAGTAAAGTGTGTGTAAAGGTATGGTATTAATCCACAGGGAAGATTGAGAGTACTAGTATTAATCCTAATTCCGAAAAGTAGCCTATCCAAAGTTGTAATGTGTGCAAACAAACTAAAGAGAATGGAAAACAAGAATACAAAAATAAAATCGATCGAATAGCAAGGGGAAACGGGATGCTCGAGCATAGAATCCCTCTAGTGTTTTATAAGTGTAGGACAAAGGTTGTATAAGTATAACAATCCTATTTGAACAGAGAGAAATCATAAAATATACTAAACCCATCTTGCAAGGGTGAATAGTAACTGATTTAATACAATGCTGATATAGACACCCCACAACTACATTGCACTCTATGAAATCTCAATGTGAATTAACAAGAATCCATAAGTAGGCAATCCTTCTTGCAAAGAGATTGTCCCTAATCCGATACAGAATAGAAATATGAATTCTCATAAAATCTATTCTCTACAATTGCAAAGAGCATGGAATTACTTATTAATTCACTCGAAAGGATTGAGGAAGGACAACTCTCGACTCCAAAGTATCCTATTGCTAGACTTACACACAACCCCCTCTAATTGTGGCTTGCCTATGCTAAGTGGGTATTTCTACCCATCACAAAGCACATCAAACAACAATGGAGGGATTTCACCTTTATAGCATTTCAAAAATTAAAAGCATGCTGACACACCCCTTGCATGTGTGTACAACAACTGCACGGGTTGTCGAAGTAATAAAGTACCCTAGTGAGTGGGTAGTCATATCCACAGGGAATAGTGCTCATAAATACAAGTATTTCTATCTAACTATAGTGAAAACCAAGTTGTGATTTAAGTGAACAATGTCAGTACAAATAGAAGTAAAGAAAGGAAAAAGAAGCGTAATAGGAATAAAGAGAGTAATCGATAGAAAGATATGGTACTCGGACATTGCTCACCCTAGGACTATTATTTCAAATGCAAGACTAATCATTATGGCTCCTAAGTGATGTTTAATGAGTTGTGAGAATCCAAAGACACACGGTCCCAAACCTAAGGTCAACCGTGATTAACCCTATACTATGCCTCGATGGAAAGGGATACTCTCAAAGCCTCACACTGTGTAAGGTTGCTTGATGCCCTAGGGATTCCAAGTGATAAACCCTATTCCCTAATATAGATCTAACCCTTTGATCCAGGGCGAAAAGACCCCTAGTCACGATTAAGCCCTATCACTAAGGATTACTTCAACACTTCACTCTGTTTCTTGCACAACTAAAACCCTAGGGGAGTTTGTCTCTTAGCACTTCACTCTATCATAACCACAAAGAGCTCTTGTAACGTGGAGGTAAAATAAACCATATCGGAAGGGAAAGGGTACGTTCCGCTACCTCTCGACTCACCCTCTCGACCCTCTTCAAACTTGCTTTGTCTAACCCTAATGAAGTGTCACTCATTTACAAGGATTATCAAGATAGATTCTCAACCCTAGTGTCACTCTAAGTGAAAATCAAGTCAACAAGCATTCAAGGATGAAACTCAATTAAAACATCAATTAAAGAAACATAATAAGAGTCAATGAAACAAAATCATCCTAGGGTTTACAAGTCCAAGCACCGACTAGGGGTTTAGCTCTCCATGGAGCAATACACAATCAACAATGAAATCGAAAGTAAATGCATGCAATCCATAGATAAAGCCAATTTGTATTCCATATCGATGGTTTTGGGGAGCCATCTCGTCTTCTCCGAAGGTTCCCTTGTCAAACCTAGGGCACACCTCGCCCAATCGATGCCGACGAAAGCTCCGCCAACCAAGTAAACGCCTCTCCAAACCCTAACTATGAGTGCCTCCAAAGATAAGCAAAAAATTAGAAAAAGATCCCCAAATAGAACTCTCAAAGTGGTATTTAGTGGGCTGGAATCGGGCATCCACACGGGCATGTGGAATTTCTACACGGCCATGTGGATTTGCAGGTTTTCATTTTCTGCACGCTGTGAACAGTAACTGCTCCAGTGATTTTTCTACCGTGTTTAACTACAGTAAAATACTACAGTACTTTGTCAGAATTCTCCTGAATCCATTCTTTTCATCAAGGCCACATGAATAGGCGCACATCTATGCCGTAGATCACGTCGCGTCTTCAATGAAACCACATTGGTGAAGCTCTTGACAATGTTGCACAAGTCAGAATATATGAGTGTAACTGCCTTTGTGCCCCTCCATTTTGCGTATTTAGTTGAGCATAATGGAGGTTGGCACACACCCACATATCTTTGAGCACAACTTTTATCTTCAAATTTGCTCAATCTAAGAACTTCATCAACAATTGCGTCCATGATCTACTTTTGCTTTCTATCTTCCAAACTTGTCTCCACAACTCTAAATGCACAAAAGAACACAAATACACACAAATAAGCGATAAAATATCATAAAAGTGATGCTCAATGTAAGCAAAGAATACTTTATATTACTTATACACAAGCACTAATCGCATGCAATTGAATTCAAATAGATGGATTGCAATTAAGAAACAATTAAAGCATAAGGGTCGACAACCAATATCAAAACAGAATAAACCCTAAAATTGATCTATACCAAAGCATCTATCAAAATTAGCTCTACATTAAAGGATAACAAGCATTCAAACAACATGACACAATGAGAATTAAAGGAAACATGAAAATCCTATTCTCAAATGTGCTAAGACAATTACAGTGGAACTCCCAAGGACCATCCACAAACACAGCCAAGACAACCCTTGGCAGCTTCAATCTCTCTAATCCAATCTAGGTGGTTGATTCTCCCTTTTAATTCACCTCTAAAGCTCTGGAAATCCACCCCCTTTCTTTTCCCATGCCTCACCATCAAATAGAACCAAAAGTTCCCTCAAAACTCTCGTTAGAAATATTCATGATGCTTATGGGCGTAAGAATGCAGCCGTAAGTAGCTGAAGATGATGGGTCATGAGCATTATCGGAACATTTACGGCCATAAGTCCCATCTGTAAGGTCTTCTATCTGGTGTTGTAGTCCAGCTTATGCTTGTAAGTGCTAGACTGAAAACTTTTCTTGATATCCCTTGCGACCACCCTTATGGGCTTATGCAGTGCTCGTAAGCTCCTCTAGAACAGTCCTTATGGTCTGACTTACAAACATAAGTCCTATATTAAGTCCCTTTAATTGTTCCTATGCTTCTCCTTACTTGCATAATCATACCCGTAAGTTTCTGTGGAAGAGGCTTGCAGGTGTAAGCTCTACAGTAAGGTACCCGTAAGTGAGTTTGTTTGGCTTGTTCTTCAATAATTGATGCTGAGAAAGCTCCATCTTTATCATTTTTGCTCTAAAATGCTTCTTTTGGCTTTCTCTCTCTCTCTCTCTCTCTCTCTCTCTCTCTCTCTCTCATCCTTAAGTAGTGCCCAAAGCTTGAGAATACAAAATACACCATGTTTAGCATCTATTCCATAATATTAATCTAATATATTCCTAATTAGTGTGCAAATGATATTAAATGATGTATAATTGTACACTCATGAAATTCTCCCACACTTAAGCTTTTGCTTGTCCTCAAGCAAAAAGAAAACATTATAAACCAAGAGGGATAAGTGCATGACCTCGGGTAACAAAAAATTAGGGAGTTTCAAAAGTAATCCGGTGAGAACAAAAACAAGAATGCGAAAATTTTTGAATTCCAACAATAGCTCAAACTCTATTCAAGGTTATTGCGTGTGTGTGTGTGTGTGTGTGTTACAACTCTCTACCTCACTTCTTTTGACCTATATGACTTTAATAGCAAAAATTCACAAAAAAAAATTCTTCTTCCTTTCAAGGAGGTAGCTTCACTCAACTCTTAAGGTTGCCATTTCTCTCGTGGCCCAATAAAGTGCCTTTCACGCTTAAGAGTGGTAGCTTTTTACACATATTTTTCTAAAATCCGGTAGCTTTCACTCGCCTAAAAAGGTAGCACTTTCTTTTGTTAGGGCATACATTGTATCCAATTTATCGAGAGTAACTCCACATATCTAATAGGGGTATCTCTTTTTGCCTCCAACATTTCTCTTTTTTTTCAAATGAATTCTTTTAAATTTGTGAAACTTTTTACACAATTATATCACTTGAAGTAAAATTAACTATAAACTATACCAAGTCATAGAAGGTTGAAATTGCTACAATAGAGGAGTTGTGTGCTTCAACTTGACAAATAACAAAAAATAGAAGGAAAACTAAAAAATAATAGAACCCAAAAAGAAAACAAAGTCACATGTGTCTACTCTTATACTAAGAAACTCCCTCTAGCTTTCAAATACACCTTCATGAGTCAACTACTTGGCAAGTAAAGAGTTCAATAAATCCTAAACCCCTCCCCCACACTTAAAATCATACATCGTCCTCAATGTGTGTATATGATGAAAATTATAATTGACAATGCAACAATAAAATGGGAGGTAAATGAAAACAATTACTTCCTCAATTTATTGTCCTTGAAATCGGCATGGTGCATTCCTTAATGTGCCTAAGTGGCGGGGGTCACTCGAGGTTAAGAAAAGACCAAGTAAGTATTCCCTTTAGATTGAGGGTGTTGGGTGTTACAATACAAGTCCTACAAGGTCAATTGGAAAGTTATTAAAGCTCAAGAAAAATAAAATAACAAAAACAGAAATAAAAATCCACTAAAATTTTAAAAATAAATACAAAATTGGCAAGACCAACCCTTGCAATAAAAGATGAATGCAAGATATGAAAATAAAAGATAAAAAGAAAAGATAAAAATAAAAGATAAAACTAATGCTTGTGCTCGACTATGTCCCTTGAAGGCTCTGGGTCTATCGGCAAATGGTGTGGTGCCACTGGTGGAGTGGGAGCAGGGAAGGGACCAAGCGTAATGGAATGTCCAGAGCACAAACAAGGTCGGCCACTAGTCGTGCTTGGGTCATGATGATCGCCTCCTAGCAATATCCCTTAGCTGGTAGATATCGGCCTATAACTCCTAAATCTTTGATAGGTGTCAAGGAGCTACGGCAGCTGTGATGGACCTCTAATGTGTGTGTTGAATAAACAAATAATGCCATAGTCAGTCTGTGAATACCACAAGTGTATGGGGCATCAAGTAATACCTCTTGGGTGAGCACGAGGGTAGTATTTCCCCAGGAACAGTGAGAAGCTCCTATTACTTCCTTTTCTCTTAATCAATAACCTAAACGTTTATGTTGTTGCTTTAGTCTATGTTTATAATTTATTAAACAATACAATTGGAGAATTGTTAAGCACAATTGGAAAGAATTGGGTGGTTGTATGATAGTTATCTTAATTATTACTTATGATAGACATTGAGTACGACAATCATGTTCTAGTATTGGACCGAGTGAATTCAAGGGCCTACTAGTCCCAATCTCTTGGCAACTAGGTCTAAATCACTAGAAACTTAAGATGGAATCTCTTCCTACCCCAGCCTTAAGTTTTTGTCTTAAGTACAAGAATTCCTCTAGAAGGGACAAATCAAACCCTAAGCCTAAGGGGCAATCAATCCCTAATCCAGAAACCTAGCTATGCCTAATCTCTTAGACCATGCATAGATCTAACATAGCATGTGTGTTCTAATGTAGGGGCATATCCTCCTCATCTACATTAACAAGAATATCACTCAAGAAACATGTAATGAATCACATAAACTAGAAGGATTGATTGAATTTAACAATCTAAATTCATAAGCAATAATCGAGGTATCTAGAGAAAGATTTATTGAATTTAATAATAAAAAATCTTAAGTAATAATTGAGAGATCTTGGCATAGAATTCCCCTCGAATTGGGTTCTTATGTGGTCACAAATAAAGATATAAATAACGATAGAACCATAAGATCTAATAATAACATTAAAGAATTCCTAAGCTAACTCCCTCTAATAGTTCTGCAAAGGTTGAGGATGAAAGGATCACAAGATTGACAAGACGGCGCCGAATCTCTTCTCGTGCCCTCCTCTAATGATGAACGTTGACTCTCTCTTGAAAAACTCACCTGAATTTGCTGAACAAGTGAAGAAATTTATCTCTAGCTACTCAAACCTCTGGAACTCCGGCTGCTCAACCTTTTTCGGCGAAAGAATCTCTCCCAAATCAGAAAAACCTAGGGTATATATATGATCAAGGCTACAATAGCCTCACCATGAGCATTATGATGCCTATGGTGAGTAAGTTATTGTGTGGGATCTAAGTTGCATCCTGGCATAATTTCTCTGCGCATTATGTGGGTGGATCACGGTCATGATGGGTTCACAATGGGTGTGATGAAGCCATTGTGGTTTCTATGTTACTACTAGTGATTCCACATAGCCATGACATGATAACAGTAGTGTTAAGTATGGACAGCGGCTATGGTGAGATGTCGCCACGGCCATTGTGAGCCGTGGTGAAGCTTTGATTGAACAACTTAGTCCATTTTGCTTTAAAACACCCCTGAATTTACTTATTTGTCCCTAAAATAGAAACAAAGCACATGGTGAACAAAAGAATGATTTTTAATACTAATTTTGTGCTAAACATGTCGAATTTCATGATAAATACATTATAAATGATATGAAAATATGAACTTTCTAACACTTATCAAGCTATCGGATTGGCGGTGGGTGATGAGCGTCCCTCAAGAGCAAGGGGTAGTCAAGTAATACCTCTCATGCAAGCACGAGAGGGTCGTATTCCCTGGGTCCAAGGAGCTACCCTTACTTCCTCTGTACTCGTTGTCTAACTGATCAACTCAAGTTTGGGAATTAACACTACTAAAGAAATTAAAACTAAGTGAACAGTGTCTACACGCCAACTAAGAGGGTGAAAATCAAGGAATGAGGGTTAGAAGAATGCTAGAGTTGCTAAGCAAGTGGTAGTTCAGGCCGAGAGAAATCTGAAAATAGATTAACCCGATGGTCACAACGGTAATCCCTAATCCCATACAAGTATTGGCTTGGAATCTCTTCCGGCCAAATACTCCTATGATTGTAATACGCATAGACAATCTCTAATTAGGGTTGAAACTCAAACTAGGTCCAGCCCTAATGGTTGGAGGGGTATGAAGTACCCGATGGTCAAGGCGTACTCACACATGAATCCCAATTAAGCTAAGTGTGTCTAGTATAAGGGCGTTGGTCACGCACCAAGTACAACCTAGAAGTTGAAATACAGAGTTCTCATGCAAATAAACACATCAAAGATCACAAAGTTTAAACCATGAAACAAACGACATGCACTAAACAACTCAAAGCATTCAACAACACGATTTCACCCCCAAGGTTCACCGACATTTGGTGACCTTGGGGTCTAGCAGTCCATACAAGCAAATACACGAGATAGGTTCATGGAAACAACTATAAAAAGCATAATAAAACTCCCTCAAATGTTGGAAACAAGAAGAGGAGAAGGAGTGCCATGGATGGCTTCCATGTACGCCACAATGGGGGTGGCTTCCCTCGTCGTCTCCAACCTTCCCAAAGGTTAAATTGATGAAGATCTTACCTAAAAATGTTTCTCCCTTTGAGTCCCCCTTTCTAAATTGTGGAAAATGGCCTTTAAATGCCCTGATGAAGTCGTCTTCTCTTAGGACTGTTTAGGTGTGAGAAGAAGGATCCATAGCATTGAGCCCTAACTTTCTTTTTAAAGAGTTCCGCCAGAGCCTCACGGGCTGTATACGGGCCGGGCCGCATGGAGCCCGTGAGGCTCACTATTTTCTGCTCGCAAAACTGGGTCGGTGCTACAGTGTTTTTCCTATAATACTGGTCCCAAAATTTTTAGTAGAGCTCACAAGTTTCATGTGGGTGCACGGAGCTCATGAGGTTTACAGCCGAGTAACTGCATCCACCGATTCTTTTGCTACAATGCTGCTTCGGTGTTCTTGCTTCAAAAATGTGATTTTTGGTGTCGATTTCTCCCCAATTGCGTTCTCGAGCTCATTTTGGCTTTCCTGAGGATGTAACATAAATATAACTAATATAGCCATAAAATGGGCATCGATTCATTCAAAAATGCATGCTAGCATGTATTAAACCTATGCATAAATACATACATTTAGGCTCTTATTAGCGGTTGATGGGAATGACGAGCTACTATCAGACTCATTGTCTAACTCTTCCCCCACGTCTTCACCCTGATCTGTCTTCTTGGTGTTGTTCGGGGTGAGGACATACCAGGAGCTATGACACATGACCATCCCCATTAGCCATAATGTGTTCATGCATAGGGGTGTCGTATCACTAATCAGTGTATAATTGTTCATTATTTTATATCATTTTATATACTCATTAGGTATATATTAGAGTTATATTTTGCACTTCGATGTTAAACATGGTGTATTTTGCATTCTTATCCTTTCGACAATACTTAAAGACAAGAGAGATTCAATAGAAGCATTTTGATAACAAAAATGATGAAGATAAAGCTCTCTTCGCATTAATCAACTAAGGACATGCCAAACAGACTAACTTACGGGCCCCTTACAAACATGCTTACAAAAGTAAGCTCTTTTTGAGAACCTTGCGGGACATGCTTATGCCCATAAGGAGGAGCATAAACATATTCAGAGGGACTTACAGGCAAGACTTACGCCCCGTAACCCAGGCCGTAAGCATCATTCAGAGGAGCTTACAAGTAGAGCATACGCCTATAAGGGCTGTTGCAAAGGCATATAAAGAAGCTTATGGTACAGTGTTTAAGACAATAAGCTGGATTGTAACACCATACAAAAGACCTTACGGATAGGATTTAAGATCATAAGTGGTCCTGTAAAGCTCGAGACTCATTATCCCAAGCCCCTTATCACCACGTCCTTATACCCATAAGCGGCCTATAAGTGATCAGTATAAATATTCTTGACTAAGGTTTCTACGGCATCTTTCATTCCATTGAGAGACGGAGGCTTAGGGAAAGAAGAGAGGCTAATGCTAATTTCTAGAGTTTTGGAGGTGATTCTAGAGATGGATTCATCCCATCTACCTTGGAGAAAAAGGATTATAGCTGTCAAAATTAGCTTGGCAGCATCCGTGTAAGGTTCATGGGTATTCTTTGGTAATCATCTTCTAGCATGATTGAGAAGGAGGTTTTCATGTTTTCTTTTATTCTCTCCATTTTTCATTGTTTGGATGCTTGCACTTCATTAATGGCGTGCTAATTTTGTAGATGTTTAAGCATAGTTGAACTCTAGAGTATTATTCTATTTGACATTGGTTGTGGATCTTGTTGATTTAATTGTTTCTTAATTACAATCGATGTTATTTGACTCCAATTGTGTGTTTTGTGGCTTGATTGCTAATAAAATGAAAGACCTAGTTCTTATGTATGATGTGCTTTGTGTTGAGTAAAATACCCACTTAGCATAGACCTGCCATGATTAGATAGGATTGTGAGTAAGCCTAGCAATGGGGTACTTTGGAGTCGAGAGTTCTCCTCCCTTAATCCTCCCGACTTGATTCACAAATGATTTCCATACTTTTTTTGCAATCATAGAGAATAGATTTTAGGAGAAATCACATTTCTATTCTTTATGGGATTAGGGGTAATCTCTTCGCATGAAGGAATATCTAATTCAGAAATTCTTGTTAATCCACATTGAGATTTCATAGAGTGTAATCGATTATAGGGTGTCCATATCTGTAATGTACTAAATCAGTTACTAATCATCCATGCAAGAGGGGTTTAGTATATTTTAGGATTTCTCTCAGTTCAAATAGGATTACATTGATGTACTCTGCTGAAGTGCACGGATCGTTACAAGTAATACAATGGTACCCCGTGAGGGGTAGGGTTGTTGAACCACATGGATTGGAATTCTAGTACTAATTAATCCTCTAATGTCTTGTCAATCCAAAAGGGTGATAAAGTGGTAAATTAATAAACAAAGAAAAAGAATTCAAGGGTGGAAGAACCAGGTAGACTAGGGTTGAGTTTCGAAAATAAGAGAGTAATGCCCCGGGATGATTCCTATGTTCTCAAGATACCGACTTGAGTCTAATGCCTACAAGGGTACATTCTAAGATCCTTGTGGGTGCTCAAAGTTCTGTTGCATATACGACTTTCAAATATGTCAAGTTTTGCCAATGTAACAATGAGCTTTATACACACAAAGTTTTGCAACTACCAAAGGCAATCACAACTATGGTAATCCACACACGCCTAGTATTACACAAGAAAGTATGCAAATCAAGCATGCTAAGTTATGCAAACACATTAATAACACAAGAACACTTTAGAACTCCATAAGCATTCGAAACAAGTAGTTAAGTATAAGAAGTAACATAGTTCACAATCCCTAGCCAGCGTTGAACAGTCAGGCCTTTATGAATTCATACAACTGAGAGTAAAAGATAAATACAAACAAGAGAGAAATCATGACTTCCCCCTTTTACAAAGATCTCTTCGGTTGTACATCAAGAACTCCATGGAATGGGCAAACTCTACTTCACCAGTGTCTCTAGCTCAACCTTGATCCCCTTAGCTTGTGCGGTGATGGCTGATCATCATTTTATTAAAAGCTCCCTCACTGGAAAAGAAGACTCCCGAACAAAAGATACCTCAAAACCTTAAATCTAGGAGATAAAAAGAACTTTTTAGGCTCAACATGGTCTGACCACAGTCATGCTAGACTGTGCTAATCTTGGAACTTCTAAGTAAAAAGGGCTAAGTGTCATCCAGATTTAATCACGAGGAGCACACGGTCATGCTTTCCTCATGCTTAGCTTGAGTACACTCATGAAAGGAGCATGCAGAATGTGATTCCCCTGAAAAACATGACCAACTCAAATCTAGAGATAATCACAAGGAAAGAGCACCCCCGTGTTTCCGTTGAAGAGCAAAGGAGTTCCCATTCAGAGATAGCCATGGGGAGATGGCATGCCGTGCTCTATACATGCTTGCATTGGACACTTAGAAAAATTGTCTTCTTTCATTGATTTTGTACCTAATTTCACTGCATATGTGTTATGAGCCCTAAAGCCTGCACCAAAGACAAACATACCCAGAACATCATCATTTAAAAGATGAGCAAAAGAGTGCATTGGAGGTATGTAAAATATGATATGAAATGCACTCATCAAATACCCCCACGCTTGAATCATTGCTTGTCCTCAAGCAATCACAATTAGTTTAATATAAAGAAAAGGATGAGCGTATGACCTCTGATCTCATTAATATAGAAAGCTCTAAAGTCTAGAGTGATCAAAGGCAGTTAAAGACAAGATCATGAATGCTCAAATGAAAACCTTACTCTAATTTCAAAGACCTTATGAGTGTGTGCAAACACTAAGTCGAGTGCCCCATGTACCACTGGGTTAATAAAGTGAACAGAGACTTTAGTTCTTACTAAACTAACTAGGTAGTAGCTTCATACACCTTGAAGGTAGCTTTTTTTCCGGTAGCTCTTTCTACCATCTTTTCACACAATTTATACAAACAAACGATAGGACATTCCACTAGGATTCAACTTTCCAGTTTTTTTTTTAAATTCGGAACACACAAGTCTCTGAAAAAATAATTCAACCCCAAAACAAGTTGCTCCATGAGTAGAGTGATGTGAACTGATCTAGGTGTTTAAAACAAGAGTAAGCAAAAACAATTTGGCTCCTAAAGACCTTAGCACGAACAATCCCCCGTGGACTTAAGAATTTCTATCAACAATAATTATAGATCATTCTAAGTCATGCAATCATCCATGAAAATAAAACAAGAACCCTCCCCCACACTTGAATGGTGCATTGTCCTCAATGTACAAGTATATCCAATAAAGTATAAAGATGGGGAACCAAAATAAAGATAGGGTTCATACAACTTTCCTGAACATGGAGAGTGATGTGGCCACTCTCAACGTGCATTCAAATAGCCATTCAACCACAAACAATCCTGAGATTAGACAAGAGGCACATAAGTGAAGCTTAACATTCCGAATAAAACTAAAAGAAACAAGAACTGAAAATGTAGAAAGAGAGTGTATAAAAGTAAACAAACCATAATGTCAATTTAGTAGGAGACTCCCTTTACTAACTGAACTCACACAAGTCCAATGAACTTTAAAATGAAATACAAGTCCAATAACTGAAAAATGAAAAGAAGATAGCTGCACGACGACCAAAATAGAATTCTCTCAGACAAAGATGAAACCGTGGCATCGGAGGAAGAGTAACCAAAATCCTCAGCTCTAGTAGCAATGTATATCCCCCCTGAGGTGGTAATCTGACAGGGAAAGATGACTTAGGAGACAGATGAATCCCCAAATGCTCAGCAATCTTGGTGATACTCTCTATAACCACTGGAATGCCGAAGCAGAACAAATAACCTAGTTAATGTGGTGATGGTGGGGATCTTTATCGAGCAGCAGCAGTAGTAGAAGGAGGTGAAGTAAGGGTAGCAGTAATAGTAGCAGTATTAGTAGGTTATCGTACATGGTAGCCAACCCCTCGTCTGATGTGAACTCGCTGCAGCGTCCCTATCAACCTTAGTGTCTTAAGGGACATGGAGGTGACTCCGCCTACCACTCTCATGCGGTCGATCCCCTCGAGAATGCCCATTCCCTGGATTAGTTTGGTGATGTATGGACTGACGAAGAAGGATCCGATCCGAAGATTTATCCCTTGATGGCCAATGGAGATGTCTACCTTGTACCCCAAGTGCATCTGAAAGCCATTGAGCATAGATAGCAAGAAGTCAAAGTCTTGTCGGCTGACAACACCTATACTATCAACCCATCCTATCAAGGTGTGGCTAAGAATGAAATGAATGTACCTCAGAGCCAGAGAATGGAGGTTGGTAGTCTTAGACCAACGTGGGTCATAGGCAGGGTCAGTACTAAGTCTCCTCCATGCATCCTACTAAAATTCTCCACTTGGCTTGGATATCAATAGTGAATCATATGCAAGAGTTCAAGTAAACTCTGCAACATAAATTCCTAGCCAAATGGAGAACTCGGTGAGACTCATCTGACATAGTGTGCTAAATACCTAAAACTCAATCGTGTCTTCTCGATGAAAGGCTACAATGCCACGGGAAAGACCAAACGTAGCCAACACCTTGAGTGCGAACTGATCGTAGGTGTTGTTGGTGATCATGAAGAGCTATTGGAAAGCTCCAGCATTGAGCATCTGTCTAACCTCTCTCTCACTCCAACCTCATGGAAGACAAGTACCAAATTGGTGGGTGGGCTGGCTTCTCACATTGAGGCCTTTCTGATGATGATGGCCCAGACGATGTGTGTTTCCTCTACATGGTCTACAAAAGAAATTTAACTTAGTTTAGTTCAAATATTGGAAATTTCAAGTGCAGCACGACCATGGCAGGAGCGCACAAACCATTCTCGGCAGGAATACAAGAGTGTGCTCCTTCCCCTTTTGGGTGTTGAACAACACAAGAGAATGATCATGCTTCATGAAGAGCATGACTGTGCTTCGGGGGTGACCATCTTTCCCCCCAAAAAAAATCCCTAAGAACTAGCAAGATCACTAAGCTTTCGACATCATCAATATTCATCTAATTTAAGAATTGTGATGTACATTAAGAGTTTGCAAGAATAAGGAGCATGGTATCATTGAAATATAACAAAGTGAAGGGCATACCAGAGTAGAGGAGAACACGCAAGTAAATGAGGAATAAATCGATGAACAGATAGCGAGCGCCGATAAAACTCTTGACCAAACGGGCGAAAGAAGGGAAGAGAGAAAAAAAGAAAAAAATGTGATGAAGGTCAATGGTAAGGCAAGGAGCATAGAAACCATGCTCAATGGTAAGCATGCTCGTGCTCTCCTCATGTTCATCCCGGAATGCTTCAAAAGATAGAAACAGGAAAATCATGACTTAAGCATAGCGTGCTCTACCCGTGCTTAGCCTGAAACAACATAATACCAGGCAATCCTCTGCTTTACTCAATAAAACAACACACTCGTGAGAAAGACACAGAAAAACATAGGCCAAAGATAAACTACTTTAGAAATAGGGCACACAAAAAAGAATTGCACTGCTATCAATCATTTCAAAACACAAAGAAGTTATAAAACTAACTAACTAAAACAAAAATAAAAACTTGGGTTGCCTCCCAAGGAGCACTTGTTTAACGTCACTTATAAGTGCTTATGTATGAGTAATATGAAGTATTCTTTTCTTATATTGAGCATTACTTTTCTCAGATTTTATCGCTTATGCATGTATATTTGTGTCCTTTTGTGCATGTATGGTTGTGGAGACAATAGTGGAAGAAATGAACCAAAAGTAGATCGTGGATGCGATTTGTTGATAAAGTCTTGTAGTGAACAAATGTGAAGACACAAGTTGTGCTCAAAGGCATCTGGGTGTGTGCCAACCTCCATGGTGCTCAAGCGATTACGCAAGTTAGAGGGCCATAAAGGCAGTCACACTCATGTGTTCCGACTTTGTGCAATGCTAGCAAGGACTTCATCAATATGACTTTTATTGTGGACGCAACGAGATCTACTACATGGATGAGTGCCCATTCATGTGGCCTCGATGAAAAGTGTGGATTCAGGAGCATTTTGGCAAAGAAATGAAGCAATTACTGTAGCAATTTATTATAACAGTTACTGTTCACATCACGCTGAAAACTCAATTTCTGGAGATTCACACGGGTGTGTGGAAATTCCACATGCCTGTGCAGATGCCTGATTCCAGCCCTATTTAAGCCATGACTTGAAAATCTTTTTTGGATCTTCTCCCTAACTTTGGAGGTGCTCACGGCTAGGATTTGGAGGGGCTTTGGCAAGGTTTATGGAGTGGTTCTACGGCCTTCAACACTGTGCTCCTTCGGAAGATAGTTATTGGGGAAGCTTTTCGTCGACATCGATTCGGTGAGGTGTGCCCTAGGCTTGATGAGGGAACCTTTGGAGAAGAAGAATCTACTCCACAAGACCATCGATATAGACTACAAGATGGGTTTTACTTACGGATTGCATGTTTTTACTTTCGATTTCATTATTGATTGTATCTTTGCTCAATGGAGAGCTAAACCCCTAATGGGTACTTGGACTTGTAAACCCTAGGATGATTTTGTTTCATTGACCTTTCATTATGTTTTCTTTAATTGATGTTCAAATTGAGTTCCAATATTGAATGCTTGTTGAAGTGATTTTCCCTTAGAGTGACACTAGGATTGAGAATCCATCTTGGTAGTCCTTGTGGATGAGTGACACACCATGAGAGTTAGACAAAGCTAGATTGGAGAGGGTTAAGAGGTTATGTCTAGAGGTAGCGGAATGTCCCCTTTCCTTTTCGGTGTGATTTATCCTACTTTCTTGTTCCAAGAGTTCTTTGCAGTCACAATAGAGTGAAGTGCTAAGAGAGAAACTCCACTGGAGCTTAGCTGTGCGAACAATAGAGTGAAACGTTAAAGTAATCCTTAGTGCTGGGCTTAATTGTGACTAGGGGTCTTTTGCCTGGACCAAAGGGTTAGATCTAGATTAGGTAATAGGGTTTATCACTTGGAGTCCCTAGAGCTTTATGTAACTTTGCACAGTGTGAGGCGTTAAGGGCATTCCTTTCTCGGGGCATAGTATAGGGCTAGTCACGGTTGACCTTAGGTTTGGGACCGTGTATTTAAGGAT
>NC_052490.1:3950329-3964570 GCF_009730915.1 Dioscorea cayenensis subsp. rotundata
AAAGAAAACATGGATTCGGGTTTTGTTGAAAGATAGGTTAAGCAAATGTTTCTTTAGGAAGTGTCTCTTTTTAAAAAAACATATGATTCAGTTTTGATTAAAGATATTTGAGATATTTCTAAACAAAACATGTAGATTAGGGTTTTGATTGAAAAATAGCAGACACTTTCAAAAAGAAACACTACTACAATTTTTTCTTTGTTACTTTCCACTCCACGTACGCTTTAATCGAACCCCAATTCATATTTTGTTACAGTAATGGCTCCTATTTTCAATTAAAACCAATTGCAGTGTTTTATTTTGAGCGATGCCAACTATATTTAGAATAAAAATTGTCCTGACTAATTTGTTTTGGCTTGAAACCTAATAATAGGAGACATTTCAAAACAAAATGATAGGGGATTACGGTTTCAATTGAAAAATAGAACGATGATATTAGATTCGAAGTTTTACATTAAAAAAATTAAGTCGAAATTTCAAACAAATATAGGATACTATCGTAGTTAGAACATAGGATTACTCTGATTAAAAAATTGGCGTAGATTGCACCAAAGAAAACATCGGATTATCTTTTGTTAGAAAATCAATCAAAAATAGTAGTTCTAAGGGTTTTGTTTTATGAATGCCTTCTATGTTTTTAGTTTTATGAATGCCTATATTTCTCAATCAAAACCCAAATCCCATGTTTTTTTCATTGTAATGTCTATTATTTTATTAAAAACTAAAAAATAATGGGACATTTCTAAAACAAAAGAAAAGGATTATGGTTTTAATTTAAAAATGAATGCTCCTATTAGGGATTAGGTTTAATTAAAATAGTAGATATTTCAAAAGAAAACATGTTAACATTACCGATAAATTTGCGACATTAAGAAAGCATCTGATTATTTCAGAAATGAAAAGTAGGAGATAGTACTATAAGAAACATAAGTTAGGTTTTGGCACAAACTGATAAAAAGGAGTTTTCTCCAAAAGACAAAATAGAGCCATTTGAAAGAAAACATAGATTACATTTTTTATTAAAATATGCAAGGGTTCCAAAAACATCGGATTAGGGTTTTGATTAAATATCAGTTGAGATTCTGTAAACTAAAAACCCTCGCTATTTTTAAATTAAAACTATAAGCCTATCTTTTAGTTTAGAGTAATCTCAAGCGATATTTAATCAAAACCCTAATCTGACTGTGGAATGTCGCATATTTTTAATAAAAATCATAATCCTATGTTTTCTTTTCCAAATGCTCTTTATTTTCTGTCTTTTTGGAAAGCCTCCTTTTTATCAGTTTTGTATGAAAACCTAACTTATGTTTTCTTATAGTACTATCTCCTACTTTTCATTCTGAAATAATCGGAATGCTTTCTTAATGTCGCAAATTTATCAGTAATGTTATGTTTTCTTTTTGAAATATCTACTATTTTTGAATTAAACCCCTAATCCTAATAGGAGGCATTCCTATTTTTAAATTAAAACCATAATCCTTTCTTTTGTTTTAGAAATGTCCATTATTTTTTAGTTTTTAATAAAATAGTAGACATTACAATGAAAAAACATAGGATTTGGGTTTTGATTCGAAAATATAAGGCATTCATAAAACAAAACATAGAATCATAAAACAAAAACATAGACTATTTTTGATTCAGATTTTCTAACAAAAAATAATCCGATGTTTTCTTTTGTTGTGCAATCTCTGCTAATTTTTAATCAAAATCCTAATCCTATGTTCTTTTACAGTAGTATCCTATATTTGTTTCAGAATTTCAACAATTTTTGAATCAAAACTCGAATCTAATATCATCCATTCCTATTTTTCAATTGAAACCGTAATCCTATCATTTGTTTTGGAAATGTCTCCTATTATTCGGTTTTAAAGCAAAACAAATTAATTAAGGACAATTTTTATTCAAATATAGTTGGCATCATCAAAATAAAACATATGATTAGGGTTTTAATTGAAAAATAGGAGCCATTACTATAACAAAATATAGAATTAGGGGTTCGATTAAAACTGATAAATAGGAGTCATTAACAAAAGAAAAAATTGTATTAGTGTTTCTTTTTGAAAGTGTCTGCTATTTTTCAATCAAAACCCTAATCCTATGTTTTGTTTTAGAAATGTCTCGTATCTTTTAATCAAAACCTGAATCATATGTTTTTTTTAAAAAAAGGAGACACTTCCTAAAGAAAACATTTGTAACCTATCTTTCAACCAAAACCCGAATCCCATGTTTTCTTTTTGAAATGTCTCATATTTTTCAATCAAAATCCTAATCCTTCATTGTCTTTTAAGAATGCCTGTATTATTTAAACAAAACCTTTATATTATGTTTTCTTATAATAATATATCATATTTTTCAATTAAAGCCCTAATCCTATGCTTTGTTTAGGGAATGTCTGTTATTTTTTAATGAAAACAATAATCCTATGTTTTTCTTTCATAATGTTTCATATTTTTTAATCAAAAACATAATCCTCTGTATTTTATTTTCGAATGGCTCCTATTTTTCAATCAAAGCACTAATCTTATATTTTCTTTTGGGAATGTTTGCTATTTTGGGACCAAAACCTTAATCCTTTGTTTCTTATAATGATGTTTCTTATGTTCCAATCAAAACCTTAATCATACGTTTTGTTTTTTTAATGTCTCATTTTTTCAATCAAAACAATAATCGTATGCTTTTTTTTTCTTAATGTGTCCCATTGATCAGTTTTGAATCAAAACCCGAATCCTATGTTTCTTTTCTTAATGTATATTATTTTTGAATCAAAACCATAATCTTATGCTTTTTTTATAAATGCCCCTATTTTTCATTTTTTAATCAAAACCCTAATCCTATGTTTTTTTAAATGTCCCAATTTTTCAATCAAATCCCTAATCCTATGATTTTTTTTGGAAATGTCCTCTATTTTCAATCAAAAACCAAATTCTTTATTTTTGAAACAAAACAATAATCCTATGTTTTCTTATAGTAATGTCTCCTAGTTTTCAATCAAAACCCTAATCCTATTTTTTCCTTTTCAAACTCCTACTATATTTGTATCAAAACCCCAATCCTATATTTTCTTTACTTAATGTCTCCTATTTTTGGGTTTTGAATAAAAAACCCTAATCCAATGTTTTCTTTTCATAATGTCTCATTTTTTTAATCAAAACCATAAACTTATCTTTTGTTTTGGGAATCTTGGTTTATGTTTTCTTTTCATAATGTCTCAAATTTTTTTGACCAAAACACTAACCCTATACTTTATTTCCAGATTCGGGATATTCCAAAACACTAATCCTAAGTTTCTTTTTGGAATGCCCCCTATGTGTTAGTTATGTCTCCTATTTTTGAATAAAAACTGTAATACTTTACTTTCTTTTTGGAATGTTTGTTATTTTTTATCAAAACCCTAATCTTATATTTTCCTATGGTAATGTTAACTAGTTTTGAATCAAAACCCTAATCCTATGTTTTCTTATAGAAATGTCTTATATTTTTCAATCAAAACCCTAATACTATGTTTTGTTTTCGGAATGCCAGCTATATTTAAATCAAAGCCCTAATCTTATAATATCTTTTTTGAATGTCTCCTATCTTTCAGTCAAAACTCAAATCCTATGTTTTCTTTTCATAATGTGTCTAATTTATTAATTTTAAATTAAAATCTTAATCTAAAAAGAAAACATAAGATTAGAGTTTTGATTCAAAAATATCAGCCATTCTTAAAAAAGAATTTCATTTTAAATTGTAAATTAAAAGATAGTAGATATTCCGAAAAGAAAATATAGGATTAGTATTTTTATTCAAAAATAGGAGTCATTCCAAAAAACAAATATCGGAATAGGATTTCTATTAAAAAATAGGAGGCATTGTGAAAAGAAAACATACGATTAGTGTTTTGATTCAGAAATAGCACATATTCTGAAAAGAAAAAATAGGACTAGTGTTTTGACTGAAAAATATGAGACATTTCGAAAATAAAACATAGGATTAGGGTTTTGATTTAAAGATTGGAGACACTTGGAAATGAAAACATTAGATTAGGGTTTTGATCAAAAAATAGGGAGCATTCCGAAAAGAAATATAGGATTATGGTTTTGATTGAAATGTTCTAATATCAGAATGGCTGCTATATTTGACCTAATTATATGTTTTCGTTTCTGAATATCTCTAATCTTTCAATCAAAACCTAGATCCTATCTTTCAAGACACGAATCCTATGGTTTCTTTCGTAATGTGTCCGATTTTTCTGTTTTCAATCAACACAATGGTTAACACCGTATTTCTTCATCATCTTTTGAAATTGAGTGTTGCAAAAATGAGTTCCCCGATCATTGACTATTGCTCTGGGAGTGCCAAATCGAGTGAACAAATTTTTATAAAATTTGACTACCATCCTTGCATCATTTGACGGAAGGGCCTGTGCTTCTATGCACTTGGAGACGTAATCTACTACCACCGACAAATATTTGTTTCCATTTGAGTTCAGGAAATGTCCCATGAAAAAAATTTCCAACACATCGAATACTGCACATTGTTGAATGGGAGTTTGTTTCATTTCATCGAGTTTGGATGGGTTTCCACTCTTTTGACAATGATCACATAGTCTGACCAACTTCTGATCATCCAGGAATAGTGACAGCAAAAAAAAAGGGCTTCCAACACCATCTTGTCGTGCGATTCACATTGAACTCAAATTACAGTGGTTCAAAATTTCCCATCCCTCAAAATGTGATACATAACACTGCACCACCAGGTCAGCACAAAGTTTGTACAAATAGGGGCCCTACTAAAAATAATGCTTGACATCGGAGAACTACGACAGAATAATTCCTCCCACTAGGTAGTTTGTGAATTTGGCAAACATAGGGAATTCATCATCTTGGGTAGGCCTCTTTTGAACCCATTTAAGATGTTCTTTAAGAAAAATGTCATGAATTATTTGGTGCATGTTATCGTGTTCATCTGTGTGTACAAGATGCAATAGGGGATTTGCCACCACATTTTCTGAGCGCTTCTTGTTTTGAATTTCCAAATTGACCTATTATAGCAAAAGTATCCATCTAATCAGTAGGATTTTTGCATTAGTCTTGGCTAGGAGGTATCTAATTGCTGCATGATAAGAATGCACTATGACTTTAGAGAGCACCAGGTAAGATCTGAACTTATCAAAAGCATAAACAATGGCTAACAACTCTTTTTCTATGTTGGTGTAATTCCCTTGAGTGGGCATTAAAGTTTTGATCACATAGTAAACTCGATGAAATTGCTTATTGTACCGCTGCCCCAACACTACCCCAATTGCCCAATCACTTACGTCGCACATGAGGTTGAAAGGGTGATCCCACTCGGTAGTGTTCACAATCGGTGCTCTAACCAAACTTATCCTATAGTATCTAGAAGGTCGTGAGACAATCCTGGTTAAAAATGAATGATGTGTACTTTTCCAGAAGTTTCATCATTGATTTGGATAGTTTTGATAAGTCATGAACAAATCTTCTATAAAAACCAACATGACCAGGAAAACTTAGAACGTCTTTCACGGACTAAGGTGGGGGAAGCTTCTCAATTGTGTTGAGTTTGGCTTTGTCTACCTCGATTCCATTACCAAAAATTTTGTGACCAATCACAATCCCTTCTCTTGTAATAAAGTGACACTTCTCCCAGTTTAGCACTAAATTTGTCTCCTCACTCACACCTTGAAAGGACTCGTTTTAGATTTTTTAAGCACCCATCAAAAGAATCTCAAAAAATGGAGAAGTCATCCATGAATACTTCCATAAAGTCTTCAATGAACTCATCAAAGATTGACATCATACACCTTTGATAAGTTGCTAAGCCATTACGCAAGCTGAACGGCATTTTCCTGTAAGCAAAAGTACCATACGGACATATCGAAGTGGTCTTTTTTGATCTTCAGGGTCGACTAGAATATAAAGGTATCCTGACATCCCATCAATGAAATAGTTCAACTTCTGACCTGACAGCCATTCCAACATTTGATCAATAAATTGCAAGGGGAAATGGTCCTTATCAGTAGCATCATTTAGCTTCCGGTAATCTATGCAGACACGACATCTGGTTACTTTAAGGGTAAGGATCAACTCATTCCGTTCATTTGAAGTCACTATCATTCCTCTCTTCTTCGGCACAACCTATACTAGACTAGCCCATGGGCTATCTAAGATTGGATAAATTATTCCAATGTCTAGAAGTTTTTTCAGCTCCTTCTTGACCACCTCCATCATGTTGTGTTTCAATCTACGTTGAGGTTGAACCTTGGGTCTAATGTTATCCTCCATCAAAATTTTATGCGTGCAAAAAGATGGATTAATGTTCTTGATGTCAGCAATACTCCAAACAATGGCCATTTTATGTACTCGCAGTGTTTCCACCAATTTTTCCTTTTGACATGCATCTAATGTAGATGAAATGATGACAACATCTAGGGATTCCCATCTGAAAATGTGTATTCTAAATGTGTAGGTAGATCTTTGAGCTCCTTCTCTGAAGGAGCTGGCACTATTGGTTCTAGAGATGCATCTACCATATCCCTCTTTTTAATATCAGTGATTGCCGCTAAAATACCATTCTTGAGTTTGCCAATGTGGTTGAAGTCTTCGTCACTGAACCTACAGTCCCTTAATTTCTCCTGCTACGTGTGTCCTTAGTGAACTCAATCGAGATGGACATTGCCTAGCCCATACTCATCTCTTGTTCTTGGTTCTCTTAGTAATGATCCATCTTTGGACTCATGAGTCGACTACCACTATGATGTTTGCTCACAAAAATTTGATATTAGCTTAGCCAAGCATTGCTTGTCATCTAGATAGGTGGTATCTATTAGAATTATTATTTGTAATTCATAATTTGTATAGCTATTCCTAAACTTGAGGTGAATGAGTCCTACGCATGGCGTGGTGACCGCACCCACAACTGTTAGGAAGTTACACTCTTGTAGCTCCACTACTCCTCTCTAGGATCACGATCTGTTGTACAACATTCTCACAGCTGAGTATATAAATATAACGATCCCAATTGGAATTGGTAGCTTTTGGTATCCGCTTCTTTTTTCATGGTATTAGAGCCACGATCTAAAGCTTCGAGCTCTTGCAATGTCTGGATCACCGCAATCTATTACCACAAACAACTCCGCATTTTCCTAGGCTCAATCCAGTCAGATGCCTACATCATCCTTCGCTCACATGATCCATGTGAAGCTTACACAAGAAAATTACCTGCTGTGGAAGATGCAGATGCTTCCCTACCTAAAGGGTCAAGGCCTCTCGGCTACGTTAATGGGTCCACCGTGGACCCAAATCAGACTATCACGCTCTTGGCTGAAGAAACTGGTGGCTCCAATCGAGTCGGCGTCAATCCGGACTTCAACACCTAGTAACATCAAGACCAGCAGGTTCCAAGCACGATCATCTCCTCTCTCATCGAGAAAATGCTTGGGAACCTTATTGGTGTGACGACGTCGCGCAATGCATGGTACACCTTTGAGAACATGTATGTGTATAGTTCACTTGCACGCATCATGCAGATACGCATCAGCTTGCCACATTAAAGAAGAAGGACATGTCCATTGCTGAGTACTACCGCAAGATGAAGAATCTCGTCGATACCCTCTCTTCCATGTGCAAGCCACTCGAAGATGAAGAGGTGATCACCTACCTATTGCACGATCTCGGTGGCGAGTACGACTCCCTGGTGACAAGCATCACCACATGTACCGACCACTCCACTATCAATGATGTGTATGCTCACATGTTGAGCTACGAGATGTGTATTGAAGAAAACAACTCCGACGTCCAGGTGTCTTTGGCTAATCATGTCTGCATGAACCAAGGGCATGGAGGCAATGGAGGTGGCCACAAAACAATTGTGGCCAAAGCCGCAGTGGTGGCAAATTACAAAGTGGTCGCGGTGGTCGTGGTCAGTCATCAAGATCCGGCACTAATTGTGATGTCTTGTGCTAAGTTTGCAACAAGACAGGCCATGACGCGCTCCGCTGCTGGTACCAGTTTGATTATAGTTACCAACCTGAAGATGCCAACAAGGTTGCTACTGCTATCACCAACGGCTACTCTGTCAATCCTAATTGGTACACCGACAATGGTGCCACAGACCACCTCACCAATGATCTCTATCATTTGACAAGCAGAACACGCTACTCCGGAGGAGATCAATTTTAGGTCGCAAATGGTGAAGGTATGTCTATTGCTTATGTTGGGAATTCATTTATAGCTGTCACAAATCGACAATTTTATTTGAATCATGTTTTACATTCTCCTAAAATTAACAGAAATCTGATTTCTGTCCGAAAATGGCCATTGACAATCATGCGTTTGTTGAATTTCACCCCAACTCATTCTTTGTCAAGGATCAGGACACGAGAGCCTTCTTCTCTGAGGAATGTGTAAAGATGGCCTCTACATGCTTCCAAATAAGAGACCTAGTCAAGCACTTCTTTCTACCTAAATTTCTCAAAAGTAGTGGCATCAGAGACTAGGGCATCCAACTCCTTCAGTTGTCCCGCGAATTCTTCAGAATAACCAAATTGATGTAGTTTCAAACAGTAGATCTTTTTCAGTTTGTGATGGATGTCAGCAAGGAAAGAATTAGCTTCCTTATTCTACCTCCTTGCATGTATCCACTGCTCCCTTGCAAATAATTCATACTGATATTTGGGGACCTACTCTTGAATCATTGCATAATTTAAAAATATTATGTGTCCATTGTTGATGCCTACAACAACTTTGATTGGATCTATTTTCTGAAATGCAATTTGAAGTTGAGTCTATTTTTCTTTACTTTCAAAAGCATATAGAAATTCTTCTGAACTCCAAAATTCAAATAGTTCAGTCAGATTGAGGGGTGAATATAATCGACTACACAGTTACTTTTGGCCGACAGGCATCACCCATAGCATTTCTTGTCCACATACACATCAACAAAATGGCATAATTGAAAGAAGACACAGACATATCATTGAGACAGGTCTCACTCTTTTAGCCCAAGCTAGTATGCCTCTTTGATTTTGGGATTAAGCCATCCACACTTCTTGTTTCTCCATCAATATGATGCCTAGTCGCACCATCGACCATGATACACCTATTCACAAGCTCCTTGGTACTGAACCTGACTACTCTCTCCTACGTATCTTCGATTGTGCCTACTAGCCCAGTCTACGAGCTTATAATTCCAGGAAATTGAAATTTAGAAGAAAAAGTATGTTTTCATAGGCTATAGCGCCTCTCATAAGGGTTACAAGGGTAATGATAGAGCCACTGGTCATGTGTATATGTCACGTCATGTAGTGTTTGATGAAACAGTCTTCCTTTTTGCCCAACACTCAAACACTGAAGCACTTGAACCAAAAACCTCACACCATTCCGCTGTTTTGTCTACTCTTGTTAAGAACACGCTGTGCTATGAGCATGAACTTATTGATTCAAGAAACTCATAGATTGATCAAGCTCTAATTGTTTCTCACATGAGCAATGACTTATATGATCCAGTTGTTAACACTGATGCTCCTAGTTCTAGCGTGTCCCCTGTAGGTTTGTCAGGTTCTCTAGTCAACTGTTAAGAAAACTCAGAGTCATGTTCTGAAACTCGATAACCTAAATCAAGCGAATATATTAATAACTCAGTTGAGAATCATTCTGATGAGGTTGTTAGGAAACATCCAATGTGTACAAGACTTCGTGATAATATTGTCCGACCCAAGGTGTTCACCAATGGAACCAAAAGATACCCTGAAAATCTGAGGAGTTTCACAAGTTCAGTTACCGTTGCTCGTTCGACAATTGCCAACACTGTAATTTTTAAACTAACTGAACCTAGTAGGCTGCAAGAAGCATTGGTCAGTCTAGCATGGAAAAGTACCGTGGATGATGAGTATTCAGCACTGATTAAGAATGACACTGGGGATTTTGTGCCATTAAGGAAGGGCATGAATCTAATTGGTAGCTGATGGGTCTTCAAAGTGAAGAACTCTGACGGCTCAGGTAACAGACTCAAAGCACAACTAATTGCAAAGGAGGGTTCAAACAATGGTATGGTGTTGATTACCTTGATACACATTCTCTTGTCATCAAGCCAATAATAGCCAGGGTGATCTTGTCACTAGCAGTCAACAAGGAGTGGAAAATATACCAAATTGACATACAAAATGCTTTCCTTCATTGTGTGCTTCAAGAAAAGGTCTACATGATGTGTCATCTCAAGAAGTCACTATATGGACTCAGACAAGCTCCTCGAGCCTGGCACTCACGGCTGACAAGAAAGCTGCAGGAATTTAGCTTCAGGCCATCCAAAGCTGATGCCTCTCTATTCATATTCAGTCAGGGAGGGGTTACAGTTTATATGTTGATTTATGTGGATGACATAATCATCGTTAGCTCCTCATCAGCTGCTACAATCAAGCTCATCAAGTAGCTCAAGAATGATTTTGCAATTAAAGATCTTAGCCAACTAGATTATTTCTTAGGCCTGGTTTTAATGGAGGTCGGACGAGACATGTATTGCTCACCACATATTTTCTCACGTCCTACCTCACGACGAGCACAAGTTGAACCGGGGAGTTCATTTTCACCCTCCTTTATTATTTGCATTGCTTCATCTTGCATGTTTTTCATGATTAGTGTACATTGAGGGCAATGTACAACACTATGTGTGGGGATGCGTGTAATTCATCTATTAGGATCATTTGCTACATGCTAGTGTTACCTATGATGGCTTTGTTCATTCTTGTAAGATTCTTTTAGCTTGGACTAATGATTGATGTGAGTTACTTGTTTCTATGCTTTATTGAATCCTGTTTTACCCCTAGTATTGTCATGTGCACTGAATTTTTTGTCGATGCCCTGGAAATAGCCAATGTGACTACTCTCTAACTCTCTTGTATGCGTAACACACTACTTTGAGTACTTGGCCTTAGAACACTAAGTTCTTTCCTTCAATGGACTATTAAGAAGTACTATGTCTTGTTGAGCTGATCCAAGTTTTGTGGCATGTAGTGTACTCTGAAGATGTGATCTAGGGTGAATGTTAGAGTCTATGTTAGTATTCCTCTGCTATTAAAGCATGAATGCGTCTATGTGGACTGTAATCGAGTAGTTGGGTGCCTCTTGTGCCTAACCAGCATGTGTACCCTACAGAAAGATTTCAAAATGATTTTTTTGCAGTCTACGTTAGTTGGACTCGAAAAAGAAAATGATGATGAAATGAAAATAAAACCTAGTGATCTTTTTGGGTACCTACCAAAGGTTTTGAGAAGAAAGTGGATTTAGTTTCAAGCTTTAGAATTAGAAGGATCTTATTTGGCCATTGAAGTAGCACTTAGTAGTTTAATACATAGTATTCTTTGTAAGTGGAGTGATTAGCATCTAGAGATGTACTGATTGAAGTCCTTAGGCTACACCAGATCAGGGCATATAAGATATAAGATTCACTTACATGGCACAGACATATAAGGGGTGAGACAGGATATTTTTATTATGCTTATTGACTATGACTCAACATCTATGTATCATTGTCCATTGCTATTGGAGTCTTATATTTACTTGATGCCAGAGGTAATGCATTTAGCCACTTCTCAGTCTCTTTGTCTTTCATGAGTTGATTGCTTGGGGACAAGCAACGCTTAAGTGTGGGGATATTTAATAAGTGTGTAAATATAGATGTTTTCATGTATATATCGTATTCACTTTGCATGTATTTTGTGAGGTTTGATGCCCGTTTTGCTCTTAATCATCTACTATTTGCTTTGTAGGGCATAAGGAAGCCGTGGAGAACAAGAAGATATCATTTGGGCGAAAAGAGAAAAAAACAGGAATTTCATACTACCCCCATACTACCCAGTATGGGGGCCGTATGAATTGTAGCAGCGGAATGATTCGGAGTGTCTACCCAGATTTCCATACGAATCTATGGTTTTTGAGTGCTATACGACCCCCATACGACCCCCATACGACCCGTACGACTCGGGGGGTATATATACTGACTTTTAGGGCAGAAAAGGGACTTTTGGCTAGACTTTTTGCTGGGCATATTTTGGGAGACACTTGAGAGGCTTGTGGCGACCAGGGGGAGGAGAAGAAGGGCAAGGAAGCTAGAAGATCATCCAAGCCCATGGTCCAAGACTCTCAAGGCAAGAATGAAACTTCATTCAAGGGGAGATCTACCACGATTTGAAGGAAAGAGACCCGCGGCTAGAGGAAGCGTCATTGGGCACTCCTTTGTCTGGGAAAGCATCATTCGGCATATTCTTCACCTCCTCCTCCACCATTTCATCTAGGGAGTGTCATTTATGCTTTTGTTTCATATTTTGCTTGTTTATGGGATGATGACACACTAGACCCCAAGGCCACCGGGTGTTGGTGAACCTAGGGGGGTTTTATCATGTATGTTGGATGATAACTTGTTAATTCCATGTTTGGGTAATTTTGAGATTTAATCCATTGTTTTTATGGTAAGTGCTACACTAAGGAGAAATCCGTAGCTCTTTTATGAGTGATGCATGTAGATGTGACTTGCTCGCATGTATTAGATCATGAATGGATTAGAAGGGGATACTTGTATCATCACGCCGAGAAATTGGGTGTTTGGTAGCCCCCCATGTAAGTTTAATCCAAAGAAGAGTAGGTTTACTCCTAAGTGAGATTTCCTCGTACTTAATGCAATCGTATGGATATGGATTTCGGAGAAATTCCTATCTATGTTCGTATGGGATTAGGGTTCAATCGCCGAGAAATTGGGGTTGTTCTAATCTCGGAATCTCATGGTCCATTTTACCCTTGCATCTTTAGATCATCATCCATGTTGAATGATAACCCCTCAAGGGGATCCACATCCATAGGCCTTTGCATTTCATTGACTATCTTGCTTGCTCATTGCTTGTTCTATCTAATTTGTTGGCAAATATTGTTTTAGCTTTAATTACATTTAGTAGAGTAAAATCCATCGCTTGAGATCTTAGGCTAGATAATAGCTCAAGAAGGAGTAATAGGAGATCCTTAGCCCCGTGGAATACGATCCTCTTGTCTTCACACGAGGTATTACTTGGCGATCCCGTACACTTGCGGGGAAGCAATCAGAGACTCAAGAGTATTATAGGGGTGCTTCAGACTTAGATTGCAGAGGTTCGTGCTGCACAGGCCACGAACCACAAGGCGGTCATGACGCGTCTCAACATTTTACAACAGATTCTCGAGGGAGACGCGACATCCCCATTTGTTATGCGACCGAGGACTCCTCAGGCATCCCCAGCACCAGTTGATCCACCAGCACTGACTACTTCACCAGTAGCAGAGCGGAGCATGAGCACGACACCGATGCTTGATGCGTCTTAAGTTTTCTTTGTTCTTATTTTTTGTATTTCATTTTCCATATTGTATTTTGGACTTCTACTACTCAGAAAGGATCTTTGATAAGTGCTTGTGCGATATGAATGCAAAGCGTTCATTCCTTATGTTGAGCATTACTTTTCTCAGGTTTTTACACTAATATGTGTGTTTTTATGTTACTTTCGTGCAGGTAGGGTTGTGAGGCCAAGTATGAAGGAAAGAAGCCAATGTGGATTACAATGCACCAATGTCGGAGGAAATCTTGCTAAGGTTCAAACGCGAAGACATAGGTCGATGTGAGATGCTAGAGTGTGTGCCAACCTCCTCGTATTCGAGTTTGGCACATCCATTTGGAGGGCCACAAAGGCAGACACACTCGAGCATTCTGACTTATGCACATAGAACAAGAGCTCCACCAACGTACCTATCATTGAAGAAGCAAGTGATCCACGATGTGAACGTGTGCCCGTTTCTGTTACTCCGATGAAAGTATGTTTTCGGGAAGCTATTCAGGCCGGATACTACAGCAGAGCACTGTAGCAATAGGGTAGAAAGTACTGTAGAAGCACTGTTCACAGCTGGCCGAGAAAACAGGAGTTCAAAGAATCCACACGGGCATGTGGAAATTATCCATGCCAGTGTGGAAATTCCGCACGGGCGCGTGAAGCGTCCACGTCCGTGTAGTCGCCCGATTCCAGCCTTATTTAAAGTCGAATCAACCTCGATTTTAGGATTCTTTTCTCCATATTTTCCCCAACTTGAGAGAGGGCTTCGGCTAGGGTTTTGAGGGTATTGGCCAAGGTTTTGGAGAGGTTCTACGGCCTCGACATCGCCATTCCTTAGCAAGAAAGTTGGTAGGGGAGCTCCGCCGAGGCGCATCCCTATACCAAACGAGGGAATCCTT
>NC_052490.1:3965570-4121685 GCF_009730915.1 Dioscorea cayenensis subsp. rotundata
GGCCTGGGCCCTGGGCCTGGGCCTGGGCCTGAGCCCTGGGCCTGGGCCTGGGCCTGAGCCCTGGGCATGAGCCTCGGCCACTGGGCCGGCCTGGGCCTGGGCCTGGGCCTGAGCCTGGGCTGGAGCTGGGCCTGGGCGCTGGCCTGGGCCTGGGCCGGCCTGGGCCTGGGCCTGGGCCTGGGCACTGGGCACTGGGCCTGGGCCTGGGCCTGGGCCCTGGGCCTGAGCCTGGGCCCTGGGCCCTGGGCCACTGGGCCTGGGCCTGTTTTGGGCCTGGGCCTGTGAGCCTGGGCCTGGGCCTGGGCCCTGGGCCCTGGGCCCTGTGGGCCCTGGGCCTGCAGGCCTGGGCCCACTCGCCCTGGGCCTCGAGCCTGGGCCCTGGGCCCTGGGCCACTGGGCCTGGGCACCTGGGCTGGAAGCCTGGGCCTGGGCCCTGGGCCCTGCGGCTGGGCTGAAACTGCGCAGGCGCGAAACGGCGCTGGGCGCCCTGCGCGGGCCCTGGGCCCTGGGCCTGGGCTGGGCCCTGGGCCTGGGCCTAGCCCTGGGCCTGGGCACTGGGCCTGAGCCTGGGCCTGGGCCTGGGACCCTGGGCCCTGGGCCCTGGGCCTGGAGCGCTGGGCGCAGGCCTGGGCCTAGGGCCTGTGCACTGGGCCTGGGCCTGGGCCTGGGCCCTGGGCCCTGGGCCCTGGGCACTGGGCTGGGCCCTGGGCCCTGGGCACCTGGGCCTGCAGGGCCCCTGGGCCTGGGCCCTAGGCCTGGGCCTGGGCCACTGGGCCTGGGCCCTGGCCCTGGGCCAGGGCCTGAGCCCTGGGAGGCCTGGGCCTAGGCCTGGGCCCTGGGCCCTGGGCCACGCAGGCCTGGGCACTGCGCCCTGGCCCTGAAAGCCCTGGGCCCTGGGCCTGCCCTGGGCCTGGGCGTGCTGGGCCTGGGCCACAGCCTGAGCCTGGGCCCTGGCCCTGGACGCTGGGCCTGGGCGTTGGGCGTGGGCCTGCGCTCGGCCTGGGCTAGAGGCCCTGGGCCTGGCCTGGGCCCTAGACTGCAGGCCCTAGACCTAGGAGCCCTGGCCTGGGCACGGCCTGGGCCCTGGGACCCTGGGCCTAGGAGCCTGGGCCCCTGGCCCTGGGCTAGGCCCTGGCAGCACTGGGCCTGAGCCCTGAGCCCTGAGCCTGAGCCTGAGCTGAGCCTGGAGGCTGGGCCTGCATTTTGGCCCTGGGCAGGCCTGGGCCTGGGCCTGGGCCTGGGCCTGGGCCTGGGCTGGGCCTGGGCCTGGGCCTGGGCCTGGGCCTGGGCCCTGGGCCTGGGCCTGGGCCTAGGCCTGGGCCCCTGGGCCTAGGCCCTGGGCCTGGGCCTGGGCCTGGGCCTGGGCCCTGGGCCCTGGGCCCTGGGCCTCGGCCTGGGCCTGGGCCTGGGCCTGGGCCCTGAGCCTGGGCCTGGGCCTGGGCCTGGGCTGGGCCACAGAGGCCTGGGCCTATGAGCCTGGGCCTGGGCCTAGGCCTGGGCTGCCTGGGCCTCGGCCTGGGCCTGGGCCACAGGCCCTGGGCTCAGGCCTGGGCCACAGGCCCTGGGCCTGGGCCTGGGCCTGGGCCTAGGCCTGGGCCTGGGCCTGAGGCCTGGCCTAGGCCCTGGGCCACAGGCCTGGGCTGGGCCTGGGCGCCTGGGCCTGGGCTGCGGCCTGGGCCTGGGCGCTGTTTCAGGCCTGCTGGGCCTCAGGCTGGGCCCTGGGCCTGGGCCCTGGGCCCTGGGCCCTGGGCCTGGGCCTGAGGCCTGGGCCTGGGCCCTGGGCCTGTGGCCTGGGCTGGGCCTGGGCCCTGGGCCTGGGCCCTGGGCACACTGAGCCCTGGCCCTGGAGCCTGGAGCTCGCCTGGGCCCTGGGCCCTGGGCCACTGGGCCCTGGGCCTGGGCCTGGGCCCTGGGCCCTGGGCCCTGGGCCCTGGGCCTGGCTGGGCCCTGGGCCCTGACCAGCCCTGGGCCACTGGGCCTGGGCCTGGCCTGGGCCTGGGCCCTGGGCCTGGGCCTGGGCCTGGGCCCTGGGCTGTCGAGCACAGGCTGGGCCTGGGCCTGGGCCCTGGGCCACTGGGCCCTGAGCGCTGGGCCCTGGGCCTGGGCCCTGGGCCTGGGCCTGGGCCTGGGCCACTGGGCCTGGGCCTGGGCCCTGGGCCTGGGCCTGGGCCCTGGGCCACACACAGGCCTAAGGCCTGGGCCTGAGCCTGGGCCTGGAGGCCTGGGCCTGGGCCCTGGGCCCACTGGGCTGGCCCTGGGCCCTGGGCCTGAGCCTGGGCCTGGGCCCTGGGCCTGGGCCCTGGGCCTGGGCCTGGGCCACACAGGCTGGGCCTGGCCCTGGGCCTGGGCCCACAGGCCTGGGCCTGGCCTGAGCCCTGGGCCTGGGCTGGGGCTGCCAGGCTCGAGGCCTCAAGGCCTGGGCCTGGGCCCTGGGCCTGGGCCTGGGCCTGAGCCCTGGGCCTGGGCACTGGGCCTGGGCCTGGGCCTGGGCCTGGGCTGGGCCTGGGCCTGGGCCTGAGCCTGGGCCCTGGGCCTGAGCTGGGCCTGAGCTGGGCCTAAGTACTGGGCGCAGGCCTGGGCCTGGGCCTGGCCTGGGCTGGGCCCTGGGCCTGGGCCTAGGCCTGGGCCTGGGCCTGGGCCTGGGCCTGGGCCCTGGGCCTGGGCCTGGGCCTGAGGCCTGAGGCCTGGGCCTGGGCCTGGGCCTCAGCCTGGGCCTAGGCCTGGGCCCTGGGCCTGGGCTGCCTGTTGGGCCCTGGGCCTGGGCCCTGGGCCTGGGCCGGGCTTTGGGCCTGGGCCCTGGGCCTGGGCCCTGGGCCTGGGCCCTGGGCCTGGGCCTGGGCCTGGGCCTCAGGCTGGGCCTGGGCCTGGGCCCTGGGCCTGAGCCTGGGCCTGGGCTGGGCTGTTTCAGGCCTGGGCCCTGGGCCTGGGCCTGGGCCCTGGGCCTGGGCCTGGGCTGGGCCTGGGCCTGAGCCTGGGCCCTGGGCCCTCAGGCCTGGGCCTGGGCCTGGGCCTGGGCCTGGCCCTGGGCCTGGGCCTGGGCCTGGGCCTGGGCCTGGGCCTGGGCCTGGGCCTGGGCTGGGCCCGCAGGCCTGGGCCTGGGCCTGGGCCTGGGCTGGGCCTGGGCCTGGGCCTGGGCTGGGCCTGGGCTGGGCCTGGGCCACAGGCTCTGGGCCTGGGCCACTGGGCCCTGGGCCTGAGCCTAGGCCCTGGGCCTGAGCCTGGGCTGGGGCTGGGCCCTGGGCCTGGGCCCTGGGCCTGGGCCTGGGCCCTGGGCCCTGGGCCCTGGCGCAGGCTGGGCACCTGGCCCTGGGCTCTGGGCCACTGGGCGTTTCAGGCTCCTGGGCCCTGGGCCTGGGCGCAGGCCTGGGCCTGGGCCCTGGGCCTGGGCCTGGGCCCTGGGCCTGGGCCCTGGGCCACTGGGCCCTGGGCCCTGGGCCTGGCCCTGGAGCCCTGGGCCCTGGGCCCTGGGCCACTGGGCCCTGGGCCCTGGGCCCTGGGCCTGGGCCCTGGGCCCTGGGCCCTGGGCCTGCTGGGCCCTGGGCCTGGGCCCTGGGCCTGGGCCTGGGCCCTGGGCCTAGGCCTGGAGCCTGGGCCGCCTGGGCCCTGGCCCTGGGCCTGAGCCCTGGGCCCTGGGCCTGGGCCTGGGCCCTGGGCCTGGGCCTGGGCCCTGGGCCTGGGCCCTGGGCCCCTGGGCCCTGGGCCTGGGCCCTGGGCCTGGGCCTGGGCCTGGGCCTGGGCCTGGGCCTGGGCCCTGGGCCTGGGCCTGGGCCTGGGCCTGGGCCTGGGCCCTGGGCCTGGGCCTGGGCCCTAGGGCCTGGGCCCTCGGGCCCTGGGCCTGGGCCTGGGCCTGGGCCTGGGCGGGCCTGGGCCTGGGCCACTGGGCCTGGGCTGAAGGCCTGGGCCTGGGCCTGGGCCTGGGCCTGGGCCCTGGGCCTGGGCCTAGGCCTGAGCCCTGGGCCTGGGCCTGGGCCACTGGGCCCTGGGCCCTGGGCCTGGGCCTGGGCCTGAGCCTGGGCCCTGGGCCGGGCCTGGGCCTGGGCCTGGGCCTGGGCCTGGGCCTGGGCCTGGGCCCTGGGCCTGGGCCTGGGCCCTGGGCCTGGGCCCTGGGCCTGAGCCCTGGGCCCTGGGCCCTGGGCCCTGGGCCCTGGGCCCTGGGCCCTGGGCCTGGGCCTGGGCCCTGGGCAGGCCTGGGCCTGGGCCTGGGCCCTGGGCCTGGGCCAGGGCTGGGCCTGGGCCTGGGCCTGGGCCTGGGCCTGGGCCTGGGCACAGGCCCTGGGCCACTGGAGGCCCTGGGCCTGGGCCTGAGGCCTGGGCTGCACCCTGGGCCTGGGCCTGGGCCTGGGCCTGGGCCTGGGCCTGGGCCTGGGCCTGGGCCCTGGGCACTGAGGCCTGGGCCTGGGCCGCGGCCAGGCCCTGGGCCCTGGGCCTGGGCCTGGGCCTGGGCCTGGGCCTGGGCCTGGGCCCTGGGCCCTGGGCCTGGGCCTGGGCCTGGGCCTGGGCCCTGGGCCTGGGCCTGGGCCTAGGCCCTGGGCCCTGGGCCCTGGGCCCTGGGCCTGGGCCCTGGGCCTGGGCCCTGGGCCTGGGCCTGGGCCTGGGCCCTGGGCCCTGGGCCTGGGCCTGGGCCTGGGCCTGGGCCTGGGCCTGGGCCCTGGGCCCTGGGCCCTGGGCCACAGGCCCTGGGCCTGGGCCTGGGCCTGGGCCTGGGCCACTGGGCCTGCCTGGGCCCTGGGCTGGGCCTGGGCCTGGGCCTGGGCCTGGGCCCTGGGCCTGGGCCTGGGCCCTGGGCCTGGGCCTGGGCCTGGGCCTGGGCCTGGGCCTGGGCCTGGGCCTGGGCCTGAGGCCTGGGCCTGAGGCCTGGGCCTGGGCCTGGGCCTGGGCCCTGGGCCTGGGCTGGGCCTGGGCCCTGGGCCCTGGGCCTAGGCCCTGGGCCCTGGGCCAGGCCTGGGCCCTGGGCCTGGGCCTGGGCCTGGGCCCTGGGCCTGGGCCCTGGGCCCTGGGCGGGCCTGGGCCTGGGCTGGGCCCTGGGCCTGGGCCTGGGCCTGGGCCCTGGGCCTGGGCCTGGGCCCTGGGCCTGGGCCTGGGCCCTGGGCCTGGGCCTGGGCCCTGGGCCTGGGCCCTGGGCCCTGGGCCCTGGGCCCTGGGCCCTGGGCCCTGGGCCTGGGCCTGGGCCCTGGGCCTGGGCCTGGGCTGGGCCTGGGCCTGGGCCTGGGCCCTGGGCCCTGGGCCTGGGCCTGGGCCTGGGCCTGGGCCCTGGGCCTGGGCCTGGGCCCTGAGGCCTGGGCCTGGGCCTGGGCCTGGGCCTGGGCCTGGGCCTGGGCCTGGGCCTGGGCCCTGGGCCTGGGCCTGGGCCTAGGCCCTGGGCCTGGGCCTGGGCCTGGGCCTGGGCCTGAGCCTGGGCCTGGGCCTGGGCCTGGGCCCTGGGCCCTGGGCCTGGGCCCTGGGCCTGGGCCTGGGCCCTGGGCCTGGGCCTGGGCCTGGGCCTGGGCCCTGGGCCTGGGCCTGGGCCTAGGGCCTGGGCCTGGGCCTGGGCCCTGGGCCTGGGCCTGGGCCCTGGGCCTGGGCCTGGGCCTGGGCCCAGGCCCTGGGCCTGGGCCTGGGCCTGGGCCCTGGGCCTGGGCCTGGGCCTGGGCCCTGGGCCTGGGCCCTGGGCCTGGGCCCTGGGCCCTGGGCCTGGGCCTGGGCCTGGGCCTGGGCCTGGGCCTGGGCCTGGGCTGGGCCTGGGCCTGGGCCTGGGCCCTGGGCCCTGGGCCTGGGCCCTGGGCCTGGGCCTGGGCCTGGGCCGCTGGGCCTGGGCCTGGGCCTGGGCCCTGGGCCTGGGCCTGGGCCTGGGCCTGGGCCTGGGCCCTGGGCCTGGGCCTGGGCCTGGGCCTGGGCCCTGGGCCTGGGCCCTGGGCCTGGGCCCTGGGCCCTGGGCCCTGGGCCCTGGGCCTGGGCCTGGGCCTGGGCCTGGGCCTGGGCCCTGGGCCCACTGGGCCCTGGGCCTGGGCCTGGGCCTGGGCCTGGGCCCTGGGCCTGGGCCCTGGGCCCTGGGCCTGGGCCCTGGGCCTGGGCCTGGGCCTGGGCCTGGGCCTGGGCCTGGGCCTGGGCCCTGGGCCTGGGCCTGGGCCTGGGCCTGGGCCCTGGGCCTGGGCCCTGGGCCTGGGCCTGGGCCCTGGGCCTGGGCCCTGGGCCTGGGCCCTGGGCCTGGGCCTGGGCCCTGGGCCTGGGCCTGGGCCCTGGGCCTGGGCCTGGGGCCCTGGGCCTGGGCCTGGGCCCACTGGGCCTGGGCCCTGGGCCCTGGGCCCTGGGCCTGGGCCTGAGCCTGGGCCCTGGGCCTGAGGCCCTGGGCCTGGGCCCTGGGCCTGGGCCTGGGCCTGCAGGCCTGGGCGGCCTGGGCCTGGGCCTGGGCCTGGGCCTGGGCCTAGGCCCTGGGCCCTGGGCCTGGGCCTGGGCCCTGGGCCTGGGCCTGGGCCTGGGCCTGGGCCTGGGCTGGGCCTGGGCCCTGGGCCCTGGGCCTGGGCCCTGGGCCCTGGGCCTGGGCCTGGGCCCTGGGCCCTGGGCCTGGGCCCTGGGCCCTGGGCCTGGGCCTGGGCCCTGAGGCCTGGGCCTGGGCCTGGGCCCTGGGCCTGGGCCCTGGGCCTGGGCCCTGGAGGCCTGGGCCTGGGCCTGGGCCTGGGCCTGGGCCTGGGCCTGGGCCTGGGCCCTGGGCCTGGGCCCTGGGCCTGGGCCTGGGCCCTGGGCCTGAGGCCTGGGCCCTGGGCCTGGGCCTGGGCCTGGGCCTGGGCCTGGGCCTAGGCCCTGGGCCTGGGCCTGGGCCCTGGGCCTGGGCCTGGGCCTGGGCCTGGGCCTGGGCCCTGGGCCCTGGGCCCTGGGCCTGGGCCCTGGGCCTGGGCCTGGGCCCTGGGCCTGGGCCTGGGCCTGGGCCTGGGCCCTGGGCCTGGGCCTGGGCCTGGGCCTGGGCCCTGGGCCTGGGCCTGGGCCCTGGGCCCTGGGCCTGGGCCCTGGGCCTGGGCCTGGGCCCTGGGCCCTGGGCCCTGGGCCTGGGCCTGGGCCTGGGCCTGGGCCTGGGCCCTGGGCCCTGGGCCTGGGCCTGGGCCTGGGCGCTGGGCCCTGGGCCCTGGGCCCTGGGCCTGGGCCCTGGGCCTGGGCCTGGGCCTGGGCCCTGGGCCTGGGCCCTGGGCCCTGGGCCCTGGGCCCTGGGCCTGGGCCCTGGGCCTGGGCCTGGGCCTGGGCCACTGGGCCTGGGCCTGGGCCTGGGCCTGGGCCTGGGCCTGGGCCTGGGCCTGGGCCCTGGGCCCTGGGCCTGGGCCCTGGGCCTGGGCCTGGGCCTGGGCCTGGGCCCTGGGCCCTGGGCCTGGGCCTGGGCCCTGGGCCTGGGCCTGGGCCCTGGGCCTGGGCCTGGGCCTGGGCCTGAGGCTGGGCCTGGGCCTGGGCCTGGGCCTGGGCCTGGGCCTGGGCCCTGGGCCCTGGGCCTGGGCCCTGGGCCCTGGGCCCTGGGCCTGGGCCCTGGGCCTGGGCCCTGGGCCTGGGCCCTGGGCCCTGGGCCTGGGCCTGGGCCCTGGGCCTGGGCCTGGGCCTGGGCCCTGGGCCTGGGCCTGGGCCCTGGGCCTGGGCCTGGGCCTGGGCCTGGGCCCTGGGCCTGGGCCCTGGGCCTGGGCCTGGGCCTGGGCCCAGGCCTGGGCCTGGGCCCTGGGCCTGGGCCCTGGGCCCTGGGCCTGGGCCCTGGGCCTGGGCCTGGGCCTGGGCCTGGGCCCTGGGCCTGGGCCTGGGCCTGGGCCCTGGGCCTGGGCCCCAGGCCCTGGGCCTGGGCCTGGGCCCTGGGCCTGGGCCTGGGCCTGGGCCACTGGGCCCTGGGCCTGGGCCCTGGGCCCTGGGCCCTGGGCCTGGGCCTGGGCCCTGGGCCTGGGCCTGGGCCTGGGCCTGGGCCTGGGCCAGGGCCTGGGCCTGGGCCTGGGCCTGGGCCTGGGCCCTGGGCCCTGGGCCCTGGGCCTGGGCCTGGGCCCTGGGCCTGGGCCCTGGGCCCTGGGCCTGGGCCTGGGCTGGGCCTGGGCCCTGGGCCTGGGCCTGGGCCCTAGGCCTGGGCCTGGGCCTGGGCCTGGGCCTGGGCCTGGGCCCTGGGCCCTGGGCCCCTGGGCCCTGGGCCTGGGCCCTGGGCCCTGGGCCTGGGCCTGGGCCTGGGCCTGGGCCTGGGCCTACAGGCCTGGGCCTGGGCCCTGGGCCCTGGGCCTGGGCCCTGGGCCTGGGCCTGGGCCTGGGCCCTAGGGCCTGGGCCTGGGCCTGGGCCCTGGGCCCTGGGCCTGGGCCTGGGCCTGGGCCTGGGCCTGGGCCTGGGCCCTGGGCCTGGGCCTGGGCCCTGGGCCCTGGGCCCTGGGCCTGGGCCTGGGCCCTGGGCCTGGGCCCTGGGCCCTGGGCCTGGGCCTGGGCCTGGGCCCTGGGCCCTGGGCCTGGGCCTGGGCCTGGGCCTGGGCCTGGGCCCTGGGCCTGGGCCTGGGCCTGGGCCTGGGCCTGGGCCTGGGCCTGGGCCTGGGCCTGGGCCTGAGGCCTGGGCCTGGGCCTGGGCCCTGGGCCCTGGGCCTGGGCCTGGGCCTGGGCCTGGGCCCTAGGCCTGGGCCTGGGCCTGGGCCTGGGCCCTGAGGCCTGGCCCTGGGCCCTGGGCCCTGGGCCTGGGCCTGGGCCTGGGCCTGGGCCTGGGCCTGGGCCTGGCCGGGCCTGGGCCCTGGGCCTGGGCCTGGGCCCTGGGCCCTGGGCCCTGGGCCTGGGCCCTGGGCCTGGGCCTGGGCCCTGGGCCCTGGGCCCTGGGCCTGGGCCTGGGCCTGAGGCCTGAGGCCCTGGGCCTGGGCCTGGGCCCTGGGCCTGGGCCTGGGCCTGAGCCCTGGGCCTGGGCCTGGGCCTGGGCCCTGGGCACTGAGCCTCAGGGCCCTGGGCCTAGGGCCTGGGCCTGGGCCTGGGCCTGAGCCTGGGCCTGGGCCTGGGCCTGGGCCTGGGCCCTGGGCCTGGGCCTGAGGCCTGGGCCTGGGCCTGAGGCCTGGGCACTGGGCCTGGGCCCTGGGCCCTGGGCCTGGGCCCTGGGCCTGAGCCTGGGCCCTGGGCCCTGGGCCCTGGGCCCTGGGCCTGGGGCCCTGGGCCCTGAGCCCTGGGCCCTGGGCCCTGGGCCCTGGGCCCTGGGCCCTGGGCCCTAGGGCCCTGGGCCCTGGGCCTGGGCCCTGGCCTGGGCCCTGGGGCCCTGGGCCCTGGCCCTAGGGCCTGAGGCCTGGGCCCTGAGCCTGAGCCCTGGGCCTGGGCCCCTGGGCCTGGGCCCTGGGCCCTGGGCCCTGGGCCCTAGGCCTGAGGCCCTGGGCCCAGGCCCCTAAGAGCCCTGGGCGGCCCTATGCCCTAGGCCCTGGGCCTGAGCCTGAGCCAGCCTAGGCCCCAAGGCCCTGAGGCGTGGAGCTGCGCTTTGTGCAGATGAAGTCTAGGCTAGTGAGCCCTAGGCGCTGAGAGCTAGCTTGAGGCGAAATTGTCTTTGCGAAGGCGCATGGGGTATGTGCCAACCTCCATTGTGCTCAAGCAAATACATAAAGTAGAGCGGCACAAAAGCGTCACCTCTATGTGTTTGACTTGTGCAATACTAGCAAGATCTTTATCAATGTGGTTTCAATGAAGGCGCAATGCGATCAGCGGCATGATGTGTGCCCACTCATGTGGCCTCGATGAAAAGAGTGGAATCGTGAGCATTTTGGGAAAAAATATTGTAGCAATTTTTGTTTCCAGCTCGCAAAAAATGGATTTATGGAAATTTACGGCGTGTGGAAATTCCTACGCCCATATGGATACTCGATTTGACCCCTATAAATACCGCCATGATTTGGGGACGTTTTTAAAGAATCTTTAATCCCATCCTTGGCTAATCTTTTCCCCCATCTTTGGGCGCTCACGCGAGGGTTTGGAGAGCCTTCCGCTAGGGTCTTTGGAGAGTTCTACAGGTCTTTGACATCGTATTCCTTTGGAGAAGTTATTGGGTGATTTGGCACCGATTTGGTGAGATGTGCCCTAAAGCTTGATGAGGAACCTTTGGAGATGAGAAAGCAACTCCACAAGACCATGGATCGGACTACAAGGGGTTTTACTCATAGATTGCATGCTCTTACATTCAATTTCATTATTAATTGTATATTGCTCCATAGAGAGCTAAACCTTTAGTGGGTGCTTGGACTTGTAAACCCTAGGATGATTTTGTTTCATTGACTCTTGTTTTGTTTCTTTTATTGATGTTTTAATTAAGATCCAACCTTGAATGTTTTATTGCATTGATTTCCCCTTAAAAGTGACACTATAATTTGAGAATCTATCTTGGTAATCCTTGTGGATGAGTGACACACCATAAGGGTTAGACAAAAGTAAGGTTAGAAAAGGGTCGAGAGGAGTCGAGTAGGTAGCGGAGCGTCCCATTTTCTTTCCGTTGTGATTTATCCCTACCTCCACGTTCCAAAAGTTCTTTGTGATCATTATAGAGTGAAGTGCTAAGAGATAAAAATCATTTGGAGGCTTAGTTGCTCAAGCAGCGGTGAAAGCATTGAAGTAATCCTTAGTCTTTGGGGTTTTAGTATGACTAGGGGTCTTTTCGCTTTCGGACTAAAGGGTTGGATCTATACTAACCCTGAAGCCCTAGAGCCCTAGGGCCCTAGAGCCCTGAGCCCTAGGCCCTAGGGCCCTAAAGCCCTGGGACCTAGACCCTAAAGGCCCTGGGCCCTGGGCCCTAGGCCCTGGGCCCTGAGCCCTGGGCCCTGAGGCCTGGGCCCTGGGCCCTGGGCCCTGGCCCTGGGCCCTGGGCCTGGGCCTGGGCCCTGGGCCCTGGGCCTGGGCCTGGGCCTGGGCCCTGGGCCCTGGGCCTGGGCCCCTGGGCCCTGGGCCTGGGCCCTGGGCCTGGGCCCTGGGCCTGGGCCTAGAGGGCCTGAGGCCTGGGCCTGGGCCCTGGGCCTGGGCCTGGGCCTGAGGCCTGAGGCCCTGGGCCTGGGCCCTGGGCCTGGGCCCTGGGCCTGGGCCCTGGCCCCCTTGACTGGCCTGGCCCTGGGCCCTGGCCCACTGGTCCCACGGACCACGGACCACGGACCACGGACCACGGACCACGGACCACGGACCCTGGCCTGGCCCTGGGCCCTGAGGCCCTAGGCCCTGGGCCCTGGGCCCTGGGGCCCTGGGCCCTGGGCCCTGGGCCCTGGGCCTGGGCCCTGGGCCCTGGGCCCATGGGCCCTGGGCCCTGGGCCCTGGGCCCTGGGCCCTGGGCCCTGGGCCCTGGGCCTGGGGCCTGGGGCCCTGGGCCTGGGGCCCTGGGCCCTGGGCCCTGGGCCCTGGGCCTGAGGCCCTAGGGGCCCTGGGCCCTGGGCCTGGGCCTGGGCCACGAGGCCTAGGGCCCTGGGGCCCTGGGCCCTGGGCCTGGGCCCTGAGGCCTGAGCCCTGGCCCTGGGCCCCTAGGCCACTGAGGCCCTGGGCCCTAAAGCCCTAAAAGCCCTAAACCCTAAAAGCCTAAAAGCCTAGCCGCTTAAAGCCCTAAGCCCTAAAGCCCTAAAACCCTAGGCCAAAAAGTAGATTATGGATGCATTTTGTTAATGAAGTCTTGGATTGAACAAGCGTGAAGACACAGAGTTGTCTTTGAAGGACATGTGGGTATGTGCCCAACCTCCATTGTGCTCAAGCAAATACATAAATTGGAGCAGCACTAAGGCGGTACACTCATGTGTTTTGACTTGTGCAATACTAGCAAGATCTTTATCAATGTGGTTTTCAATGAAGGCGCAATGCGATCAACAGCATGAATGTGTGCCCACTCATGTGGCCTCGATGAAAAGAGTGGAATCGTGAGCATTTTGGGAAAAAATACTGTAGCAATTTTTGTTTCCAGTACGTAAAAATGGATTTATAAATTTACAGGCGTGTGGAAATTCCACACGCCCATATGGATACTTTCGATTTCATCCCTATAAATACCATGATTTGAGACGTTTTAAAGAATCTTTAATCCCATCCTTGGCTAATCTTTTTCACCCATCTTTGAGGCGCTCACGGCGAGGGTTTTGGAGAGCCTTCCGCTAGGGTCTTTGGAGAGGTTCTACAGTCTTTGACATCGTATTCCTTTGGAGAGAGTTATTGGGTGATTTGCCGGCACCGATTTGGTGAGATGTGCCCTAAGCTTGATGAGGGAACCTTTGGAGATGACGAAGCAACTCCACAAGACCATGGATACGGACTACAAGGGGGTTTTACTTATAGATTGCATGCTCTTACATTCAATTTCATTATTAATTGTATATTGCTCCATAGAGAGCTAAACCTTTAGTGGGTGCTTGGACTTGTAAACCCTAGGATGATTTTGTTTCATTGACTCTTGTTTTGTTTCTTTTATTGATGTTTTAATTAAGATCCAACCTTGAATGTTTATTGCATTGATTTCCCCTTAAAGTGACACTATAGTTGAGAATCTATCTTGGTAATCCTTGTGGATGAGTGACACACCATAAGGGTTAGACAAAGTAAGGTTAGAAAGGGTCAAGAGGATGAGTCGAGAGGTAGCGGAACGTCCCATTTTCTTTCCGTTGTGATTTATCCTACCTCCACGTTCCAAAAGTTCTTTGTGATCATTATAGAGTGAAGTGCTAAGAGATAAAATCCGCTGGGGCTTAGTTGCTCAAGCAACAGAGTGAAGCATTGAAGTAATCCTTAGTGCTGGGGTTTAATTATGACTAGGGGTCTTTCGCTTTGGACCAAGGGTTGGATCTATACTAACCCTGAGCCCTGAGCCCTGAGCCCTAGAGCCCTAGGGCCTAGGCCCTGGGCCTGGGCCCTGGGCCTGGGCCCTAAGGCCCTGGGCCTGGGCCCTGAGGCCCTGGGCCCTGGGCCTGGGCCTAGGGCCTGGGCCCTGGGCCCTGGGCCCTGGGCCCTGGGCCTGGGCCCTGGGCCCTGGGCCCTGGGCCTGGGCCCTGGGCCTGGGCCTGAGGCCCTGAGGCCTGGGCCTGAGGCCCTGGGCCCTGGGCCTGGGCCCTGGGCCCTGGGCCTGGGCCTGGGCCCTGGGCCTGAGGCCTAGAGGCCTGGGCCTGGGCCTGGGCCCTGGGCCTGGGCCCTGGGCCTGAGGCCTAAAGGGCCTGGGCCTGGGCCCTGGGCCTGGGCCTGGGCCTGGGCCTGGGCCCTGGCCCTGACCCTGGCCTGGCCCTAGGCCTGGCCACACTGGACCACGGACCACGGACCTGGACCACCGGACCACGGACCTACGGACCCTGCGGACCCTGGGCCCTGGCCCTGGGCCCTGAGGGGCCTGGGCCCTGGGCCCTGGGGCCCTGGGCCCTGGGCCCTGGGCCCTGGGCCCTGGGCCCTGGGCCCTGGGCCCTGGGCCCTGGGCCCTGGGCCCTGGGCCCTGGGCCCTGGGCCCTGGGCCCTGGGCCCTGGGCCTGGGCCTGGGCCCTGGGGCCTGGGCCTGGGCCTGGGCCTGGGCCCTGGGCCCTGGGGCCCTAGGGCCTGGGCCCTGGGCCTGGGCCCTGGGCCCTGGGCCTAGGGCCCTGGGCCCTGGGCCCTGGGCCCTGGGCCCTGGGCCCTGGGCCTAGGCCTGGGCCCCTGGGCCCTGGGCCCTGAGGCCCTAAAGGCCCTGAGCCCTGAGCCCTAAAGGCCTAAGGCCCTAAAGCCCTTGAGCCCTAAAGCCCTAGGGCCCTAAAGAGCCCTAAACCAAAAGTAGATTATGGATGCATTTGTTAATGAAGTCTTGGATTGAACAAACGTGAAGACACAAGTTGTGCTGAAGGACATGTGGGTATGTGCCAACCTCCATTGTGCTCAAGCAAATACATAAATTGGAACGGCACAAAGGCAGTCACACTCATGTGTTTTGACTTGTGCAATACTAGCAAGATCTTTATCAATGTGGTTTCAATGAAGACGCAATGCGATCAACAGCATGAATGTGTGCCCACTCATGTGGCCTCGATGAAAAGAGTGGAATCGTGAGCATTTTGGGAAAAAATACTGTAGCAATTTTTGTTTCCAGCTCGCAAAAAATGGATTTATGGAAATTTACACGGCCGTGTGGAAATTCCACACGCCCATATGGATACTCGATTTCAGCCCCTATAAATACCATGATTTGAGACGTTTTAAAGAATCTTTAATCCCATCCTTGGCTAATCTTTTCCCCATCTTTGGAGGCGCTCACGGCTAGGGTTTGGAGAGCCTTCCGCTAGGTCTTTGGAGAGGTTCTACAGTCTTTGACATCGTATTCCTTTGGAAGAGAGTTATTGGGGGATTTGCCGGCACCGATTTGGTGAGATGTGCCCTAAGCTTGATGAGGGAACCTTTGGAGATGACGAAGCAACTCCACAAGACCATGGATACGGACTACAAGGGGGTTTTACTTATAGATTGCATGCTCTTACATTCAATTTCATTATTAATTGTATATTGCTCCATAGAGAGCTAAACCTTTAGTGGGTGCTTGGACTTGTAAACCCTAGGATGATTTTGTTTCATTGACTCTTGTTTTGTTTCTTTTATTGATGTTTTAATTAAGATCCAACCTTGAATGTTTATTGCATTGATTTCCCCTTAAAGTGACACTATAGTTGTGAATCTATCTTGGTAATCCTTGTGGATGAGTGACACACCATAAGGGTTAGACAAAGTAAGGTTAGAAAGGGTCAAGAGGATGAGTCGAGAGGTAGCGGAACGTCCCATTTTCTTTCCGTTGTGATTTATCCTACCTCCACGTTCCAAAAGTTCTTTGTGATCATTATAGAGTGAAGTGCTAAGAGATAAAATCCGCTGGGGCTTAGTTGCTCAAGCAACAGAGTGAAGCATTGAAGTAATCCTTAGTGCTGGGGTTTAATTATGACTAGGGGTCTTTCGCCTGGACCAAAGGGTTAGATCTATACTAGGGAATAGGGTTTATCCCAGAGCTTCATGCAACCCCACACAATGTGAGGTGTTAAGAGTATCCCTTACCGCCGGGGTATAGTGTAGGGTAGTCACATTTGACCTTAGGTTTGGGACCGTATGCTTTAGGATTTCCAAGACTCATTAAACATCAGTTAGGAAGCATAACGACTAGTATTGCACTTGAAACAATAGTCCGGGGTGAGCAATGTCCGGGTGACCCATCTTCTATCGATTACCTCTCCTTATATTCTATTGCGTCTCTTTCTTCATTTCTTTATTTTTTACTTGCATTGATATTGTTTACACAACTCTTAAACTATCTTCACTATAGTTAAATAGCAATTCTTGTGTTTTTGGGCACTATTCCCTATGGATACGACTACCCACTCACCAGTATACTTTATTACTTCGACAACCCACGCAGATGGTCTTGTAAGTCTAGAATTTGAGGAATAGCCATTGGCATGGTCAATGTGACATTCACATGGCCGTGTGTGCTCCACAACCCATTGGAACTCAACTCTCAATGAATATAGCTCCATTAAGCATACCATTAGGAGTTCAGGGAAGTATTGTTTCAATTGCCCATCTCCACACATGTTTTTGATTGCTTTATATTTTATTGTGCTTGCATACATACATTGAGAGCAATGTCCATCTTAAGTGTGGGGGGAGTTCACATTACACATGTTCTATACTTATACTTTCATTGTTCATGCTCATGTAGCCAATGGCGGTTCACCTTAGTTATAATGGTTGTATTCTTAAGTTTAGGAGAATTTTTAACATTGAATGTTCTCATGCTCTAGTTTTACTTGTATTTTTAGAAATTTTTGCCTGGATGACACTTGTTGCACTACTCACTCATTAAACATTGTGGAAACTCAAGTTCAAATGTTTAAATGATGATTTTAGTTTGTTTTTTTGTTTTAATTTTTTTGAGAAAAAAAAGAATGGTTGAATGGATGAAAAAAAAAAAGAAAAAAAATAGATGTGTTTGTTTGTTTGTACATTGGGGGTGAAAAGAGCTACCACCTATGAAGTATGAAGCTACTCTCATAAGTCGGATACTAGGTATGCCCTAATGAGAGAAAGAGTTATCTCATGGGATGAGTGAAAGCTACTACCCCGGGTAGAAAAAGCTACCACCTCGAAAGTGTGAAAGCCACCTTAGCGGCCGCTTAAGAAAGGGCTACCTTAGAGGATGTGTGAAACTACTACCTTCTCTTTTCTTTTTGTACATGAATATGCCCCTCTCACTTAGAGCTTTGAGGAATATATGTTGGGTTGACTTGAGTGAGTTTACACACACTTACACGATATCGGGTTGTTGACCTTTTTTATTTGGGTTTCAACTAAAGCATTGATTTTTCTTATTCGGTGTTGAAGTTTTTCATTACTTGTAGAATGCCTCCCTTGCATGCTTTTGGTGAACCTAAGGCCAAAAACTTTCAATTTTCCTTCTTATGTGCTTGAATGTTTTATTTTTGCTTGAGGACAAGTAAAAGCTTAACTGTGAGGAAGCTTGATAAATGCTTGTGCATTACTAATACGAAGAATTCTTTTCTTACATTGAGCATTACTTTTCTCAGATTTTATCGCTTATGCATGTGTATTTGTGTTCTTTTGTGCATTTAGGGTTGTGGAGACAAATGTGGAAGAAAGGAACCAAAAGTAGATCATGGATGCATTTGTTAATAAAGTCTTGGATTAAAAAAAACGTGAAGACATAAGTTGTGCTCAAAGACATGTGTGTGTGTACCAACCTCCATTGTGCTCAAGAGAATACATAAATTAGAGGGGCACAAAGGCAGTCACACTTATGTGTTCTGACTTGTGCAATACTACAAGATCTTCGTCAATGTGGTTTCAACAAAGACACGACGCGATCTACCGCATGAATGTGTGCCCATTCATGTGGCCTCCATGAAAAGAGTAGAATCGGGAGCATTTTGGCGAAGTACTGTATCACTGTACTATAGTAGTTACTATTCAAATCTCGTAGAAAATCAATATATGGAAATTCACACAGTTGTGTGGAAATTCTATAGGCCCGTGTGGATGCCCTATTCAAGCCCCTATAAATACCTTAATTTGAGACATTTTGAAGAATCTTTATCCCCATCCTTGGCTAATCTTTTCTCCATCTTTGGAGGCACTCACGGCTAGGGTTTGGAGAGCCTCTGGCTAGGTCTTTAGAGTGGTTCTACGGCTTTCGACATCGCGTTCCTTTGGAAGAGAGTTATTGGGGGGGAGCTTTTGTCGACATCGATTCAGCGAGGTGTGCCCTAGGCTTGATGAAGGAACTCTTGGAGAAGGCGAGGCAACTCCATAAGACCATCGATACGGACTACAAGGTGGTTTTACTTATGGATTGCATGTTTTACATTTGATTTCATTGTTGATTGTATATTGCTCCATGGAGAGTGAAACCCCTAGTGGGTGCTTGGACTTGTAAACCCTAGCATGATTTTGTTTCATTGACTCTTGTTTTACTTCTTTAATTGATGTTTTAATTGATTTCCAACCTTGAATGTTTATTGCATTTATTTTCCCTTAGAGTGACACTAGGGTTGAGAATCTATCTTGGTAATCCTTGTGGATGAGTGACACACCATGAGGGTTGGACAAAGCACAGTTGGAGAGAGTCGAGAGGGTGAGTCGAGAGGTAGCAAAATGTCCCCTTTCCCTTCTGATATGATTTATCTTACCTCCACGTTCCAAAAGTTCTTTGCGGTCATGATAGAGTAAAGTGCTAAAAGACAAACTCCGTTGGGGCTTGTTGCGCAAGCAACAGAATGAAGCTTTGAAGTAACCCTTATTGCTGGGGCTTAATTGTAACTAGGAGTCTTTCACCTGAACCAAATGGTTAGATCTATACTAGGGAATAGGGTTTATCACTTTGAATCCCTAGAGCTTTATGCAACACCACAAAGTGTGAGGCGTCGAGAGTATCTCTTTCCTTCGGGGCATAGTGTAGAGTAGTCACTGTTGACCTTAGGTTTGGGACCGTGTGCTTTAGGATTTCCACGACTCATTAAACATTAGTTAGGAGGCATAACGACTAGTCTTGCATTTGAAACAATATTCCAAGGGTGAGCAATGTCGGGGTGCCCCATCTTCTATCGATTGCCTCTTCTTATATTCTATTGCGTCTCTTTCTTTGTTTCTTTATTTTTTACTTGTATTGATATTGTTCACACCACTCTTAAATCATCTTGACTATAGTTAAATAGCAATTCTTATGTTTCCGATCACTATTTCCTGTGGATATGACTACCCACTCACCAGGGTACTTTATTACTTCAACAACCAGTGCACTTACGATACACACACAAGGAGTGTGTCATTATGCAACACATGAATTAACACAAGAATACATAGAACTCCATAGATATTAAAAACAAGTAGTCAAAGTATACTAAGCAACATAGTTCAACATCCCGGGCCACCGTGGAATGGCTAGCCCATGCTTGGCTTGGACACTTACAGAAATTGTCTTCTTTAGTTGATTTGTCCCGGATTTCACTTCTATGTGTTTTGAACCCTAAAATCCTGCACCATGAACAAACAAACCCAAAATAACATCATTTATAAACAAAAAGTGCTAAAAAAAGAAACAAAAGAGTGCATTGGAGATATGCAAAAACACGATATAAAATTCACTCATCACATCCCAAGTGAAATCGATCCAGGTACTATTTTCATTCATTGAGTTCAATTGCTCGTTTCCCTTTCTTAGGCCTTTTAATTGTTTTTATTGTTTCTTTTACTTATTTTAGATTAATCTCGATTGTTGTTTTAGTTAGCTAACAAAGATAGGGTTAGTACTAGTAATATCTAGTCTTTGTGGATTCGACCTTACTTTGCATTTATTACTAGTACTCTCTAGTCTACTTAGGTTTGATGCTAAGGGTGAGCAAGTCTTAAATGACAAGCTTCCTGAAGAACATCTGTATAAGGTGGAACAAATTAGTGAGACTGAAACTCCGTAATTTGCAAACTTGGCAAATTTCCTATCAAGTAATATTCTTCCAAAGGGTTTGACATATCAACAGAATAAGAAATTCTTTCATGGTTTAAAACATTATTTTTTGGAGGATCCTTATTGCTTCGTGCATGTTCTAATCAGATTATTAGACGGTGTGAAAGAACAATGAGATGAATGAACAAAGACACGAACTTCTTGTCTTCAGCGAAAGAAAACAAAATAGATACAATCTATTTAGTCTAGCAAAAAGAAAAATCTTAGCGGTGTTTATTTTATTTTATTTTTTGTTTTGAGTTTCAGTTAGGCTTTTGGTTTATTGGTAGTCATAATTCAAAATGGTAGTTTAATCTATTTTATATTGAAAATATTGTTTATATTACAAATTATTTATTTTTCATAAAAAATATTGATAAACTAAAGCATTGAATAAAAACAAGTTCATTACTAGTCAGTTTTTTCCCGAGAGAAAAAAATGTATAAAGCAGTTTATGTAAATAAAACTAATATATTAATGCTCAGGTTTTATCTGGCGGAGCAATTATATATATGTTTATTTTTTTAATCTGTGTATCTTTATTTACCGACAAACGCCACTATGTTAGTGTTGGTTTTGTGACATTGAGCTGTGCTTTATATTTAAAAAAAAAATAATTAATTTAGTTGATTTTTTAAAAATATTTAAAAAAATAAATTTAAATTTGTAAAACATAAGGCTAAATTTTTTACTTGATTTAAAAAAATTAAATCATCTCTTCTCATCTTTATTATTATATTTTTTTAAGGTCTTTCTCTTTTATTTTTTTTTATTATTTTATTATTTATCTTATTTTCTAGTTCCTCCTTCTAATTCCTTCTTCTTTTCCCTTTTCTTCTATTTTAACTGAATTTTTTAGGGGAAAAAAAAAGATAAACAGTAACACAAACGTATTATTATCATTGATATTATTTTATAAAGTATTCATTTATTATTATTTTTAATAATGCGGTATAAATGCAATGAGCAATGATTAATTTATATATGGTCTCCCCTCTTTAGTAAACTATAGGTCCTTATGGCTAAACCTATAATCCCGTGGTTTTACATTATTTTTAAACTACAAGCAACTTAGTCAAATTAAAAAAGAAATAAAGTAAAACTTTATTGAATATAATAATAAACCAATCTATTTACAATTTATAAAATAATATAAAAATATTTTATTTAATTTATATATATATATATATATATATATATATATATATGTGTGTGTGTGTATACCAACAAAATTATTGTTATAAGGTGGTAGCCAAATTAAAAGAAAAACTTGCATGAAATAACCCTGATTTTCAAATAATGCTTGCTATTTTATTTTTGATAATAATATATTATTATTTTAAAGCTAAATGGTTTTTAAAAGATAATAAATTTAATAAATAATTATTTTTTAAAATCAGTTAAAACCCTCTACAAATAAATTATTCTAATAATAGAAAAAATAAAGGGTCAAAATGTAAAAAATCACCATTTTTTTAATTTTAAAAATGCTTAATCTAGGCCATGTTTTGATGGCCCTAGGACTGCCCTAGTAATTTTTAAAATTTTTATTCAAACTTTCGATCTACTTCGTAGTAACTAATGGCACTACCACTCATATTAATTATCTCTAATTACTTATTGACATTTAATTAATTATTTATTTATTTATAAATAACTCACTCTCATCATTGGGTCTAGCCGGGCCGGCCCAACTAAGAAAATTTAGGCTTTAGCCCATCCAAAGCCCAAATCCAACGATCCTCATTAATAGTTTGAGTCCGGCCCGGCTGTTCTAAATTTTAAATATGTATCTCTTAGCCCAGCTCATGGGATTGCCTTGTTGGATTGACCCATTGGATTTCGGCTCAAATGGGTCTGTTGTTGTTTTCTTTTTTATCTTTACTGAATTTTTGATTTTAATTTTTTATATTTTTATTACAAAAATAAAAAAATAATATAAGATGTGATAGTCATGCCATATAAAGTATACTTTGAGAATTGATTATCAAATTATTCTCAAATATTCTTTCTCTTAAATTAGCTCATCTAATTATGCCATTGTATATTTTGTAATGTGGCAAATATTTCAAAATTTTGTAAGTTAGGATCAAAATATGTTCTTTTCTTTATAGATCATTCTATGATTCTATTAATGTATATAATAGGACCTATATATACTTGATTGATCAATTGATTATTATATATTTGTTTCTGATATTTTTTTAATTTTATTGTTAATATTTAATAATAAATGCAATGGGTTAGTTCATGAGCCAGTGTTGGATCTACCCAAAAAAGTCCAAAAGGACCGGCCCATCATTTGGAAATGATTTTCATATCCAATCCATTGTTTGGTTGGGTCAAGTTTGGACTAATTCGTCAAACATTAATTTTTGGATTTGTGTTTGGAACGGCTCAGATCGGCCTTTTGGCCCGTTCATGGGTTTTGGGTCAAACAATGAGAGTGATAAATAACACTGATTTATCTATTTACTAGAGAAAAAATAATCAATATATCCAGATATAAGTAACCTATTTATTTATTTATTTATTTATGAAACACACAAGTGAGTGTCTCCTTCCGTCACCAAGCATTCCATGAACAAGAAACCTTTACAATGAAACCTCAAATAATAATTTTAGATGGATTCAATCATCTCAATTCCAAGTAGAAGACAAGTATCAGAGCCAAGCACTACTTCCTCCTCGCCGGAGCTCCTCTCTGAACGCCCCCCTTACCTCTACCACCCTTCCCTCCTCCCTCTCCGTTTCTCCTCCTCCTTCCGTCATCTCCTCCAATGCCAAGCTCACCTCACCACCTCCTCCCTCCTCCGCCACCCCTTCGCCGCTTCCCGCCTCCTCAAGCTCTCCTCCTCCCTCGCCCCTCTCGCTCACACTCTCCTCCTCTTCTCCCACCTCCCCTTCCCTCCTTACCTCTGCTCTTTCAACATTCTTCTCAAATCCCTCTCCCTCTCCCCTTCCCCTCATCTCGCCGTGTCCTTCTTCTCCTCCATGCTCCGCTCCGGCCTCATTCCCGACACCTTCACGTTCCCCCCTCTTGCCGTCTCCTGCGCGCGATCCGCTTCCCAGACCGACGTTGAGGTCATCCACGCCCAGGCCATCAGACGCGGCGCTGATTCTGTCGTCATTGTTTGCAATTCCTTGATCCACGCCTACGCTGAGTGCGGCCTTGTTGGCCATGCCCGGGTTTTGTTTGATGAAATGCCTCTGCGAGACTTGGTTTCTTGGAACTCTTTGGTTGATGGATATGTTAAAGTCCGGGACTTGAGGAGTGCGCGTTGCTTGTTTGATAGAATGCCTGAAAGAGATGTGGTATCTTGGAATATCATGATTAGTGGTTGTCTTAAATGCCGGTGCCCGGAGTCTGGTCTCGAGCTTTTTAGGGAGATGGAGAGGGTGGGAGTCTTGGCTGATGTGCAGACGATGGTCAGCATTGCCACGGCGTGTGGAAGACTCGGTTTGATCAGATATGGGAGGTCCGTCCATGGTTATTTTGTACGGAGTTTTCGGGAGAAGAACAACTTGATATTTGAGACGGCATTGGTTGACATGTATAGTAAGTGTAAACGGGTGGATGTCGCGAGGAAAGTTTTTGATTGGATTGCGGAGAAGAACTTAGTTTCTTGGAATACGATGATCTTGGGGCATTGTATGCATGCTTGTGCCCAGGATGGTCTTGCATTGTTTGATGAAATGGTTCAAATAGGTAGGTTTCGTTTTAGCTGATATGAGACTTTTGTTGTGAGATGATTTGAATGAGCTGGTTCTAAGTGTGTTTCTTGTGATTTGGTATCTTCAGGTGAAGAAGATTCAGAATTAAAACCCGATGAAACTACATTTGTCGGAATTTTATTGGGTTGTTCCCGTGCTGGGCTGTTGGATGAAGGAAGGAGATACTTCGACGAGATGACAAGCATACATAGTCTCAAACCCACATTTGCACATTATTGGTGCATGGCAAATCTACACTGGAGTCTTGGTATGGTTCAAGAAGCGGAAGAGGTGTTGATGGGCATGCCGGAGGACACCGAGTCACAGGTGTGGAGTACTTTGTTTGGTTCATGTCGTTTTCGTGGAGACATAGAATTAGGCGAGCAGATAGGCAAGAGGCTGATTGAGCTTGAACCGTACAACAGCTCTCGCTATGCGTTATTATGGAACATTTACAGTGTAGCTGAAAGATGGGAAGATGTTGAGAAGGTGAAGGAGATGCTGAAACAAAGAGCAGTGAAGACAATACCCGGTCATAGCTTGTTTGATCTAAAAGAAATAGTTCATAGTTTCAAGGCCGGGGATCGATCCCAACCAGAGATGAAAGATATCTATTCAATGATGGACGAGATCGCTGCAAGGCTCAAATTTAGAGCACAGGCTCATGGTCACAAGCTGCCTGTATAATTCTCTGTATTGTGAGCTGACTTTTGTGGCATTGTTGGACAAGTGTTGTTGTCAAGTCACCCTGCCATCAGAATGAGAAACCAGTTACAGAAATAAAATTTTAATATAAAACTGAACCATTTTAGAAGTTTCTTTGAGAAATTTGTTATGAAAATTTTTTTTGAGAAATTTGTTATGAAAAATTTTTTTGAGAAATTTTTCATGCAGAAATATCAACAAGTCAAGAACTTGTCAGTTTGCGTAATCTGCAGCAATGTAACCATTGATGATTATTTTGGTCATATGTTGCATAACTTGCTTTGCAGAAATATCAACAAGACAAGATTGAAGATTTGGTTGCCAACTTAAAACATCCTTCTCTTATACTCTGATGCATTGTGATTCACTAATTTCCTCCTCTCTCTACTGCAAGCGTTTGAGAACATTTCATACTATTACAACTTGGGATATTCCATGGACAGAAATTAGAGGAGTTCACGCTTTGCTTTAATTGATATAAGTTCTGATATGGATCTTTGGTTTATATCCATGACTTACAAAATGGATTTCGTGCTTTATATCAGTGCATACGAGTGTTAGTCTAAGGGTGTGCATGTATATATATATATATATATATATTGCATTCTTATCTAATTTCCTTCTTTACTCCTCCATCCTCACAAATTTTGTTGGTATGCACACATATATATCTATTTTGTTGGTATGCACACATACATATATATCTATTTTGTTGGTATGCACACATATATATCTATTTTAAAATTAAATTAAATACTGTTGAAATTATTTTATAAATTGTAAATATATTGGTTTATTATTTTCAATAATTTTTATTTTATTTAAATTTTTTTATTTCATTTACTTATAGTTTAAAAACAATGTAAAACCATGGATTATAGGTTTAGCAATAAAGGCCTATTGTCTACAGGCAGAACACATATAAATTAATCATTGCTCATTGCATTTACACCACATTATTAAAAATAATAATAAAGAATCTATTTATAATTTATTAAATAATATCAATAATAATAAGATTATGTTACTGTTTAATTTTTTCTTAAAAAATTCAGTTAAAATAGAAGAAAAATCAAAAGAAGTAGAAGAAGGAACTCGAGGAGGAACTAGAGTAAAAGAGAAAGGAGAAAATAATAAAGACAAATAAAAATTAAAATATCTAAAAAATAAATAAAAATAATAATAATTAGAAGAGCTGATTTATTTTTTTTTTAAATAAAATCAAGTTAAAAAATTAGCCATATTTTTTTAGAAAAATATTTTTAATTTATTTTAAAAATTATTTTAAAAAAAGGCAGCTAAATTAATTATTTTTTAAAAATATAAAATTCTATTAAGGGTCATAAAAACCACGCTTGGCGTTTGTTTGTAAACAAAGCTACACAGAATAAAAAAAACATATGCATAATTGCACCGATAGATAAAACTTGAGGAGTAATATATTAATTTTATTTAGATGAAATTCTTTATACATTTTTTTTGTTTCGGGGAAAAATTGACAAGTAATGAACTAGATTTTATTCATTACATTGGTTTATCAACATTTTTTAAGAAAAAAAACTGAAATATAAACAATATTTTAACCATAAAATAGATTTAACGACTATCTGAATTGAATATCAACCAATGGGCTCGTAGCCCACTGGTACCCCGGGTCCCCTCGTTGTGAGAGACGTGAGTTCGATTCCCCCTGTCCGCACTCCCCAGTTTCAAAGGGGTGAATATGTTGTGGCATAAAAAAAAAACAATTATGACTATCAATAAATAAGAAGCATAACTGGAACTCAAAGCAAAAAATAAAATAAATAAACACCGCTGAGATTTTCTTTTACTATACTAAATAGATTTTATCTATTTTGTTTTCTTTTGCTAAATACAAGAAGTTCAATCATCATTAAGAAGTATCCATCAAAACAAAGATCTCGATGACAGTCATAAATTTCATCTACGATTGATGAATATGCAGAAAGTGGGAATGTTGTGGAGACGATGACGTTGTTTAGAAAGATGCCAACAGAAGACGTTCAGCCAAAGGAGGTCAAGGCAATGGTTGTACTGCCTGCTTGTGGCGAACTAGGAAATGTTCATGAAGGAAATTCAGTTTATGAGTTGTTGTTGAGGATTGGACTATGCTCTGATTCTTCACTCAAGAATTGTTTGATCACAATGTACTGCAAGTGTGAGAGACTGGACATTGCTACTGAGATCTTTTAGATGTTGCCAACAAAGACTCTTGTTTCTTTGAATACTATGATTTCTGGCTATGCGCAAAAAGGGCGAGTAGAAGATGCTCTTGGTATCATTTGCGGATTTGCAGTAGAAAGAATGTTCAGCCAGATTTGTTCACTTTGGTTAGTGCGATTCCTACACTCCCTGATGTATCAATGCTTCGGCAAGCGAAATGGATGTATGGAACATGCTATATGCACTACAATATTTTTGGCTTTTAGAGGCAGTTAAATAGAGGGTTTTAAAAAACCACCTCTATAAGAAAATAGGATATTTTTCTTCATGTTTTTAGAGCCAGTTTAATTAAACCCTTCTACATTAATTTTGTTTTAAAAAATAATTAAAAACCCCTCTCTCTCTCTCTCTCTCTCTCTCGCCCTAATTTATTCATTCTCTCCTCTTCGTGCTTGCCTCCCTAAACCTTCTCCCCTTCTTGGGGCCATCCCTCAAACTGTAGCCCCACGATAACTCTCTGAGAACCCTCATCCCCTCCGCCGCCATGGCAGCTGCTCTCACCCTCGCTGCCTTCCTCGGCCATCCTCTCAAGCTAGCCTTCGCTATCAGCCCCGATCTCTCAGTCTGAGACCCCCCCTGAAATCCCTCTGTGATGATGAGAAAGTCCGCACTCGAAGACCACCTCACCTTTGATCCAGATGACATCAAGGTGCTTTGATTGCTACTTAAGCTCAAAGTGAAGACCAATCTACTCCCTGATGCTATCTCCATCATCGACCACCTCATTGCTCTGGAACCTAACGACAAGGACCTTCCCCTGCAATTCTAATGTGATTATTTTGGTTTTGATATGTGATTGGTTTTTAATAGAATGAATTTGTTTTTCGATGGATGGTTTCCTTTTTGCTAGCAATTTTTGCTGAGTTTGCATTGCAAGAATGGGTGTAGTTTTGATTTTTTTAGACTTGTTTTGTGTTTTGAATGTGATTATTGTTTTGATTTGTTGAATTTGTGTGTTGATGGGCTAGATTCATTTTTTCGATGTTGCGATTGAGGGAGATGTTTAGCATTCTTTATTTGACTTTATTTCATTCTATTTTTTTGTAGTTTGGTTTGACTTTATAGGCTATTGCGGTGTGATTACTTTTGTTTTGTTTTGGATCAAGACTTTAATCTCTTGAATTGTTGTAATGATGAATTGGATTTTGTTTTAGTGATTCTTGGATCTTGCGTTGGTATGGTGTTTAGATTTTCACTACAAACTTGATTTGAATTTATTTTCTGTTTGTATGTGAATAATGTGGTTTTATTTTGGGGGACTAAGGTTCAATTCGTTGTCTTTGAGTTTTGTTAAGTTAGATCCTAGTTTTAGGGGTTGTGTGCTTCTTGATCTTTGAGTCAAAAGAAAGGCAAGGATTTTTTTTTTCTTGATTTTTCTTTGGCCTTTCCTTGTTTCTTATGGTTATAATTGGGTTATTCGGCCATGGTTTGTGCTTGGTTTGTTGGAGAAGTATTCTATATTCAGTATCCATTTAATCTGGGCTTTTAGCATGATTTCTCTAGCCAAAATATAGTTTAGTGTAAATCTTGTAACTATAGTTCTTTGGCAGCACTATTATACTATCCACATGAACACTTACAAGGCTTTTTCGCATCTTACAAGAGAAGCTCTAAGATGTGTGCTATGATTTCTTTAATTTCTAGCTTCCTACTCACTTTAGCAACATGCTAAAATAAGTAGAATTCCTTTAGTAGTTTGTAAATTTTAGTCTACTAGTTTAGTTTAAAGGATTTGTGATATAAGGCAGTGCTTTGGGTTGATTCTATGCCTGGGGTATTTGATGTGTTCTCCACAAGTGCACGGGTTAGGGTTGTCGAACCACAGGGACTGGACTTAAAGTACTAATTTATCTTCTAAAGTTTAGTTAAACAAAGATGGATTGAGGTTGAATTAAAAGCAAGCATCAAAGGAGAGAAATGATAGTAGTGATAGAGGGATTAGGATTGAGATTTCAACAACAAAAGAGCAATACCCCGAGATGATTCATATAAGTTATAGCATGATGACTTGATCCTAAAGCCTACTAGGTACATTCTATGGTTCAAGTGTGCGCTCAAGAGCAATGTTGCATTTCAGCCAAGGTGGTAACAACATCCACTTGGTAAATTCTGGTGCCTTGCCCGGTTTGCTTCTCTCAGAACTCCATTGATAGCCATTGTTTGCCATCTTTTCAATTAAAGTGTATGCCACACTCAGTTGCTTGTTGTAGAACGATCCCCCTGAAGTTGCGTCAAGCATTTGTTTAGTGGAGATGTTCAACCCATTATAAAAAAAATCCAGATTTGCATCCATTCCACAATTCCATGAGGTGGGCATTTCCTCAACATTTCCTTATACCGCTCCCAAGCATCGTACATAGTTTCAGACTCTAGCTACACAAAGGATGAGATGTCACTCATCAATTTAGTAATCTTTGCTGGGGGAAAGTATCTTGTGATAAAGGTTTCTAAGATTTGATTCCATGTTGTCAACGACCCTTACGGCAAGGAATTTAGCCACTATTTAGCCCTTCCTCACAACGAGAATGGAAAAAGTCGAAGGCGAAAAGCTTCCTCAGAGACGTTATTTGCCTTAAAAGTATCGCAAATCTCAAGGAAACTCCTCAAATGTTCGTACAGGTCTTCATCCTAAAATCCATCGAACTAGCACATCTGCTGTACCAACAGAATAAAATTTGGTTTTAGTTTGAAATTGTTCACAGCAACCAAAGGGTGAACAATACTAGACCCCACTCCCTCTAAGTTTAGTCGGGCATAACCTGAAATACTTTGTTGTTTATTCTCGGCCATATCTTCTTCTTGACCAACTTACACTTATCTCCACTAACCCTGTTTCAGTCAAGTTAATTTGTCTAATTCTTCTTTAGAAATTCATCTCAATTTCTGGATCAGGATTCGCCAATGGAGAAGATGTACTTCCATGGGTCATGCTATTGTACCTACACCCTATAAGTAGATAAGAGAATGAATAAAAATGGAAAGAAAACTAAAATAATGAATAAAACATACAAGAAAACAAGTATTCATAAATATAAACAGTATTAACAAATTAAATTACTAAAATCCAAATTTTTCTAAAAATTGCCAGTCCCCGATAACAGCGCCAAAAAACTTGATGTGTTCTTCGCAAGTTCACGGGTCGTACATAAGTAGTAAAGTGGTACCCCTTGAGGGGTACGGTTGTCAAACAACAGGGACTGTACTTAAAGTACTAATTTATCTTCTGATATTCAATTAAACAAAGATTGGATTAAGGTTGAATTAAAAGCAAGCAACAAAGGAGAGAAACGATAGTAGGGACAGGGAGATTAGGATTGAGATTTAAATAACAAAAGAGAAAGTGTGTGCTTATGAGTTATACCAAGTACATTCTATTGTTCAAGTGTGTGCTCAAGAGAAATGTTGCATCTATGATTCTCAAATACACCAAGTTTTGCTAAGTTAACCAGATTACCTAAGCAACTGTGCAAATCAAACACATCAAATAATCAAAGCATACAAAATAACATAGTTCACATCTTGGAGCACCGTGGACAATAGCCCCTCATGGATGGGTACAAAGATGAAAACAAAGATGAAGAACTAGAGAAAGAAGACATAAATCGCTTCTCGTCAAGATAATCTTCCTCGCCCAGCTCCGTATGCTAACCCCACTTCTCTTGTGCCTCCAACTCATCCTTGATCCCCTTAAAAGATGTGGTGAAGCCTAATCTTCACTCTCTTCAAAGTTCTCCCAGTAGAGATTAGAATCCCCGAACAAAAGTGAGAGCAAACCGTAGAAATTGGAGTTAAAAAGGATGTTTTTGAGATCGACACGGGTTAAGCACGATTGTGTTTTGACCGTGTTTCTATGGTAGGGTTTGAGTGAATCAGCTAAGTGCTCGCCTGGAATTTCCAGTGGAATAAAGTGCAGTCGTGCTTGGACCGTGCTTCACTTGAGCATGATCATACTAAGAGCATCCATCGCGTGCTGCTCCTGTTGAGCAGAAAATAACTCCAGCTAGAGATTTCCAAGGTGAGGAGCACGAGTGTGCTCCTACCGAGTTTGGCTTGGTGACACCCCACTGCAAGCTTTATCACTCGGTCATCATGAGGATGAATTATTCAGGGGGACATAGCACGACTATGCTCTGCCCATGCTAAGCTTGAACACTTAGCAATTTCTCTAATCTTCACTCGTTTGGTATCTATTTCACTCCTAATTGCTTCGAGCTCCCCAATTTCTACATCATTAACAATTATACCCAGAATAGCACCAAATGTATACACAGATGTACTGAAAGGCAAGCAAAAGCATGAATTGAGGGTAAGAAAACATGATATGAGTTGCACTCATCAGTACTTTTGTAGTATTTAACATGTCAAATTCAATTTCATAGTGATTAGTTTAATTTTGTGAAACTAACTAATAACTTTTTTTCATGTGTTTACTTAGACTAAATATGTTGTAGCAAGATTAGTATAAAAGAAAATTTAACCTATATTTGAAAATGAAAAAAAAAACCAATTTGTTATTGTACTGGGATATCTAATTGATTACATGAGGATGAGAGACTGATTCATAATTCCTAATTTCATTGATATTGAACTATTGGAGGACAACCATAACCAAACATCATCAGTATACATTGGAATAGTTAAATGGTTCACAGGATGAGAATTTTGACTATTTCCTGTGTTTAATTCTGATTGAAAATTATGTTTGATTTAATTTTCTATTGAACTCAACTTAGGTTGACGAAAATATATTGTTTGACTTTGCTCTAAACTAAAATTTTTTTTAACCAAATTTTGTGGAAGACCTATCAGGTGATGGTTCAAGCTGCTTGTCTCAATGAAACATGCAGTGTTACTAGGCTTGTGCATATTATAAGGTCTTTACAACACCATGGTGGTGCAATTTCCTAACCTATCTTGTCCTTAACCTGAATGGTGGGTAAATGCTGAATGTTGAATGCTCATAAGTATAACCTGAATGTCAAGCCCTTAAAGAATGAAAGGATTTTCTTTTTCTTTTTCTTTTTTTTTTACCTGGGCAAGATTGTTCAAGTGATGGTGTTAGGTACTGTCAACTTCATAGATTCACACCATCAAAGCCAAATAAAGAATCAAAAGAAGACGGTTGAGAGTAGATCATTCATTACGGGATACCAAATTGTTAGTATTTATGCTTCCCGAACTTGAGTTTCTCAAATTCAAAAGAATGGTTGACAAATTTTTTGTTGAAAATTTGTTCATCTTTCTCCACTTTTTCCATTTTGCACTGTAATCATTCCAGTTATATGTATTATTGATTTAAACTTGCTATGTTAATTTTAAATATCGAAAGAATAATGATAAATATATACTCTAAGATGCAGATTATTCATTTATTTATTTATTTATTCTGATAATGATCCTTTTGTTACTTGGAGTACAGGCCAGAGTTGAGTATTTAAAAGATTCAAGCATCATGCTGCCTGTCCAGATTAATGGAAAAACTAGGGGCACCATATTAGTTAATGAGGACTGTTCAGAGGTTGAGGCCTTCAAATTGGCATCACTTGATGAAAAGCTTTCCAAATACTTACATGGGAAGGCAATCAAGAAAATAAATTATGCCCCCAGAAGAATCTTTAATGTGATCTTGGATCAGCAAAAAGTACATGCATTTTTTTTATTGTCCATGTTGTTAATCATTTTTAACAAAATGTTGTATGTGTTATTTTTGGTTCATTCAACCATCAATATATTCTTTCAATGTTAATTTTATAAAGTACACTTTATGAAATATTGTTTTCATAGTAAGTAAGTAAAAGATTTCTTTTTATTTTTGCTACTCCTTTCATAGTTTATTTCTTACACTTTGATTGAGAGCAAATTATTCTTTTAATCAAGTCTTTTTAATGGATTCTTTGTTAAGAGAAAGTTATTATTTTTGTGACCTAGTTATTATTTAATGGATTCTTTATTAACTAGTTATGATGCTCTTTGCAATTTGTTCAAGTATTATGATTCTGTTAATATCCTTTGAGTTAGACTAATGTTATTACCTTGTTACCCCCATGCGACTTTTTGGAGATTGCACAAGTTCCTGATGCACATGTAAGCTTTGATTGTAATCCTATGTACCTCATAGTTATTAATTTTTTCATCTTTTATTTTAGGTGAATGAGTTTAAATCAATTGAAAAATTCAAGATCTTGATCTCGAACAACTTGTATGCTCCATTTCTTGCTTTCTAGTGTCAAATTATATGTAAATGGATCCTAACCATTGTGTTGAAATAGATGGGCGAACTTGAAGGCTATCATGCGACTTATGGAGGCCAATGCACTTAAAATGAAGATCATTCCTAACCCTAAGGCGAGTTCCCATTTTTCCTTTATAGATAACACACTATTTTTGTTTAATTTTGGCATGGATATAGTTGACAGTAACAACAAAAGTACTAAAATATCCAGGAAGTCAATGGTATGAAAATTCTTCAACTTGAAATTGCAGCTGGTGCAGTAATACAAGCATCATGTGGCAATCTTAAAAATTTACAATTAGTTTTCAAAGTTACTTATCTTTTAATTGCACAAAAAACCCTTATTTGTCATTTCTAGTTCTTCGATCATTCTATTGGGATTGATGTTGACACGACCGAATATGCGTGTAAACCGCAAGTGCATGGGTGTCGAAGTAATAATACCCCGGTGAGAGGGTAGTCGAATCCATAGGAAATAGTGCTTAGAACCACCAAGATTGCTATTTAACTAGAATGAAAATATGTTGAAAGTGATGTGAAAACAAACTCAATGCAAATGAAAATAATAAAAGATAAAGGAGGCGCAAGTAAAAGACAGGGGAGGCAATCGACGATAAATGGGGTACCCAAATATTGATCCACCTAGGACAATCGTTTCAAGTGCAAGAACCCTCTATTATACTTCCTAATTGATGCAACAATGAGTCGTGGAAATCCTTAATTACATGATCCCAAATCTAAGGTCAACCATGCCTAACTCTATACATGTCCCGGAGAAGAGATTGAATTACCTCTCAACCTCGCACTCGCATAGAATTGCAATGAGCTCTAGGGATTCCGAGTGATAAACCCTATTCCTATATATAGATCTAACCCTTTGGTCCAGGTGGAAGATCCCTAGCCACAATTAAGCCCTAGGTACTAAAATCAGTTCAACGCTTCACTCCGTTGCACTCGCCACGAAGCCCCAGCGGAAGGTCATCCCTTAGCCCATTCACTCTACTATGCCCGCAAAGAACTCTGGAACGTGGAGGTAGGATAGATCACAACGGAGGGGAAAGGGGACACTCCGCTACCTCTCGACTCACCCTCTTAACCCTCTCCAATCTAGCTTTGTCTAACTCTCATGATGTGTCACTCACTCACAAGAGTTACCAACAAAAACTCTCAACCCTAGTGTCACTCTAGGGGAGTATTCATACAATCAAGTCTCCAAGATTGGAACTCACAATCAACATCAATTAATTGAAAGCATAATAAAGAGATTCAATGAAACGAATACATCCTAGGGTTCACAAATACCCAAGTACCCACTAGGGGTTTAGCTCTCCATGGAGCAAAATAAAATAGATAATGAAATCAAAAGTAAAGAGATGCAATCCATGAATGAAAACCCCCTTGTGTTTGTGTCGAAGGTCTTGTGGATCGGCCACGTCTTCTTCAAAGGTCCCCTCGTGAAACCTAGGGCACACCTCCCCAGATCGGTGCCGACGAAAGCTCCCCCAATAGCTCTCTTCCGAAGGAAACGCGGTGTTGAAGGCCGTCAAACCTCTCCAAAGGCTTGCCAAAGCCTCTCCAAACCCTAGCCGTCGGCTCCTCCAAAGATGGGGAAAGGTGGAAGAAAAGATAGGGGAAAAGATAGATAAATCGGGGCTGAATCGCGGCTTTTAAAGGGCTGGAATCGGGCATCCACACGACCCTGTGGAATTTCCACACGCCCGTGTGAATTCTCTGGATTTCTGATTTTCAGCCGGCTGTGAATAGTAACCGTGCCAGTAAATTGCTACAATGTTTTGCTATATTAATTTGCTACAGTACTCCCCGCCAAAAACACTCACGAATCCAGTTTTCATCGAGGCAATATAAATGGGCACACGTTTATGTCGTAGATCGCGTCGCTTCTTCAATAAACCGTTTCATTGGTGAAGATCTTGCTATCATTGCACAAGTTGGGATACGCATATGTGACTACCTTCGTGCCCCTCCAACTCATTGTAATGGCTTGAATACATGGAAGTTAGCACACATTCACGTATCTTAGAGCCCCACTTGTATCTTCGCGTTGTTGCTTCTAAGATTCCACCAAATAGTGCGTACACGATCTATTTTTGGCTTATTTTCTTAAAACATAGCTTCACAACCCTACATGCGCAAAAGAACACAAATACACATGTATTAGCGCTTAAACCTGATAAAAGTAATGCTCATTGTAAGGAAAGAACACTTTGCATTCTTATCACACAAGCACTTATCAAATGTTCCCCGCTCTCACTTATTTCCTATGAAAGCAAAATCATACTTGTTGCTAGTCCAGGTTATATTTTAATTCAAAATCTTGGCTTATAAGTTTGATTATGACTAGTGATTTTGGCATGTGATTTATTGTATGCTACTTCTATAGTCTGATCTCTATACTCTCGTTGATGGCTTTGTGATTAACACACCCCTTACATGTTTGTACCGCAACTACACAGGTTATCAAAGTAATAAAGTACCCCGGTGAATCGGTAGTTGTATCCATAGGGAATAATTGCTCAGAAACATAAGTATTGCTATTTAACTATAGTGAAAACCAAATTATGATTTGAGTGAATAACATCAATGCAACTAAAAATAAAGAAAAGAGAAAAGGAAGCAACTGGAATAAGGAGATGTAATCGATGATATAATGGGGTACTCGGATAATGCTTGCCCTAAGACTATTGTTTCAAGCGCAAGACTAATATTATACCTCCTAATTGAAGTTTAATGAGTCGTGGCAATCTAAAGATACATGGTCCCAAACCTAAGGTCAACCGTGACTAACCCTTACCCTATATCCCAGTGGAAAAGGATACTGTCGACGCCTCACACTGTGTAGGGTTGCTTGAAGCTCTAGGGATTCCAAGTGATAAACCCTATTCCCTAATATAGATCTAACCCTTTGGTCAAAGTGAAAGACCCCTAGTCACGATTAATCCCTAGCACTAGGGATTACTTCAACACTTCACTCTGTTGCTCGTGCAACTAAGCCCCAGTGGAGTTTGTCTCTTAGAACTTCACTCTATCATGACCACAAAGAACTCTTGGAACGTGGAGATAGGATAAATCACATCGGAAGGGAAATGGGACATTCTGTTACCTCTCGACTCACCCTCTCGACACTCTTCAACCTTGCTTTGTCTAATCCTAATGAAGTGTCACTCATTAACAAGGATTACCAAGATATATTCTCAACCTTCGTGTCACTCTAAGGGAAAATCAATTCAACAAGAATTCAAGGTTGAAACTCAATTAAAACATCAATTAAAGGATCATAATAAGATTCAAAGAAACAAAATCATCCTAGGGTTTACAAGTTCAAGCAAGCACTAGGAGTTTAGCTCTCCATGGAGCAATACACAATCAACAATGAAATCGAAAGTAAATGTAAGCAATCTATAGATAAAACCCCATTGTAGTCCGTACCGATGATCTTGTGGAGTTGCCTCATTTTCTCCAAAGGTTCCCTCGTCAAACCTAGGACACACCTCGCCGAATCGATGCCGATGAAAGCTCCACCAATAGTTCTCCTCCAAAGGAACTCAATGTCAAATGCTGTAGAACCACTCCTAGAACAAAGCAAAAGCGTCTCCAAACCCTAACCGCGCTCTCCCCAAAAGATTGGCAAAAGATAGGATGAAGATCCCAAAATAAAACACTCAAAGCGGCATTTATATGGTTGGAATCGGCATCCACATGGGTGTGCGGAATTTCCATATGGCCGTGTGGATTTCTAGATCTTCATTTCCTACGCGCTATGAACAGTAACTGCTACAATGATTTTACTACAATATTTTTCTACAATAAACTGCTATAATACTTCACCGGAATGCTCCCGAATCCACTCTTTTCATCGAGGTCACGTGATTGGGCACACATTCATATGGTAGATCACGTCGTGTCTTCAATAAAGCAATATTGACGAAGCTCTTGTTAATGTTGCACAAGTCAGAACAAATGAGTGTGACTGTCTTTGTGCCCGTTCACTTTGTGTATTCACTTGAGCACAATGGAGGTTGGCACACACCCACATGTCTTTGAGCACAACTTGTGTCTCCAACAACTTGTGTCTTCCAAACTTGTCTCCACAACCCTAAATGCACAAAAGAACACAAATACACATGGATAAGTGATAAAATCTGATAAAAGTGATGCTCAATGTAAGAAAAGAATACTTCGTATTACTTATACACAAACACTTATCAGTGATCCGCAACTAAGCTAAATCAAACCTTATAAACCTTATAATTGAATTAGATATTGAATATAAGAAGGTAGAAGATGATGTTATTTAGAATTAGAGATCATACTTTTACCTATGTGCACTTAACACCGACAATTCTTTTCCATCTTTCAGGTTGGTGATTTCTTTCGCCGGTTCAAGTCAATTCCAGGCTTTGTGGATCTTGATAGCTTGAAGGTTTCTGATGATGTATGGTTTGGTGCTTGCGTAGTTCTCAAGGTATTATCCTTTCTTTTACAAGAAAATAAAGTTGCATATGTTGTTCATATCATGATAAAATCTCTTTTCTTTTCATGATACGTAAATTAATTTTATTTTCTCATGTACTTAATCAAAGGGCAAGGTGACAATCACCAACAAATCCAGCAAGAAGGATAAAATTCCCGATGGGATCATTCTTGAGAACAAGGTAATGAACCAATCTCTTACCTGCATTTTGGCATCTTTAATTGAATACATATAAACAAAAACAAATGGTTGTTCCATGATGTCAATGGCCCTGAGGACATCTGAGTATCTTTCCCAAGAGCATTTCTAAGTCAGAGTTTTGCTTGTTTAATGTGAGCATCCTATTGTTTATCAGTTCAGTTCCTTTTGATCATAGCAACATTAGCTACTCTATAATATTTGAGAGGCATGCATTTGAGTTTTGACACTTATAAGGTCAACAAACAAAGGTTTACTTGCAATGATTTTTCTAGTGGTTTGTATGAAATTATAAAAGAAATTTATGATTCTTTTATAATTATTTGTTTCATTACAATTATTTTTTTATTTGATTATGTTTGTTTATTTATATTGGAGAACTCATGATTGAAGATTAGGAGGTTTGAAGATTACAGAGCTACATGATGGTGTTATTATTATTTTTTTGGTACTTAAAAATTGTACATATAAACAATTGTAATTGAGATAGATAAAAGGTGCTAAGTTTTCTTTATGGTGTACTTAGAAAAATATATTATCCTTGTGATGATCATGATTTGACAATCAGTCAATGAAAATGAAGTAATATGATAAACGTCTAAATGTATGTATTTTATATGTATTTATTATGTATGAATTGTGTATATTATTAATGAATTGATCTCCTTTTTATGGTTTAATCATTTAATTTTGTGTTTTAGTCACAAAGGAAGCCTAGGTGAGCTTAACGACGCAATTTTAGAAGAAATCGACACCGCAAACTGCGTTTTAGGGCCCATGGCACTGTAGCAACAATGTAGCAGCCTGAAGCATAAAGGCTTTGTGAAAATCCTAAGTTTGGAAATCCTTACGGGCAACCTCATGCCGTGAAGTTAACCATGAGCAATTTAGAGAGCTATAGTACTGTAGTAATTTTTATCGTACTAGATTACTGCTACATATTTACTGTAGCAGCACTATAGCAACTTAATGATTTTTTAAGCCCGTTTTCTGAGTGACCTCGCTGCCAGTATTATGACTGTGAGGCCACCCGTAAGCGATCCTGAGAATTTTTTTTAAAGAGGGTTAGGGCATCATCTTTGGTGTCTTTGGCCACCCCTTCTCTGTCACGCCCCGTCTCGCGGGTCCCACTCATGACATACCGCCACGATAACCCAAGGGAGGTCCAACACTAACTCACCCCTAGATCACCGTAAGGCTAACCTGTTTCCTGTACAAAACCACTATAACAATAATAAACATTCTAGCAATCCAATATACCCAAATGTTCCTACACAACCCATCACTTTAATTTAAAACCATGACAACAACCATTCACTTAGAGAGTATACATCTCATACACAACATAAAGCTAACCAACATATTTAAAAGTATCAAAGAAGAAAGATACATATTAATATTAGGGTTGGTAATATCCTAGTGGATCCATCAACTACATGCCAAAAATATATAAGCTTCATACACAGTCTTTAAGAAAAATACAAACTACTCCGCCAAGCACTTCACGCTTCTATCCCGCTGCAGTGTCACACCGGGGAGGGAAAAAAATAAAGAGGGGATGAGTAACTAGGTTACTCAATGAGTGGCTAAACATGGAGCTATATCCCATACATAATATATTAAAGTAAAAAGGTAAAAAAATATATTTCAACTCCTCAAAATATTCAATATACCTTGACTCGTCAAGTATAAATTAAGATATAAAAATTTACAACAATGAAATGCTCGATAAAAACTCTTTTTAAATCATCTCAAAAATCCATATGAGTAAGAAATCCAAGTTTATACTTTGGCTTAGTAACTCATAATTCAAAAATGTATAAATCATCGATTAAAATAAACAAATATATTTTTAAATAGCCTCGAAAAACCCTCCCTCACTAACCGCGGGTCATGTTAGGTCAGAGCCACCAAGATGCGCATATCTTGGCGCTGGTCACTGGAAGTTCGTGTGGTGACTCGAACAACCCAACTATATCCAAGTCGTGGCTCTACGCCCCCACCGAAATGGCATAACCGGGTTTGACAAGATTCCACGCCACCTCTATACAGTCGGCCCGTGGAAACCATCCACACTCTCACCGCAGTAAGTATTGGGGTTTCGTCACCATCAAAACCACCCCGTCAAGAACATGAAGGCCGTGAGCTCCACCATTTCCATGGATATGTTCAAGACCCCACGGGTGTTTGCATAATAAAATCCAAATATTCATTACAAACTCGAAAAAGGGTCCTTATTCAGACTATGTTCACAAATCATGAATGAAAGCAATAAATAGCATTCTCGCCCGTAGGCTAAATATATTCATCAATAGGGAACAAGTATTCACAAATGCCAATCTCACTCCAAAAGTCAACAACTTGTTCATAACCATTCAATGAAAAACATTTTCGTTAAAAAAACAAAGATACAAGAATATTCATTGAAAAACACATATGTATACCTCAAATCAATTACATCATTTTCATGGTAATATTCAATTTGTTTTTACCCAAAGCTTTTTGGTCATCATAGGAAAAAAACATCAATCTTTTTATAAGGATACATAATTCAAAACATATCTTCTAAAAACATATTTTTTTCAAATCATAACAACAACATATGTATATTAATAATCTTTAGTAAAAACCATGAAGGAGATCAAATCATAAATCCTCATGATATCCAAATCCAATGAATAACATCTCAAGAGTTTTTATAGATAGAAATCTTGTCATTCAAAGGCTAATATATATATATGTATATATATGCATGATATATAGTCCATAATTTAGTAAATCCCACTCACAAACTTGGCGAGCTAACACCCTCCAAAGTTACTTGTCTATAATCTCTTTTCCTTTGCTTGAAGCTTCTCCTCCTAGAAGCCGTTAAACAACCAACAAAAAGCAAGATTCAACAACAATACTACAACCAATTAAAAAGAAGGAAAAATGTGCTTAAAAATAGGAGTAAATTGTTTCTAGAGTTTTCTAAGCACTCTAATAAGAAGATATAACAAGAATGAAACCTTTAAAAATCCTCAAAAATCAGCAAAAAAAGAACAAAAAGGAATTCAACTTGGGTCGGTGCTACAAGAACCTCGAACCCTTGAGATGCAAGATGTCTCTCATTTCCTCACCAAATCATGGTTTTTACAACCTTAAAATGATTCTAATCTTTTAAATCACTTCAATAACTAAGATTTCTCACAAAAATTTCAAAGAATCACAACAAGGATGAGAGGAGTGAAAAGGAGGAAGTTGATGTAGCCTAACTCACCGATAATCCTCTCTATGCCTTAATCGAACTCTTCTTCTTGTAAGGAGATGAGATTTCCACTTCTTCTTTTGTTTGGGGATCAAAGATGAGAGGTTTGAAGAGAGAAAAATGAAGAAAAATCAGAGGAGAAGGAAGAAGGAGAAAAAAAGAAGCTAGGAATGTCCTAGAAGGTCCAAGAAGGTCAATATATATGCCAAGGCTCGTGGAGACCACTTTGAGGCCACTTCTGAAATCTCACGGGCTCCATGCGCCCGCATGGAGGCCGTGAGGCTTTCAGGTTGGTCCATTTCAGCCCACAAAAATTGACTTTTTACTGAAACCCTCACGGGCTTCCATGCGCCCGCATGGAAACCGTGGAGGCTTTCGTGTTAACCTCCAAAAATGACTCTCTCCCACTTTAAAAACCTCCCAAAAACCATAACTAAGTTCCTAACACAAAAAGAACACTCAAAAATACTTAAACAACAAGTTAAACTCAAAAAGGCAAAACATAAGCAAAGTAAAGAAAAAAAGTCAAACTCCCACATCCTACCTCCTTAAAGAAATTTCGCCCTCGAAATTTAGCATACCTCTAGTTTCAAAACAACAAGGGATATTTACTCTTCATTGCTCCTTCTGGTTCCCAAGTTATTTCTTCTACAACATCATTCCTCCAAAGTACTTTTTTACCATAGGTATAGTTCTTTCTTCAAGATTTTTTTCACTTGGTGATCCAAAAATCTTCACCCGGTTGCACCTCAAACTTCAAATCTTCTCTTAACTCCACCGGTGGTGTTTCAAGACAATGAGAAGAGTCGTGGATATACTTCTTCAACACGGAGACATGAAACACATTGTGAATCTTTTTTTCCAACTCGGTGGTAATTTAATCGATAGGCTACCGGTCCAATCCCTCTCTAGAATCAAAAATGGACCTATATATCGGGATTCAACTTTCCCCTACCTCGAAACCGAATTACCCCTTTCCATGGAGAAATTTTTTTAAGAATACTCTATCACCAACTTCAAACTCCAAGAATCTCCTTCGATTGTCGAAAGATAACTCTTTTGCCTATCCCCGAGATCGCTTTCAATCTATCTCTAATCACTTTCACTTTCTCAATAGTTTGATCAATTAATTCCACACTTTGAAGCTTCCTTTCTCCCACTTCATCCCAACAAAGAGGAGTCCCTACACTTCCTTCCATACAAGGCTTCGTATGGAGCCATACCAATGCTTGCTTGAAAGCTATTATTATAGGCAACTCCACCAATGCTAGGTGTTGATCCCAACTTCCTTGAAAAATCTATAACACAAGCTCTTAACATGTCTTCAAGGGTCTCGAATGGTTCTTTCTCGATCGACCATCCGTCTCGAGGATGATAAGCAAGACTAAACTTTAAAGTCGTACCTAGAGCCTCCTGAAACCTTGGCCAAAAACGAGAAGTAAATCTAGGGTCTCGATCAGAAACTATCGAAACTGGTACCCCATGCAATTTCACTATCTCATCTATGTACATTTTTGCCAATTTCTCCAAAGAATACTTAGTATGCACTCGCTAAGAAATGTGCCGACTTTGTCAATCTATCCACTATCACCCACACCGCATCAAAAACCTCGAGTTGTTCGTGGTAAACCTACCACAAAAATCCATCGTTATATGCTCCCACTTCCATTCCGGGATTGGAAGAGGTTGTAACAATCCTCAAGGTCTTTGATGCTCGCCTTGACTTGTTGGCACACTAGGCACTTAGCCACAAACTCGCTATCTCTTTCTTCATTCCCTCGGCCACCAATAATTCTCCTTGATTGTTCTCGTACATCTTGGTACTTCCAGGATGAACTCGCATAAGTCAAGAATGAGCTTCTTCCAAAATTACTTTCTTGAGCTCTAAATCGCCGAACACAAACACGCCCCTCGAAACTCTAGGATTCCATCTTCTCAGCCCCGAACTCACTAGTCTCTTCCGTATGTAACCTCTCGGATCTCTTGTATCAACTTTTCATCATTACCCCTCAAGCTCCTTAATACGATCCAACAAAGAATGGTCTTACTATGAAGTCGGCTACTAATGCTCCAAAGATCTCCAACGTTAAGGTCTAATCTCAAGCACTTCATTGTCGAAAGAAGTTGCACATAGGACACCCTCAAAGAAGATACTCAAGTAGACTTCCTACTCAAAGCATCAAGAACCACATTTGCTTTTTTCCTCGGATGATAGTCTATGATCAAATCATAATCCTTTATTAATTCCAACCATCGTCGCCGCCTCAAGTTCAATTCCTTCCGAGTAAAAAAAGATACTTCAAGCTTTTTATGGTCCGTAGAAAATCCGACACGCTTTCTCCAAAAAAAGATAATGCCTCCAAATCTTCAAAGAAAAGACCACCACCGCTAACTCCAAATCATGGGTGGGATAATTCAACTCATGTCGCTTTTAATCGCCTAGAGGCATAGGCCACCACTTTTTCCCTCTTGCATCAACACACAACCTAAACCTTGCAGAGAAGCATCATCGAGACTACAAACTCTTTTCCCACTTTCTCGCAAAGTAAGCACTCGAGCTCGATGTCAAACGGTCCTTCAAAGTTTGAAAGTCTGCTTTTCACACTCATCATTCCAAGAAAAACTTCACTTCCTTACGAGTTAACTTTGATAATGGCAAGGCAATTGAAGAAAAATCCTTCCACAAATCTCCTATAATAACCCGCAAGTCCAAGAAAAACTTCAACTTCGTAACATTCTTCGGCCTTTCCCACTTTTACAATGGCTTCAACTTTCTTTGATCCACAAATATCCCTTCTCCTGACACCACATGTCCAAGAAATCCAACTTCATAGAGCCAAAACTCGCACTTGGAGAATTTAGCATATAATTTCTTCTCCCAAGAGTTTGCAAAACAATCCTAAGATGTCGAGCATGCTCCCTCGCTTGAAGGTGAATAGACCAAAAATATCATCAATAAAACACAATGACAAACTTGTCTCAAATAAGGTCTAAACACCCCTGCTCATCAAATCCATAAAAGTCAGCAGGAGCATTAGTCAAAACCAAATGGCATCACCAAAAACTCATAATGGCCATAACGGGTCCGAAAAGCTGTCTTTGGGACATCCTCTGACTTAATCTTCAACTCGATGATACCTGCATCAAGCAAATCAATTTTTAGAGAACACCTTTGCTCCCTTCAATTGATCAAATAAATCATCAATCCTTGGCAATGGGTACTTGTTCTTGATTGTCACCCCGATTTAATTGCCTCGTAATCTATGCACAACCCTCATAGATCCATCCTTCTTCTTTACAAAGAGAATCGGTGCACCCCAAGGTGATACACTTGGTCGAATAAAACCCTTGTCTACAAGATCTTGCAATTGAGTCTTCAATTCTCTTAGCTCACTGGTGCCATCCGATAAGGTGGTATAGAAATAGGAGCTCGTACTGTAGTAAATCTATAGCAAACTCCATTTCTCTATCTCGGTGGTAAACCTCGGTAAGTCTTCGTGAAAAAAACATCCCTCGAAACTCACTCACCACTGGCATCTCTTCTAAAGCTGGCTCCTTAACTCTTGTATCTACCACATGAGCTAAAAATCATTGGGCAACCCTTGCCCAACAATCTTCTAGCTTCCATGGATGAAATTAAACATGAAGGCAAAGTCCTTCTCACACCCTTTAACACCACTCAAGGGTCCTCAAGACACAGTGAAAAGTAACTTCCTTCTTGAAACAATCAATGGAAGCATGATGTCTATCCAACCAATCCATGCCAAGAATGGCATCAAAAATCTTTGATCTCCAAAGGTATTAAGTCTCGCCTTCAAGACAACTCCATTAATTAGCACTCGACACTCCTCGTACACCAAACTCCTTACTACCTCTTCACCCTAAAGGAGTTTGTATCACTAACTCACCACCCAAGGGGGAAGGGTCACTATTCGCATGACATGCAAATGTAGTACTAACAAAAAGAACGCCTCGACCCTGTAATCAATCAATGCAAAAGCATTATGCTGGAAGATGGATAGTGTACCTGTGATCACATTAGGCCTACACTCAGCCTCTTCCTCTGTCATGGCAAACACTCGGGTCTGAGCTCTGGTCTGAGGTCGATGGGCACCTGGGTCGCAAGTGTTGCTAGCAGCCCCCGACTTGGTAGTAACTCGGGGAAGATGCTACCGGGCCGAGAACCTCCGAACTCGGCTAGGACGGTCCCCGAGATGTCGGTGTAGATCCACCCCTGTCCCAACTCGGACATGCCGACCTCAAATGTCCAGGGCTTTGACCGCAATGGAAGCACTTGCGAGGTGTCCGACACTCGCCCTTTATGCGGCTTTCCACACTCTTGCACCTGCATTAGCTTCTGGGCCTCCGACACTAGGAGCGCCATCGAACGTGTAAGTCTCGCCGATCACCACTCCGAGATAGTGGAGGTCTAGTGGGGCCCTGGAGTAGAATCTGCCCTTGGAGGAACCCTCACTCCTACTCTTCTTGGATGGTCAGTCCCCGCCTCCAAGCTTCTTCTCTTAGCTATGTTCTCTCGAACTCTCTTGCCTTCTCTAACCAACTCGCTCCGCCTCAAAGCCGATTGTACCATCTCCTTAAAACTTTGCTTGCTTGTAACTCGCTATTCTTTCTCTAATACCCAAGTTCAAACCAACTTCAAATTTAGAACAAAGAACTTCCTCAAGAGGGTGCTAACTCGGGAACAAAAATTAGCCAAATCTTTCAATTTCGCCTCATATTCTCAGAATCGCCTTTTATTTCCCCGAACCAGCCCTCATAAACTCATGCCTCTTCTCGATCACGGTGAAACCGGTGTAATATTCTTCATCAAATTCACGCAGAAAAATCCCGACCATGTAACCCTCGCCCAAATGATCTACTCTTCAAACTTTCCCACCAAATTCGAGCTCGCCTCCAACAACCTAGTAGCAACCCCCGAGTCCGGGTCTCACCACCTAAACTCATGTCATCAAAGGTAGCAATCACCCGCTTGACCCATTCTTTAGCAATCATGGCATCACTAGTGCCATCAAAAGAACCACATCCAAGTCGCCGAGCTTCTTTTTAGAAGCTTGGACAAAAGCTAAGGCTTGACTAGGTCCACCGGCCTCTCCCTGGGTGGAATGAACCACCGGGGCCCGTGGTGGTGCAGTGTCAGTGTGCCGGGTAGTTACCGGGTAGTCTCGAGCCCTGCCTCCCAAAAAAATCCTCCAATAGTCTAAGAAGTCCTGTACTCCCGGTAGGTAGGCCGCCTCCCTGGTAGCCCAATGAGACCCAAAGGCTTCTAATGCCTCGTGAGTTGGGATGTAAGGTGCACGTGAGTAGCTCCCTCGAACCTCCCGGGCATGCATGAAGCCGCCACCGCAGATCATGCCTTGAACCGGCCTCCCCGCCTAGGTGGCGGCGGAGATGGGGGCGGGGTTGGTTCTCCTCGCCTTCCACCTCTCTCGAGCTCTTGTGTAGCAACAGCTAGGGAATTAACTCTTCCACGGCGAGTGCGTGAATGTTGTGCCGGCATCTTACCGAAAATGAAAAACATAAGACATCTTTTTAGAAATCCACAATATGCACCAATGCTATATGCAGACTCTGCTTGGATCCACTAGTAACAAAGACAAAAAAAATCAGACATTTGACCCAATCGAGAAACTAACTCTAGATCTAGATTATACTGTCTAAATCTACACCTAAACTCTAAACCAGGGCTCTGATACCACTAAAGTATGTCACGCCCCGTCTCGCGGGTCCCACTCATGACATACCGCCACGATAACCCAAGGGAGGTCCAACACTAACTCACCCCTAGATCACCGTAAGGCTAACCTGTTTCCTGTACAAAACCACTATAACAATAATAAACATTCTAGCAATCCAATATACCCAAATGTTCCTACACAACCCATCACTTTAATTTAAACCATGACAACAACCATTCACTTAGAGAGTATACATCTCATACACAACATAAAGCTAACCAACATATTTAAAAAGTATCAAAGAAGAAAGATACATATTAATATTAGGGTTGGTAATATCCTAGTGGATCCATCAACTACATGCCAAAAATATATAAGCTTCATACACAGACTTTAAGAAAAATACAAACTACTCCCGCCAAGCACTTCACGCTTCTATCCCGCCGCAGGCTGCCACCGTGGGAGGGAAAAAAATAAAGAGGGGATGAGTAACTAGGTTACTCAGTGAGTGGCTAAACATGGAGCTATATCCCATACATAATATATTAAAGTAAAAGGAAAAAAAAAATATATTTCAACTCCTCAAAAATATTCAATATACCTTTGACTCGTCAAGTATAAATTAAGATATAAAATTTACAACAATGAAAATGCTCGATAAAAACTCTTTTAAATCATCTCAAAAATCCATATGAGTAAGAAATCCAAGTTTATACTTTGGCTTAGTAACTCATAATTCAAAAAAATGTATAAATCATCGATTAAAATAAACAAATATATTTTTAAATAGCCTCGAAAACCCTCCCTCACTAACCGTGGGTCATGGTTAGGTCGAGCCACCAAGATGCGCATATCTTGGCGCTGGTCACTGGAAGTTCGTGGTGGTGACCCGAACAACCCAACTATATCCAAGTCGTGGCTCTACGCCCCCACCTGAAATGGCATAACCGGGTTTGACAAAGATTCCACGCCACCTCTATACAGTCGGCCCGTGGAAACCATCCACACTCTCACCGCAGTAGTATTGGGGTTTCCGTCACCATCAAAACCACCCTCGTCAAGAACATGAAGGTCGTGAGCCCACCATTTCCATGGATATGTTCAAGACCCCACTGGGTGTTTGCATAATAAAAATCCAAATATTCATTACAAATCGAAAAAGGGTCCTTATTCGTGACTATGTTCACAAATCATGAATGAAAGCAATAAACTAGCATTCTCGCCCGTAGGCTAAATATATTCATCAATAGGGAACAAGTATTCACAAATGCCAATCTCACTCCAAAAAGTCAACAACTTGTTCATAACCATTCAATGAAAACATTTTCGTTAAAAACAAAGATACAAGAATATTCATTGAAAAACACATATGTATACCCTCAAATCAATTACATCATTTTCATGGTAATATTCAATTTGTTTTTACCCAAAGCTTTTTGGTCATCATAGGAAAAAAACATCAATCTTTTATAAGGATACATAATTCAAACATATCTTCTAAAAACATATTTTTTTCAAATCATAACAACAACATATGTATATTAATAATCTTTAGTAAAAACCATGAAGGAGATCAAATCATAAATCCTCATGATATCCAAATCCAATGAATAACATCTCAAGAGTTTTTATAGATAGAAATCTTGTCATTCAAAGGCCAATATATATATATGTATATATATGCATGATATATAGTCCATAATTTAGTAAATCCCACTCACAAACTTGGCGAGCTAACACCCTCCAAAGTTACTTGTCTATAATCTCTTTTCCTTTGCTTGAAGCTTCTCCTCCTAGAAGCCGTTAAACAACCAACAAAAAGCAAGATTCAACAACAATACTACAACCAATTAAAAAAAGAAGGAAAAATGTGCTTAAAATAGGAGTAAATTGTTTCTAGAGTTTTCTAAGCACTCTAATAAGAAGATATAACAAGAATGAAACCTTTAAAATCCTCAAAAATCAGCAAAAAAAGAACAAAAAGGAATTCAACTTGGGTCGGTGCTACAAGAACCCTGAACCCTTGAGATGCAAGATGTCTCTCATTTCCTCACCAAATCATGGTTTTACAACCTTAAAATGATTCTAATCTTTAAATCACTTCAATAACTAAGATTTCTCACAAAAATTTCAAAGAATCACAACAAGGATGAGAGGAGTGAAAAAGGAGGAAGTTGATGTAGCCTAACTCACCGATAATCCTCTCTATGCCTTAATCGAACTCTTCTTCTTGTAAGGAGATGAGATTTCCACTTCTTCTTTTGTTTGGGGATCAAAGATGAGAGGTTTGAAGAGAGAAAAATGAAGAAAAATCAGAGGAGAAGGAAGAAGGAGAAAAAAAGAAGCTAGGAATGTCCTAGAAGGTCCAAGAAGGTCAATATATATGCCAAGGCTCGTGAGACCACTTTGAGGCCACTTCTGAAATCTCACGGGCTCCATGCGCCCGCATGGAGGCCGTGAGGCTTTCAGGTTGGTCCATTTCAGCCCACAAAAATTGATCTTTTACTAGAAACCCTCACGGGCTTCCATGCGCCCGCATGGAAACCGTGGAGGCTTTCAGTGTTAACCTCCAAAATGACTCTCTCTCCCACTTTTAAAAACCTCCCCAAAAACCATAACTAAGTTCCTAACACAAAAGAACACTCAAAATACTTAAACAACAAGTTAAACTCAAAAGGCAAAACATAAGCAAAGTAAAGAAAAAAAAGTCAAACTCCCACATTCTCCATCATCATCTTCTAAAGCTTTAAGGTGGTTGGAGAAGGCAGATCTGAGGGGCAAATCAATGGGAGAAGAAGGCTATACTCAAGGAAGAATATCAAGGAGCTTGCAGGCGCGGATCTGATAAGTTCTCATCACCACCTTCTAGTTTTCATCTTAGGGGAGTTTGCTTGAGCTTTGCCTTACATTCCTTATTTTCTATGCTTTCTCCTTTGTTGATGATGAACTAGACTCCCAAGGTCACCGGCCATCCGGTGAACCTGGGGATGAACTTGTTTGTATGGATGCTTTGATTTATTTTAGTGCTTTTGGTATAGTTTGTGGTTCAAGCTTGGTGTTCATTGATGTTGACACACCCGTTGCCCGTGTATACCGCAACTGCATGGGTTGTCGAAGTAATAAAGTACCCCGGTGAGTGGGTAGTCATATCCATAGGGAATAGCTGTTAAGAAGAAAGTAGTAATGCTATTTAGCTATGAAGTGAACCAATTTTTGATTTGAGTGACAATATCAATGCAATTAATAATAAAGAAAAGAGAAAGGAAACACAAAGGGAATAAGGAGAGGTAATCGATTGAAAGATTGGGTACCCAGACATTACTCATCCTAGGACTATTGTTTCAAGTACAAGAATAACATTATACCTTCTAATTGAAGTTTAATGAGTCATGAAAATCCAAAGACACACGGTCCCAAACCTAAGGTCAAGCGTGACTAACCCTTACACTATACCCCGACGGAAAGGGATACTCTCAACGCCCACAGTGTGTAGAGTTGCTTGAAGCTCTAGGGATTCCAAGTGATAAACCCTATTCCCTAATATAAATCTAATCTTTTGGTCCAAGTGAAAGACCCCTAGTCATGATTAAGCCCCAACACTAAAGATTACTTCAACACTTCACTCTATTCCTCGCACAACTAAGCCCTAGTGGAGTTTGTCTCTTAGCACTTCACTCTATCATGATCGCAAAGAACTCTTGTAACGTGGAGGTAGGATAAATCACATCAGAAGGGAAAGGGGACATTCCGCTATCTCTTGACTCACCCTCTCGACCCTCTTCAACCTTGCTTTGTCTAACCCTAATAAAGTGTCACTCATTCACTCATTCACAAGGATCAATTCAACAAGCATTCAAGGTTGAAACTCAATTAAAACAACAATTAAGAAAAAAATAATGAAAGTCAATGAAACAAAATCAACCTAGGGTTTACAAGTTCAAGCACCCACTAGGGGTTTAGCTCTCCATGGAGCACTACACAATCAACAATGAAATCGAAAGTAAATGCATGTAATCCATATGTAAAACCCCCTTGAATTCCGTATCGATGGTCTTGCGGAGCCGCCTCGTCTTCTCCAAAGGTTCCCTTGTCAAACCTAGGGCACACATCGCCGAGTCAATGCAGATGAAAACTCCCCCAATAACTCTCCTCCAAAGGAACTCGATGTCAAATGCCGTTGAGCCACTCCTAGAACCAAGCAAATGGCTCTCCAAACCCTAGAGGCGAATGCCACCAAAGATGGGCAAAAATAGGAAGAACATCCTCAAATAAAACTCTCAAAACGGTATTTATAGGGCTGGAATCGGCCATCCACACGGGCGTGTCAAATTTCCACATGGCCGTGTGGATTTCTAGGTCTCCGTTTCCTGTGCGTTGTAAACAATAACTGCTATAGTGATTTGCTACAGTAAACTATTATAGTACTTCGCCGAAATGCTCCCAAATCCACTCTTTTCATCGAGGCCAAATGAATGGGCACACAACCATGTAGTAGATCGGGTTGCGTCTTCAATTAAACCATATTGACAAAACTGTTGATAATATTACACAAGTCAGAATATGTAAGTGTGACTGCCTTTGTGCCCCTCTACTTTGTATATTCACTTAAGCACAATGAAAGTTAGCACACATCCACATATCTTTGAGCACAACTTGTATCTTCACGTTTGTTCAATCTAAGAACTTCATCAACAATTGTGTCCACGATCTACTTTTGCTTCCTTTCTTCCAAACTTGTCTCAACAACACTAAATGCACAAAAGAACACAAATACACACGAATGAAACATAAAATCTAATAAAAATAATGCTCAGTGTAAGAAAAGTATACTTCGTATTACTTAAACACAAGCACTTATCAAACTCCCCTTGTCCTGAAGCAAAAATAAAACATTCAAGCATATAAGAAGGAAAATTGAAAGTTCTTGGCCGTAGGTTCATCAAAAGCATGCAAAAGAGGCATTCTACACGTAAGGAAAAATTCCAACACCGAATAAGAGAAATCAATGCTCTAGCTAAAAACTTGAATAAAAAAGGACAACAACATGATATCGTGTAAGTATGTGTAAACTCACTTAAGTCAACCCAACATGTACTTCTCAAAGTTCTTATTAGGAGGGACTTATTTATATACAAAAAGAAAAGGTAGTAGCTTGACACATCCTCTAAGGTAGTCCTTTCCTAGGCGGCCACCAAGGTGGCTTTCACACTTTCGAGGTGGTATCTCTTTCTACCGGGGTAGTAGTTTTCACTCATCCCATGAGATAGCTCTTTCTCTCATTAGGGCATAACTAGTATCTGACGTATGAGAGTAGCTTCATACTTAATGGGTGGTAGCTCTTTCCACCCCCAGTGCACAAACAAACAAACACATATTTTTTTTCTTTTCTTTTCTTTTCATTCATTCATCCTTTTTTTTCTTTTTTTTCTTTTTTACAAAGAAATTAAAACAAGAAACATGCTAAAACAGTACCTTAAACATCGAACTTGAGTTTCCACAAGGTTTAATAATTGAGTAGTGCAACAAGTATCAATCGTGCAAAAATTCCTAAAAATTCAAGAAAAACTAGAGAATAATAATATTCAATGTTAAAAATTCTCCTAAACTTAAGAATACAACTATTGCAACTAAGGTGAGCCGCCATTGGCTATATGAGCATAAACAATGAAAGCATAAGTATAGAACATGTGTAATGTGAACTCCCCAAACACACACACACACTTAAGATGTACATTACCCTCCCCAAACACACACACGTACTTAAGATGTACATTACCCTCAATGTACGCATGCAAGCACAACAAAGAAATATAACAATCAAAGCATGTGTGTGGAGATAGGCAATTGAAACAATACTCCCTTGAACTCCGAATGGTTCGTTTGATGGAGTTAATTTCATTGAGAGTTGAGTTCCAACGGGTTATGGAGCACACACAGCCATGTGAAAAGCAACATGACTGTGCCCATGACTATTCCTCAATTCCAAGACTTACAAGACCATATGCACGTATACACAAGGGGGTTCAGTGAAGCTCAACAAAAACAAAATAAAATTGAGTCTATAAAGATATAAAAATAAAATACAACTCGAGACAATTGAACATAAAAGATAAACTTAGAAGGAAGATCATTTCTGAGTGATACAAGTCCGAACTAAAATACAAAAATAAAATATGAAAATATAAAGACAAATAAAGATAAAGACGCCTCATGCATTGGTGTTAGGCTCTGTTGTCTCTATTGCTGCTGGTGTTGCTGGTGGTGATAGTGGTACTCTTGTAGATGCTGGGGATGCTGGAGGTGTCAGTGCAGTGCGGGGTCTCATAACAAAAGGGAAAGTTGCATCTCACTCGAGAATCTGCTGTAAGATGTCAAGACACGGCATTATCTCTGTATTGTTTGTAGCTTGTATAGCGCAAACCTCAGCTAAATCTGTGTGTAACAATCCCACAACACTCTTGAGCCTCTCAAAATGATTATGGGCTCGAGAAGGAGAGAAAATGCGCACTAGAGGTAGCTCCTGTGCTGCGGGAGGTGCCTTGGTCTGCATTTTCTCCTGCTGCGGCTTGAGAGCAGGCTGCGGATACACCCCTTATGTGTGTGTACCACAAGTGCATAGGTTGTCGAAGTAAAAAAGTACCCCGGTGGGTGGATAGTCGTATCCACATGGAATAGTGCTCGAAAACACAAGTATTGCTATCTAACTATATTAAAAACGATTGCAGGATTGTGTGAACAATATCAATGCAAGTGAAAATAAAGAAAAGAAAAGAACGCACAATAGGAATAAGGAGAGATAATCGATAGAAAGATGTGGCACCCGGACATTACTCAACCTAGGACTATTGTTTCAGATACAAGACCAATCATTATGCCTCCTAACTGATATTTAGTGAGTCGTAGAATTACAAATATAATCGGTCCCAAACCTAAGGTCAACCATGACTAACTCTACACTATACCCTAGTGGAATGGAATACTCTTTACGCCTCACACTGTGTAAGGTTGCTTAAAGCTCTAGGGACTGCAAGTAATAATATCTATTCCCAAATATAGATTTAACCTTTTGGTCCAAGCGAAAGGCCACTAGTCATAATTAAGCCCCAGTACAAAGGATTACTTCAACACTTGCTTTGTCTCTTAGCACTTCACTCTATCATGACCACAAAGAACTCTTGGAACGTGGAGGTAGGATAAATCACACCAGAAAGAAAAGGGGACATTCCGCTACCTCTCGACTCATGCTAGAACCCTCTCCAACCTTGCTTTGTCTAATCCTAATGAAGTGTCACTCATTCACAAGGATTACCAATATAGATTCAACCCTAGTGTCACTCTAAGGGAAAATCAATTCAACAAGCATTTAAGGATGGAACTCAATTAAAACATCAATTAAAGAAACATATTTAGAGTCAATGAAACATAATTATCCTAGGGTTTACAAGTCCAAGCACCCACTAGGGGTTTAGCTCTCCATGGAGTAACATGCAATCAACAATGAGATCTAAAGTAAAAGCATGCTATCCATAGATAAAACCCTTTGTAGTCCGTATCGATGGTCTTGTGGAGCTGCCTCGTCTTTTCCAAAGGTTCCCTCTTCAAGCCTAGGTAAAGCCTCTCTAAACCCTACCCGCGCGTGTCTCCAAAGGTGGGAAATAGATGGGGAAAAGGTCCCCAAAGAATCCTCAAAACACGGTATTTATAGGGGCTGGAATCATAATCCACACGGGCGTGTGGAATTTCCACACGGCCGTGTGGATTTCCAGAACTCTGTTTTCCAGCGAGCTATGAACAGTAACTACTATAGTGATTTGCTACAGTAAGCTGCTGTAGTGATTCACCAAAATGCTCCCGAATCCACTCTTTTCATCGAGGCCACATGAATTGACACACATCCATGTGGTAGATCGCGTCGTGTCTTCAATTAAACTACATTGATGGAGCTCTTGCTAATGTTGCACAAGTTAGGATATATAAGTGTGACTGCCTTTGTGCCCTTCCATATTGTGTATTCACTTGAGCACAATGGAGGTTGTCACACACCAAAATATCTTTGACTAAAACTTGTGCCTTCATGTTTGTTCAATCTAAGAACTTCATCAACAATCACGTTTACGATCTACTTTTGCTTCTTTTCTTCCAAAATTATCTCCACAACCCTAAATGCACAAAAGAACACAAATACACATACATAAGCAATAAAATCTAATAAAAGTGATGATCAATGTAAGAAAAGAATACTTTGTATTACTTATACACAAGCACTTATCAAACTATCCCACACTTAAGCTTTTGCTTATCCTCAAGAAAAAATAAAACATTAAAGTATTCAAGAAGGAAAATTGAAAGTGCTTGCTCTTCACCAAAAGCATGCAAAAGAAGCATTCTACAAGTAAGGAAGAATTCCAGCACCGAATAAGAGAAATCCATACTCTAGCTAAAAGCTTGAATCAAAAAGGACAACAACCCGATATTGTGTAAGTGTGTGTAAACTTACTCAAGTCAACCCAACGCATACTCCTCAAAACTCTAATTGAGAAGGACTTATTTATGTACAAAAAGAAAAGAGAAGTTAGTAGCTTCACACATCCTCTAAGGTAGCCCTTTCCTAAGTGGCTGCTAAGGTGGCTTTCACACTTTGGAGGTGATAGCTCTTTCTACTGGGGTAATAGCTTTCACTCATCACATGAGATAGTTCTTTCTCTCATTAGAGCATAACTAGTATCCAACTTATGAGAGTAGCTTCATACTTCATAGGTGGTAGCTCTTTCCATCACCAAAGCACAACCAAAACAAACATAACCTTTTTTCCAAAGAAATTAAAACTAGAAACAAACTAAAACAGTCCTTTAAATTTCAAACTTGAGTTTCAACCAAGTTTAATGAGTAAGTAATGCAACAATTGTCAATCGGGCAAAAAATTCCTAAAAATTCAAGTAAAACTAGAGCATGAGAACGTTCAATGTTAAAAATTCTCCTAAACTTAAGAATACAACCATTGCAACTAAGGTGAACCGCCATTAGCTACAAGAGCATGAACAATAAAAGCATAAGTATGAAACATATGTAATGTGAACTCCCCCTCAGACTTAAGATGTACATTGCCCTCAATGTACGCATGCAAGCACAACAAAGAAATATAACAATAAAAAACATGTGTGGAGATGTGCAATTGAAACAATACTTCCCTGAACTCCTAATGGTACATTTGATGGAGCTAATTTCATTGAGAGTCCAACGGGTTGTGGAGCACACATGGCCATGTGAAAAGCAACATGACCATGTCCATGACTATTCCTTATATTCCAGACTCACAAGGCCATCTGCACATATACACAAGGGGGTTTCGTGAAGCTCAACAAAAACAAAGTAAAATCGAGTCTATAAAGATAGATGGATTCTTGCCCTCCATTAATGGAGGGCTAATTTGTTAGATGTTTAAGCATAGTTAAATTTTAGGGTTTACTCTTAGAAATTGGTTATTTGATTTATGTGATTTAATTATTTTCCTTATTGTAATCCATTTTATTTGAATCTAATTACGTGTGTGAATTCTTGATTGTTAATGAGGTGAATGCCCTATGTGGTAATTTGACATTTTCATATGTTTTTCCCTCATGTTTTAACTTGTTTTCTTGAGTAATTTTCATGTGTGAGAGTGTTTAAGAATATCCCAAGTCGTTAGAATAAAAAATGAGGTCAATCGGACACCAATTGAGTCGTTTAGGGCCATTTTTGTATATGTTGAATGGCCATGACGGGGTCCATACGGGCCGTATACACCCTAACATGAAAATTCTAGAAACTTTCTACTAGGTCATACGGGCTGTATGGGGGTCGGTATGGGACGAAATTCTAGGGTTTAAAAGCCATTTTTCTCATCTTTTCCCCATTCTTTCTCACACTTACTTAGACCTTTTTCTCTTCCACTTTCCTCCTCCTCTAGAACCTTCATCCCCACTTCTCAAACCCATTATCCTTGCCTTGAATCAAGAAGAAAACTCAAAGATTTCTCCTTCCTCTCTTGAGAAGAGCTTTCCTTAGGGTTTTTGAGAAGCTTTGATGTAAGGATATACTTTATTTGATCTTCACCTTCTCTCTTTCTCTTTTTGTTGGATTTCTTTGATATTATGGGTGAAAAATCTTGGGTTTGTTTGGATTTATAGAACATAAGAACTTTGGAGTTGTAAAACCTTGAAACCATTGAGATTTGATAGAGATCTTTCATATCTAAGATTAGGGTTAGTGTAGAACCGAACCAAGTTTGGTTTCTTTTGCTTTTCTTGTTAGTATTGAGGGTTATGAGAGTTTCATTTTTGTTAGATCTTCTTGCTAGAGTAGTTAGCAAACCCTAGGAGCAATCATTTTCCCATTTTGAGGATTGTCTTTCATTTCCATTGATAAAGTCATTTATGAGGTTTCGTTGCTTGTTTTGGTTATTTAAATGCTTCTAGGAGGTGAGAATTCAATCAAGGGAAAGAAGCCGGTGGAGAAGTAACACCGGGGTGTTTTAGCTCGCCAAGTTTGTGACTGGGATTTATCATATTCATGGACTAGATATCCTGCTTGTTTTATCATTCATATATTTACACATTTTCTTGATTGATGAGTTCTTTATATTAAAAGCTTTTGAAATGTTTCTTATGATAGTCGAAACCCATGCTAGGATCATGATCGATTTTACTTGAAGAGTTTACAAAAAACATTGCATTTTTGTGTTAAAAATATTATTATTGAATCGTATGTTTCAAGGTGAGTAGTTCATGAAACTTGAGATTTTGATTTCGATAACAAATGCTTTATATATATTTTCTTTGAAACAGACCTTGTATTTATGTTGATGTTATGCCAAAAATGTGGGTTTAATACTTGATTTGAAGTGATGTTTTCCGGAAAGAATGATAAATACTTGTGTTGTTATGAGCGAATTACTCACTTTTGAAGTGGGAATTGAATATGAGAACTTACGATATCATATTGAGATTTTACTATCATGTTGATGTGCTTACTGAGCCTACGGGCTAGATACGGTTATTTGTTTTGATGGTGACATGGGGGGATCCCCATTACTTACTGCAGTAAGGGAGTGGATGGTTTCCACCGGCCAACCTATTTTGAGGTTGCATGGAAAACAGTCAAACCAATTATGCCATTTCAGGTGGGAGTGTAGAGCCCCGACTTGGATATAGTTGGGTTGTTCGGAGTCACCACACAAACTTCCCAGTGGCCAACACCAAGATATGCGCATCTTGGTGGATCTAAACCTAACCAAGGCCACGGTCAGCGATGAAGAGTTTTTGAGGCCATTCTATATACTAATGAAATTTTTTTTATGATTTGTTGATTTATGTATTTCTAAGCATCTTGACATTTGAAGCTACTGAAAATGTGTGAATATTAGATTCCAGAATTGAATATATTTCTTGATGATTTCAAAAGAAATTTTATTTTGAATTTTGTTGAGAAAGCTTATATTCTTATGTTATATTTGTTATTTAAAGTATCTTTATCCTTATTAAGAATTGAAACATTTTTTTTGTATTTTACTTTCATTGAGCATGCTTGAGCTATAGTTCCATGATTAGCCCCTCACTGAGTAACCTAGTTACTCACCCCCTCTTCTTTCTTCCTCCCAGGTGATAGCATAGCAGCGAGGTAAAAGCATTAAGTGCTTCGTAAAGTTTATTTTGTGGTTTTCTTGAGTAGTGTATGATGCTAAACATTTTGGCATGTATTAGATGGATCCACTAGAATGCCATCAAACCCTATTGTGTATCTTTCTTCTTTGGATACTTTTATATGTTAGTTGGTTCATGTTGTGTATGAGAAGTACACCCTCTATTTTGAGTTATTGTTATCATTATCATTATGAACTTCATGTCATGATTATCTATGTGTCATATCTTGTATTAAATGGATGAGCATGTGTAGAAACAATTGTGTTTGGTGTATTATTAGAACATTTCTTGTTGTTATAGTGGTTTGGTATAGGGAACAGGTTAGCCTTACGGTGATCTGGGTTAAGGCAGGTGTTTGACCTCCCTTGGGTTATCGTGGCAATATGTCATGTGTGGGACCCATAGGATGGGGTGTGACATCCTAGCTATCATACTTGTGTGCTTTGTGAAGATTAGAAATATTGACCTAGCGTAGAAATGCCATGATTAGAGGGAATTGTCAGTAAGACTAGGTATTGGGTACTTTGGAGATTCCATCTCCCTCAATTCTCCCGAGTGGGTTAATGATTATCTTTGTGCTCTTTACAATCATGTGGAGTAGATTTTAGGAGAAATCTCATCTTTACTCTGTATTCAGATTAAGGTTAATCTCTCTTCATAAGGGAGATTATCTACTCAAGAAATCATCATTAGCTCATGATGAGGTTTCATAGATTTTTAATGTGATTGTGTGGATGTCTGCATCAGATCTTCACCCTTGAAAGGGGAGTTTAGTATAATTTTGAAAGCCTCTCAATTCAAATAGGATTGCATACTTAGATAGCCTTTGTCCTGTACTTCATAACCCTAGATGGATACTATGCCCAAACATCATTTCTTTGCTTGATTTTTCTCTTGCTTTATTTTTATTTTCTTGATTTTATTTTCTTTTGTTCACACAAAACACTCAATTCATTTGGCTAATTTTTAGTATTAGGGTTATTACTAGTACTCTAATTCTTTCCTATGGACCGACATCTTGCTTTATACACACTATTATTACACGATCGACATGTACACTTACGTCCCTATCATAGGTTTTTGGCCCAATGAGAAAATGTTACATGTTACTGGAGGAATCTATGCTAGTTAGTGGGAGTCTATGTTAGTTAATGGGATATAGATACCCAATGGCCAATGTTGTTGCTTGAAAGCCAGTTAATGAATGAAAGGAAGGGGTAGAAAAAGTTATCTCCTATCCTCTATCTTTTCTACAACTCTATTGCCTATCTCTTGTCTCAGTTGCTCATCTTCTCAATTTTATCAAACCTCCTCGCCACATTGGTGCTTTAATTGAAACTTTGCCACACATGACAGATGTTGTTAAGATGCACTTTCACCATGGGAGAGCAGATGGCTAAGGTGGGCACTATCTGTTTATCACTCCAACAGTAGGCCAAGCTCGTCAAAATAATCCAAATGCCCGATCAACACAAATGGCTTACCAACCTCTTAGGCTTTGAGTTTGATATCATCTACAAGCCTTGGGCCCAGAACAAGCCCGATGATACTCACTCTTGAATTCATGATGATACTTTGCCAACATGTTTATCTATGGCTGCTTTGAGACCCTTGCCAGCAATTTGGATAGCTATTTGACATTACTACAACAAAGACACCACTTCAATCTCTCTCCTCACCGCTGTTCAATAGCAACCAGAGGCACACCATGAATATTCACTTTATGATGGGGTTGTATTTCCAAAAGGATCCATATTACAATACTTACCCATTGGTAAATATCACAATACACCAGTTGGCGGTCATGCTGGCATAACACGTACCTACCACAGTCATTCATCAACCTTTTATTGGACCAAGATGCACAAGTCTATTTGGGACTTCATCAATACATGTGTAATTTTTCAAACAGTTAAATCCTTTAACCATGCTCGTCAAGGATTGTTGCAACCTCTAGCTATATCTAGCCAAATTTGGGAATCAGCCTCACTAAATTTTATAACCCATCTTTTGCCATCTTCCGGCAAGATAGTAATTCTCATTGTCATGGATCAATTATCCAAATAGGCCTATTTTTCAGCCTTGAGTACTCACTTTACAACACCAAAAGTTGTCAAAATATTCATCTGAGATATCGTATGATTGCAAGGCATTCTGGTAACTCTAATTTCATATCCCGACCCAATATTTCCCAGCCATTTTTGGCACGAATTGTTCCACCTGCAAGGAATGCACTTATCCATGAGTAGCTCCTATCACCCTCAATAGGATGGTAAGATGGAAATCCTAAACTGTTACTTGGAAGATTATTTGGGGTGCTTTACATTTGACTATCCTCGGCATTGGGTTTGCTTCCTTCCTTGGGTCGAGTTTTACTACAACACAATATGGCATTCTTCAACTGGTATGTCCCCCTTTGAAGTAGTATTCGGCAGAGCACCACCGTTACTCCTAGATTGCACAACCAATGCATCCAGGTAGAAAACCTCTATTCTATGTACACTCAAAGGTAATATAGCCCGCTCACAGAATTGTATGAAGCAAAAAGCCAACTCCAAATGTACACATATTTCCTTTAATGTTGGGGATTAGCTATTTCTAAAGTTACAACCCTACCGACAAGCGTCTCTTCTCTGACAGCACACTCACAAACTTTCCAAACATTTCCTTGGGTCCTTCAGAATTTTAGAAAAAATTGGCATCACTACTTATCGCTTATCTTTTCTGGCCACCATCCAAATCCATGACGTATTTCACATCTCTAAATTAAAGCCCTACTTTGGAGATCCTGAAATTCAACGGCTCCAGTTTTCCACCACATTTAATAAACAGTAACCAATTTTCTCCGGTCGCCATCCTCTGATCTCGTACTATCATCATTCATGATTGGCTAGTGTGCCGATTCCTGGTCTAGTGGGAACATTAGACTACAACCAATGCATCATGGGAATCTTAACATGACCTTTACCAGAACTTTCCAGAGTTCATCCTTCAGGTCAAGGCTAATGTTGAAGGGGAAGCTAATGTGTCATTTGACCAATTCAAAAGAGTCAACACACCAAGGAAAAAGGTGGAAAATAATGTCGAAGGCGAAGAATCTTATCCAAATAGAATATCTGAAAGGGCCGACCGGACATTGACACGTGTCACAAAGTTCAAGGACTTTGTTATGGGATAAATAGTAGCAATGATTATGATAGGGGTAATATATAGATATAGATGTTTGTGGAGCATTTGTACCAGTTAATGGCTAGTTTTTGTCAGGATCAAAGGAATAACAATCACAAGCTAAACACACTCAGTCAACCAAGCAATTGAGATAATACTCAATACAAAGAAGAACAGATGATGAAACTCTACTTCTAACCCATTAACTGATTAACTGAGCATTTAAGCAAACACATGATGTGCATGCCAGTGAGGCATCACAATTCATACAACCAGAAGAAACAAACATCTAATACAAACATACATTAAACTAACACCAAAGCATAATGAAAAGCAATACAAACATTCATGCACCGTCAGTCACTTATTGAGTGTAATTCCCGAGCTTAACACTGCATCATTTGACCAGACCCTCACGATTCGCGCACTATCACATATCTCAATTTGTTTTCCGGGTCCCACGCAGACATAGTGTCACCACTCACTCGATCATGCTCAAGCCTCAACATCTTCCCCTTGATCAGAGATATCACACATACACAACATTGATCTCAGTGTTTCAAATTTATACCTGGGCAGAGCCTTAGTAAATATATCTGCAGTCTGATCATATGTCTTGCAATGCTTAACTTCAATTACTTCATCTTTTACAAGATCACGAATAAAGTGGAACCTAGTGTCAATATGCTTTGTCCGACTATGGAGGATTGGATTCTTGGCAATGGAGAGCACAGAGCGATTGTCACAATAAATGACACTAGAAACAATCTGTTTTTCACCAAGATCATCAAGTAATCGTCTCAGCCACACAGCTTCACATGCTGCTGCTGTCAAGGATATGTACTCTGCTTCAGTGCTTGACAGGGCAGTAATGGCTTGCTTTTTAGAACACCAGGCAATGACACCTGACCCAAGTAAGAACACCCAGCCGGTGGTGCTTCTCCGGTCATCCTGCGAGCCACTCCAATCACTGTCAGAGTAGCCAATTAATTTGAATTCTTCACACTTCTTGTAATGAATCCCATAGTTGATCGTTCCACTGATATATCGCAAAATTCTCTTCACACTACCAAAGTGAAATACACTTGGTGACTGCATGAATCGAGAAACCATTGACACAGCATGAGTTATATCGGGACGTGTGTGTGTTAGATAGAGCAGAGCACCAACAATCCTCCGACATCTCACTGGATCAGTTTCCCCTGAATTATCATATAGGTGCAGCTTCTCATTCGGATTCAAAGGAGTGTCAATCTTCTTGCAATTTTGCATTCCTGATTTGCAGAGAAGATCAACAGAGTATTTGTGCTGTGATACAAAAATAGATCCTTTCTTCTGGAACACCTATAATCCGAGAAAGTACTTCATAGTTCCAAGGTCACACATTTCAAATGTATTCATCATAGAATTCTTGAATTCCTTCAATTGCTTTTCAGAAGACCCCATATACAAAATGTCATCAACATATACACAAAGAATGAGAACAGAATCATCACCTTCCTTCTTGTTGTAAACTGTGGGTTCATTCTGACTACAAATAAGACCCATTTGAATAAAGTGAGTGTCAATGCGACTATACCATGCTCTGGGAGCTTGGCGAAGTCCATACAATGCTTTGTGGAGTCGATACACCTGATCCTCTTTGCCTTTGATAATAAAACCTTCTGGTTGTGAGACAAACACCTTCTCCTTGAGTTCTCCATTAAGAAAAGCCGACTTAACATCAAGTTGATACACAACCCAATTCCTTTGAGCAGCTATAGATAGAAGAATTCTCACAGTCTCCATTCGTGCAACTGGTGTGAATATTTCTTCAACATCAATCCCTTCTCGTTGTGAATATCCTTTGGCAACAATGCGAGCTTTTCTTCTCAATGAGGTACCATCAGGATTGAGTTTTGACTTAAAAACCCATTTCAGGCCAATTGATTTCTTTCCTTCCGGTAGAGAAACCAAGCTCCATATCTGATTTTTATTGATTGAGGTGAGCTCTTCTCTCATAGCTGCGATCCACTCTTGGCTTATTGCTGCATCTTCGTAAGATTCGGGGTCTCCGTGGTAACGACAAGATAACGAGGAATTATAAATATCCAGAAGTTTTTCACGTACCTCGTCGGACCGCCACCATCTTCTCCGGCGAGAATTATTTCATATGAAGAAGATGAGTTGTTCAGTGGGTGTGAATCTAGCCGTTCATCAAACTGATTAGACGGTGTGGATTGAGGAGAACATTCATCGCTTTGAGTCATGCCCAACTCATGTCTCTGGCTCATAGTTTTGATACATCTCGAGTCGACTTCTCTCGCGCAATCCCAAGCCTTTTCTTCAAAAACCTGACATTCCCTACTGGCGTATGCACGGAGAGAATCAGGATCAATGACCTTATAGGCCTTTGATCGTTCGTTGTAGCTAATGAAAATCCCGGCTCGTGACTTGGAGTCAAATTTGCCTCTCTCCTGCGAGTCAATATACACATACGCCCGGACACCCAAAAAAATTACGAAATGGTCAACGCGAGGTTTATCTCCGGTCAAAGCTTCAACAGAGTCTTAAGCTTCACCGCCCTGTCGTTGACCGGTTCGGGATGTATCTCTCGTGGAGACGACCTCACCCGATAGAAAGGCGGGAGCTTTTTCTCTTTTTAGCATGGTGCGCGCCATCTCTCATTCTCGTTACTGTTCTTTCTCTCGGTAACCCCCATTACTGTTGGGGATTCTCGATGTCGATAGCGATGATGAATTCGGCACACTTACAGAAATTCTCGAACTCATGAGATGTGAATTCCCCTCCACAGTCTGTTCGCAGCACCTTGATTGGAAATGAGTGTTGTTTCTCCACCAGTGACTTGAATAGTTTGAATTGATAAAAAGTGTCTGATTTCTTCTTTATGAAATACACCCAGCTATACCTTGTAAAATCATCAGTAAAGAGGAGAAAATACATGTTACCTCCAATAGATGCAGTGCTGATCGGTCCAACTAGATCGGCATGAATCATCTCCAATGGACCTAATGCTCTCTTTGCCTCTCCTTTAGGGAATATTGCATGAGCATGCTTCCCTTGTAAACAAGCTTCACAGAGATCAGAATTTGTAATATTTGGCAAACCATGTGCCAGCTCTTGTTTAGAAATCATGATCAATTTCTTCATGCTATTGTGACCATATCTCTTATGCCGAGATCGAGAGTGCGATTACTGCAACTTGAGCTATGTTTGCAAATCCAATATCATCAGCTTCAAGTGGAAATAGCTTATTTGAGGTCATACATACCTGAGCTATCCTTGCCTTGGATTCAGAGTCCTTGATTTCAAAAAAATTCCTTTTTGAGAATTCAATGTCAAAACCCCGAGTCCATCATTTGCCCAACACTTAGCAGATTATGAGCTAAGTTTGGAACAAATTGAACATCATTCAAGCTTGTGATCTTTCCTTTGCTTGAGCGGAGAATCACTTTTTCCAATTCCCTCCACCATGAGAGCTTTTCCATCTCCCACTTTGATTGAATGACTAGGAGTAACTTCAATGTTTTGGAATAAACTCTTCTCACCAGCCATGTGGTTAGAGCAACCACTATCGATGAGCCAAATACCACTGTCTTCTTTGGTTCTTCACCGATTTGCCATAAATGCAACTTCTTCATCTTCTTTTCCTTTTTCCTTCTCTTCTTTTACAATATTGGCCTCTTTGTTTCTATACCAGCATTGAGCTTTGACATGGCCGAATTTTTTGCAAATGAAGCACTGCACACTCTTATAGTTCTTCTTTCGGATTACGCACCATGAACAGGCTTAGTGCGACCAGTTTCAATGCTCCTGCCGCGCCCGCGTCCCCTTCCCCTGAAAGGGTGTCGACCTCGTCCTCTTCCTCCCTTGTTGGGACCATCAAAATGATGTAGAGATCCTCGGCCAGCATGCAGAGATTTTTCTCCTTCAAGGTGAGTGCCTTCTATATTAAGAATTGCTTCATGGTTCTTCAATGAGCCACTTAATTGCTCAATCGTCAATGTGTTCGAGATCTTTTTGCTTCAATGATTGAGTGTACAGACTTGTGAAAATTTGGGAGTCAAGCTTCTAAGAATTTTTAGACACCAGCGATTTTTTTGAGGAAGATCTTGCTTCAATACTACGATTTGATATACAATGTCCGAGGATCCCGCTCGGAAAGTCTTGGACACTTTCACCATGCTTCATTTTTAACGACGATCAAACTCTCTTTGAAGTGCATGTAGTTGTATGTTGGAGTTGTCTCAGATCTCCTTGGAATTGCTTTTTTATAATGTCCCATGCCTCCTTTGTCGTCTTTGCTTCAAAAATCCTCACCAAGATTCTAGGATCAAGGGCACCTGTTGGATCGGTACATGGCCTTGGCATCCTTCTTGAGACTTTCATTGATTCTGGTTGCATCTCCCTCTTCACTGAACACTTTCTCAACTAGCTTCCATAGATCCTTTGATCTGAACATAGTCTTCATCATCAATGCCCAAAGGTTGTAGTTTTCACCTTTGAAGTAGGGTACATCAGAATCCTTTGTTGAAGAAGAGGAAGACATTTGCAACTGAAATCAATATAGCTGCTCTCTGATACCACTGTCAGGATCAAAGGAATAACAATCACAAGCTAAACACACTCAGTCAACCAAGCAATTGAGATAATACTCAATACAAAGAAGAACAGATGATGAAACTCTACTTCTAACCCATTAACTGATTAACTGAGCATTTAAGCAAACACATGATGTGCATGCCAGTGAGGCATCACAATTCATACAACCAAAGAAACAAATATCTAATACAAACATACATTAAACTAACACCAAAGCATAATGAAAAGCAATACAAACATTCATGCACAGTCAGTCACTTATTGAGTGTAATTCCCGAGCTTAACACTGCATCATTTGACCAGCCTCACAGTTCGCGCACTATCACATATCTCAATTTGTTTTCCAGGTCCCACGCAGCATAGTGTCACCAGCTCACTCTGATCATGCTCAAGCCTCAACAGTTTTTGTCCAATCAGGCAATGTTGCATGTTAGTGGAGGAATCTATGCTAGTTAGTGGAAGTCTGTGTTAGTTAGTGGGATACATATACCCAGTGGGCAATGTTTTTGCTTGAAAGGCTTTATAGCCAGTTAATGAATAAAAGGAAGCGGCAGAAAAAGTTATCTCCCATCCTATATCTTTTCTACAACTCTCTTGCCTATCTCTTGTCTCAGTTCCTCATATTCTCAATCTCATCAAACCTTAGCAAAATTACAGACATTTACTCAACATAGGAGCAAGGAAGGAAGCATTTCATATATGCATACAAATTCAAAAGGTTGCATGTGTGGTTAGTTCTATTCTAATTATGAATCAACATGCACGGTTGTTGGCCATGAGGATATTCAATCCTAGCTCTGCCATGGTCCTCTGGATATATCATATTGGAAGAAGATGATATATAATATATAGCAAATCATTTTCTGTAGAACATCATGCATCCTTTCATATATATATATATATATATATTGTTCTGTACAAGAAGAGGTAGAGGTATATATGCTCCATGCTGTGTGCATGTGTGTCTTTACCCATATATATATATATATATATATATATATATATATATATATATATCTTGACACTTGATACGTACATAAGCAGACACATTAACACATGCAGCCATTAGAACATAGACGTAATTCACCCAATCAAATAGTTTGAGCTTATAAAAATAGAAACCTAAAAGTTGTATATATATTGAAAGCAAAGGCTGCAAGTCATGGTGTTGATGGGCTGGAGCAAACAAAGTGGGATGATATTAAAAAAGGGTCGTGATCCTTTTTACAAGGAGGACAAGAAAAAGGGTGCACGTGATTGGTCGTCTTTCCTGAGAGTATGGTTGTGTGTGTGTGTGTGTTCATGGATATTGCCCTTTCTTGTTTCATTTCATTCATTCATTCATTCATTCAATAATGCTCAAAACTTGCCACTCATGTTATCAAATGACAAGAAACAACAAGCTTTTCACAATTCACATCATCAATTTCACCCATTATTGTCCTCAACTTCATCATGAGAGACCAAAACTGAAGAGTTTTTTTTTAATTATTATTTTAACCGTATATATACGAAAGTCTTGATTTAATTGGAAGATACCAAAGGCTTAGATCTATAGATAAGGTGGATAATTAATACCCAAAATTCTCTCAGTATTGTCAGAGATTATAATCATGAGTACTAATTAGTGATATGTTGATGTTGTTGTTGTTGTTTTCATGATGATGACTAGGGGCTCACTAACACCAAATATATATATATATCATGGTGCGACTTTAGGTGCAATATTACTCTCTACCGGACCCTCTTCGCACTTTTAAACACCAAATGGAATAGTGGTTGTATGGGAAAATAGGACTCCACACCAGTTACTCCCTGCATTCCAAGTCCCTAAACAAATCATTATTATCTTATTTATTTGCTTATTAACTGTTTCAAATGCTCTCCATTGCATAGCCACTCCCTTAATTGCTAATTAATTCATAGAAACCCAGCAAAAGTATTAAACTATATCTCTTGCTTTAATAAGTGGGATTTATTCATTTTATTCAATAATAAAAACCACCAAAAATAAAATAAAATATTGCAAATATTAAATGTTCTAGCTGCTTCTCATTGAAATGATGACTATATCATAATATTAATCATCCTAACAAACTCTCTACTTGGGCCCACTCACTCAAAACAGTTCAAACCCGATCTTGAATAATAAAACTAGCCCCCAACTTGCACTTAAACCAACTCAAGTGAGCTAAACCATTCTAAATCAACCTGAAACATCCTCAATTTCACTAAACCAATTTAAATTTAATCAACCAGCCTTGAACCAATTCCAATTCTTATACAAAATGTCATAAACCAGATTGGTTTGATTGAACCTAATTCTCATTGATTTGGTTCACCACAATCATTAGTTGAAAACCTGAACCAAGTCCAAATCAATCTCAACCAACCTAACTTAGCCAAAAAAATTCAAGCCCAATCACAACTCATCTCGATTTAATCAAACCTAGACCAAATCAATTCAATTGAACCCAACCACATCAACTCTCATCCAAACCCAACTCCAAACCATTTTAATGAACTTGACTAAACTAAATCAAACCCAACTCAACTAGTTCCCTTTTAGTGAGGTGTGATTACATTGATGGTTGAGTAATTGTAATGAGGTTGTAACCCGCCTATTACAGTAGGGTGCCCACGAGCTAGCCTTTAGATGTGGTATGGAGGACCGTTTTCCTTGTCATCATCAAGCGGCATGTAGAACCCTAATTTGGATGATACATCGGGAGGCCAGGGTCAACATTCGGACTGGTGGGTCAATGTCAAAGCTATCAATACTTTAATGGCTCTCAACCTAGTCATGACGGCAGCTAAGTTGGAGAGTGTTTTTAGGCCACTGCTATCTTCTTCAAGATGAAGTATTCGTATTTGGTAAAATTATGTTTTGTATGCAAAGTTATTTTTGAGAAGTGATCTCTTGGCAATTCTTTAGAAAATTTTAATTGTTGTCGAATTTTATATTTTGAGACTTTAAAGCTGGCATCATGGCATGTTTGATATTTGTGAAAGTTGGAAACCGTATTTTCTGTTCAATTTGTCCAAAAGCTTTAAGTGCTAATGGTTGTTATTTTGCAAGTTGGTAATACTTTATTAGCTGAAAGGCTTCATGTTTATGGGCATTACTTAAACTCTGTTTATTGAAAATTTGTGGATTTGCTTTGAAATTCTTTTAGAATTGTGCTACCCCACTCACTAACTGATTTAGGTTACTCACCCTCTCCCTCTTTTCAAAGCTCTAGTAGGCAGTAGCCTTGTGGCGATGCAGAGTGCTGGGCTTATTTTGTTCATCCTGTTTATTTCACATATTGTATATGTTTGTTAAACATATTATGCTCTATTAGACGATGGATCCACTAGAGTGTTTGAATTCTATTTGCTTGTATATTTGTTTGGATACTTCGTAAACCCTTCTAACTATGCATTGTTGTTGTTGTTGTTGTTGTTGTTTCCCCTGCATGTCTTGGAACTTCCTCATTGGTTATCTATTCTTCTTTGAAAACCATTATTATTATGATCAGTATTTCTTGAATTCTCTTTTATCAGGTTTTTTTTTGTTACCTCTTTTGTGCTAATGTCATTTTCCATTCCTCGTACTTTCTGCATTTTTATTATTCATGATTAGAAATGTGAAATTCCAGGATTTTGGTTTGGCTTGCGGTGACTCTAAGGTTGAGTGGTGTCCATGTCCCTCCTTGAGTTATCGCGGCGGTTGTCACATGCCGAACTAGTAGGTCGAGGCGTGACATCTCATTTTAATTCTATGGTGGATAAGGCTGAGAAGATGACTTCTATTTTGAGGCACTCCACCATTTCTCCTGCTGTGAAAAACATACTTATAAATTCCTCTATCTTTGCAACTCCTCTTTACTATCTTTCTGTCTGTCCCATTCTTGATAACATCTTGGATAGAATTTCTAAGGTTGCTTGGAGATTCTTCTAGTCCAAAAGTGGTAATATAAAGGGCATCATCTCTATTAATTGGAAAGATACTACTCTTGATCGCTTTGAGGGAAGCATTTCAATCAGAAATTTAAAACTTTCCAAAACTTCTTTGATGGCAAAAAATGTTTTCATCCTTTTGAATGGTCATAATGTTCTGTGGGTTAATGTTATTCAACACTAGTATTATAAGATTAATTGCTAGTCTGAAACTATTTTTGCTATTTACTCTTGGTTTTTTCTAAGGGTTGTGCTGTAGTGTTCAGATTACCAAACCCTTTTTATGGATCAAAACTGTTTATCTGGGTACTTCTTCCTTTCTTTTTCATCCATGGTACTTTGAGATCCCTTTAGTCTTTAAGCTGACTTTTATCAATATGGATATGGCTGTAAGTACTTTAAATATTCCTGACTTTGTCGTGAACCTGCATTGGAACATGCATGCTCTTCATCAAGTGTTTGGTTTGGAATACTCTCTGGCATCTCAAAGTGGCACCTCAAGTTAAGTATTTCATTTGGATTATGTTTCATGGCAAAGTTATAACCTATGATTATTTATATTATCTTAGTCTGGGTCCACAAAATCTCTATGTGTTTTATGGATTGGATTTTGAAATCGCTGAGCATATTGATTGCTTCCCCGTAAGTGTACGGGATTGCCAATTAATACCCTATGAGTGACACAGGGGTCGTATTCCACGGGGCCAAGAAAGTATTATTACTCACTCTTCATCTATTATCTAGCCTACAATTCTTAGTAAGAAGAACAAACGAAATAAAATAAACTAAGCTAAGCAAATCCTATGGCCGGGTAACTAGAACATGGATGTAAACAAACAAGGGAGTATCAAGCATAAAAAGGGAGTGTTTGGACAAGGAATCCACCTAGGGTTGTTGTTAAGGCCCAAACTATGATGGTTTAAAGATGCATTGATTATAGTTGAGACCTAGAGATCTCATGAGTAGATTAGCCCCAATCTCTCAATGACTAACCCCTAATCTCATACGAATGTCAATCAGAATCTCTTCCAGATCAACACACCTATGATCGCATTAAGTTCTAAGAGTTCTCTAATAGGAGTAAACCTACTCTTTTTTGGCTTAAACCTAGCAATGGAGGGCTACTAACACCAGATCTCTCGGCGTGTCTGCACAAGTATTTCCTTTCAATCTTTCCTAGATCTAGTACGTGTGAGTAGGTCACATCTACGCATACAACTCATAATAGAATTACGGATTTCTCCATACATGTAATTCTAAGCATAAAAGCATAAAAGATTGAATCTCAAACAACAATCAAATTAAATGAAGAACAACATCCCAAGTTCTTACACAAGATGAACCCTAGGATTCATCCAAATCCAAACACAACAATAAGTTAATCCCTCATGATAAGGGACACTTATACAACATGCAAGGAAGAAAAAAACATAAAAGAAGTAATGAAACCCCCCTCTAGGTTGTGATCCCTTTGAATGGATGAAGCTTTGAATGGTGATGCAATGGTGGCTTAGATCATCACTCCAACTCCTTCTCCTGTGCTCCTCTCCCTCTTGGTGATGATGTGTGCTCGTTTTTCACAAGGATCTTCGCCGGAAGATGGCCGGAAGACCTCAAGGATGTGTGGCGTGGCGGCCCAAATAGCCAAGGAAAAGTCTTCTTAATTTGCCCTAGCAATCTGTATTTATAGCCTCCAAAGCATACGGGCAGTATGGGGGCCGTATAGCACTCACAAACCTTAATTTTTGCTTCATACAGGGGTGTATACGTGCTGCATACAGCCTACATATGGCCAGTATGGGGGCCGCATGATGTTCTGGACAAGCTGTTTCAAACAATCCCGTGCTACAGTGATTGCTGCAATACTTCGCTGCAGCAGCTCTGCTATAGTGCTTTGGGACTGTTTTCTTCTTATTTTTGCACAAATGGTGTCCTCATGTTATCTATGTCTTTCTTATACCCTACAAAGTAAATACTACACGATTAAGCACAAAACGAGCATCAATCCTCAATAAAATACATGCAAAGTGTATAAAATACATAAAAAATACCTATATTTAGACACTTATTACATATCTTCAACCTTTGTCCTAAATTTCAAATTATCTGGGACTTAATTAGTAATGGCATTGGTAAGACTATTCTTTTCCAAGATGCTCTTACTGCACGTACCTAGATTACTTCTTCTCATAATGGAAATACCAACTTTGTCATGGCTGCTATTGTAACCACAATTTGGTTCATCTGGAAAGCCAAATGCAATCTTCTGTCTAAATTTTCTTCTTATGATAGGCTTTTCTATTCTCATCTATGTTTTGGAACATAAACTTGGGTAAAAGAGGGGCAGATTTTCTTGTTTCTAATGCTATTGCTCAGATTTTGTTTGCTGTCTACAGTAATATTCAACCAGAATCTAACCTGGATGCTCAAGTTAAAGCTCTCCTTATTGCCCTGCAGCACCTCCTTAGCACTAATATTTCTATTAAACACTTACTCTTAACGAATTCAAATCTGCAAGAAACATTGATTCTTGATAGACCTCCTTGTGTTGGCGAGCTCTTCCCTAGATTAATTTCATAAAGGAGTGCCTCCCTGCTATTGGTGCTCCTCACCTTCACCTCATCCCAAAGGATTGGAATCTCATTTACCATCATCTCGCCTACAAAGGAGCTGCTTCCCATGAGCTTAATCTTTATCATCAATAGAGTGATCTCCACAGTTTACTGATGAAGTGTATGTGTTTTACTAAATGGTTTCAATCTGTAATACCCCCAAGTGGCAAGTGGTTTGATCTTCCAGACATGATATAAATTAAACAACAAAAATATATCACTCAAATTAAAGTTATAACAAACTTCAAAAGATGTACCAATTATGGCCATAAAAAGTATGCAAATAAGAGCCAAAAAATTAAAACAAACAAATTAATCCTTAGATGATCAAAATGATTTATATGCGCAATGCATGGCTATCTATTTGAACTAAAACTTTTTTAAAGCTACTAAAATGAAAGGTACAAGCATGTGGTGAAGTGGAATCCGATGTCCATGATAATGCGCCCAAAGTAATCCAAAACCAAGTGTGTCATTCTTCTTTTTCCAACCAATGTCATACTAGAATTACCATCATCTTCAAGGAATAATCATAATAACCTAAATGATAATGGAAAGCTTCATTCATTGTCTAACTTTTCTTTTGATCTCCTTCGAAATATAATACTTATAATATGATGGTTCAATATAGTTGCAATTGCCTACAACCATACAACAAGTGAAAGAATAAAACATAGTGGAAAATTATAACCTATAGAACTATTTACAAATATGTCTCTCATCTAGTAACAAAATGAATAAAATCTTTTTTCCATTCAAAGACAATAGACATTGATCTTATTGATTCAATTCTTAGTCATAAATTAATTACTGGTTGTAACTCCACTCCACTGAACTAAACTCAACTCAAAAGTATTTATCTCATCATCAATGACAATATGAACTTCTTTGCTAACCAACATCCGTCAAAGTGTTAAGTGGTGGAAAATGATGCAAGTTGAACATGCATGGGTATTACCTCCCCCACTTCAAAAGATGTGCCAATGTGCCCACACATCATATGTATTTGTTTAGACTAATAGAATTTAGCTGAGAGGAAACAACCAGCCAAAAGACAACATTACTTTGAAATGCAATTAAAGAATGGTTATTACATTAGTGGATCATGATTGGGTGCATCAATCCTGGAACAAGGTCTCCATTTGACAATAGGATTACATTTAGATTGGGAGCATGTATCTAATGTGTTCATCCCAGATAATAAGGTGCATGACCTTAATTAATTAGTGGTTTCTCCGACTAACACTCACACTTTTCATGATGCAACAAATTAAGAGAAGCAAGCTCTGAAGTCAAACTCCCATCAGACATCAGACACACATGATATGTTCTTGATGGCAGTGACTGACCTGTGACACTTTTCATTCCCTACCTCTACTGAACATGCCTGGTTCTTTGACACGACCGAATTGCGTGTGTGTACCACAAGTGTACGGGTGTCAAAATAATAAAATACCTCGGTGAGTGGGTAGTCGAATCCACAGGGAACGGAAGTATTAATAGTAACCAATTCTTAGTTATCTAGTCGAAACCAATGGTTGTGATGAAATGAACTAATTGGAAGAATATTAATAAGCAAGCAAAGGACAAGATAGAAAATAGAAGAGATCTCAATTAATAAAGATGAGGTATTCAGGTAATGCTTCCCCTAGGATCTAACATAAAGCTCAAGACTTGCTAAATGCTTCTAAACCGAGTGTAATGAGTTGAGGTAAGCCAAGAACAACCGACCCTTGCCTCCAAGCCACCGATACTAGTCCCCTACAAGGTCGCAGTAGAGAAATCACTCAATCTCAATACCTCACACCCCATATGACCGCAATAAGCTCTAGGGATACCTAAGAATGAAACCAATTCCTAAAGATAGATCTAACCCTACTTCTAGGTGAAAGATCTCTAACCCCATACAAGGTCCCGGCGGAGAAATCTCTCAATCTCATGCCTCACACTAGAGTCTAGGGAATATGGAGATAGGAAACACTCATCGGAAGAGAAAGGGGACACTCCACTATCTCATCACTCACCATCTCAACTCTCTTTAACCTTGGAGTTCTAACTCTAATGGAGACCTCTCTATTATCAAAGTAATAAATCATGTATATACAATCAACCACAAGGATCAATAAAACATACAAGCCATGGGAACACAAGATTGAAACTCAAATCAACTCGGATTTAATAGAAAGCATAAAGTAAATCAATACAAAAGATAAGATCCTAGGACTCACATGCCCAAATACCTACTAGGGTTTAGCCCTCCATAGGGCAAGTTACAAAACAAAGATTAATACAATGAATAGCAATGTAAACCATGGAGAAAAAACCCCTTGAATTTGTGATGATGGCCTTGATGGGTCGCTCAATGTCTTGAAGAATCCTTCTTCATAACTAGGTTGCAGAAGGCCTCCTCGATGCTATGACTGATAGAAGATCAATCAAAGTTGGTGAAGAATGGCCCCTAATATCGCCAAAGACCTCCTCTAGAACCCTAGCCACTTTGCCCTTAGAGTGCTTGCCAAAAACCTGGCCAAAAATCACCAAAGAATAGGGAAAACAACCTATTTATAGTCACAAACCGCGGTTGTCACGTACCTTCACGCACCCTCGTGGATTTTCCACACGCCCACATGAGCTGTAGGAATTTCTACATGGTCCCATGAACAGTGTTTCTACTACATTACTTCTACAGTAGAATGCTGCGTTGTTTTGCTAAAACACTTAGCTACGGTCCTCTTCACAAACGCGGTATAAACACTCTTCTTTTGAGGCCACATGGTTTGGCACATATCCATGTGGTAGGCTATAAGACTTTTTTCGTCGACTCATCATTTGAAAGATCTTGCATTCTTTACAAAGAGAAGGAGTATGGAGATGTGACTGCCTTTGTGCCCTTCCAACTAGCAAATTGGCTTGAATCTCCTTGGAAGTTGGCACACATCTCCAAGTTCATAAACTCCTCTCATGTCTTGATTCTTGAATTGAACAAGAACTCCCGAAATGTGTCTTTGTAACCTATCTTTGCTTCCTTTTCTCCCTTCAAGGCATTCATAACCTAATTGCACAAAAAAAACACCAAATACACTATATGAGACATAAACCATGGTAGAAAATGATGCTCAATGCATGTGAAACATATAAAAAAATACGTCTACTCAAGCACTTATCATTCTCAAACTACTCTACTATACTATATATAAACAGTTCAAAGAGAAATTAGTGAAACTACCAATGTAAAGATAATTATTAAATTTATAAATAAATAAATAAATAGCACTTGCTTCATAAAGTTATGGCTTTTCCCTTCTCCATCCGGATGCATTTTTGGGCCAAAGCAACGCTCATTGTGGAAGAGAAGCAAGAATTGATTTAATGAACCTATTTAATGAACCTCTTCTAAATAAATAACACTTTTTTTTAAAATAACATGTGAAAGAAATTTTAATAAAATATATTATTTATTCTTTTAATATATCATTATTTTTTTAGCTAAGTTATGCATATAATATTATCTTTTTAAATGTTTAAATTTTATTTTGTAAAAATAAACCACGTAACTTTTAGAATTGAGCTTTGTGTGGACTTGATAAATATCTTACATTCATATTGCTAATTAGTTGGAGTCTAGATTTATTACAATATATTAGCATTTCCTCATAACATGTCAAAATATATACCAAAATATATATATCAAAGATGCCAAAATATATATATTAAAGATTTGAATGTGAGGAACATAGGATTGCTCATCTGTCATACTTTTAGTGCTCCTATAATTCAATTCTCACTTAGTTCGGATCTTAAGAAGTAAAAAACTCTTTTGTTAGGACTAGTCCGGAAATAAAACATCAAGAGCATATTAAGCACATCCCAAATTACAACACCTATATTGTTTCACAAGATGCATAAATATTAAAATATATATATATATACATATTAGATTTTTTTTTTGTATCATAATACATAAAACAAGTGGTAGAATACCCTATTTAGTCCCTCCAATATAGCTAATCTGCCTTTCTGATACCTCTAATATGATTTGTCCCTAGAAGATCCTTCTATTTTAATATTTGAAAAATATAAATTCTCATAAGGAACTTTTAAGAACAAATTATATTAAAAAGAGAAACTTACTTAAGAAATAATATATTTTTTAAAAACAGAAAGTCCTATCTTGTGAAAAATAAATAACATCTTAAATATAGTCTTAGTCAAAGATTCCTATACAACACATCAAGAAGCAACATTTTAGTTACAAGGTCATGAATTCTTACATCCAAATAACTTATGCTTTCTCAATATTAAACCATATTCTATTTAAAAAAAATTAACATTAATGAAACCACCTTTTAAGTACAGAAATCCTCAAATGCATATCCTACTTAGGCTAACACAAAATGTAGATGCAACTGTTGGTTGATTTAGTGCTTCATCTGACAGTTCGTTATTTAAGCCAGAGTGGTTTTGTTGTTTTTGAAATAGAAGAGTATGTGCAGGCTGCTGCTCTTAATGCTGTGGTGCCTTTTGCAGTTGCTACAGCTGAAACATATGAGGATTCAGCTGCTTTTGCTGGTTCAAGCTGTTGGGCAGACGGTGAGGGTCACCAAGCTCTACAGTAACTAGTTTCAGGAGCTGTACTTTTGTGGTTAGTGCTTCATTTAGAGCTGCATATATAAAGCTCATGATATCAAAAGTAATGAAATCAAGAATTCAAAGGAATACCAAAAGGACAAGCTTCATATCATGCCCTAACTTTGCCAAGGTATTGTGAGACACATTAATACAAAAGGTATTGCCAACCAGTTGAGGTGATTTGAGAAATTTTGGGTGTTCTTGATCTATATATCCCTCTTTGAGCAGTAGAATAACCTTTTAAAAGTGTATCAAGATTAACATTATTAGCCATGCAACCAATCATGTTCATCTGGTTAAATAATTCTATCGCACGATCAATTTCACCAGAATTGATATAGGCATCCATTAAGATGTTACATGTTACTTGGTTAACGACAACACCGACTTTGTCCATAGAATCTATGAGGGCATTAACATTGTTTCTCATATTAGCTTGGCAAAACACATTAATCATCCCATTGTAAATATGCAAATTTGGAACCAAGACAACATCAAGAAGAAGTAGCATATACTCCCTAGCTAGCTCAATTTTTTCTTTAGTAGTTCCACATCGGATATTTTGAGTTAGCTTTCCTGGCACAATAGTATTTCGTGATAGTAAGCGCCTTGCTTACTCCAATTTTATAGCTAAAGAAAGTTTCATTTTTTCATGCCGCGAGACATTTCTGCATATACCACTGATCACAACTCCAAATGTGATAAGATTAGGTTCAACCCGGTTCCTCACCATCAATGCAAATAAATCTAGTCCAAAGCGAACATCCCCTTTCTTAAGGAAATGGTTTATGAGCATATTGTAAAGGACTGTGTTTGGCACAAAACCATCCTCCGGCATCATATGCACAAATTTGCTAGCCATTCTAAACATGTTAGTCTTTACCAGTCCATTAATAAGAGCACCGTAAGAATGGGAACAAGGTTTAATATCACGATAGACCATCTCATCAAACAGATATCGAGCATCAACAATCTTTCTCATCTTTAAATAACCATTGATGAGTGCAGTGTAGATCCATTTATGTGGCATGACCCTTGCCTGTAGCATCCTGTCAAAGGTGAGCTCAGCTTCCACCATCCTCTCTGCTTTGCACAAAGATCTTATGATTGAGGTATAAACATTAACAGGAGGCCTAAAACCATACTGTATCATCTCATCAAAAACTCTTAATGCTAAATCAATGTCTCCGCGCTTGTAGTGAAAATTTATAACAATTGAATGTGTAGCCAGATTAGGATGCACACATCTACTTCTCATAAGACATAAAAGAGAGTAAGCATCCTCTATTCTATCCTCCTTGCATAAACATTTTATTAAGAAATTTTAATGAGAAATTGAAGGCGCAGATTCATGATCAACCATATTCTGCATGTTTCAATCATGATTAGATTTATTAAATATATATCAAATTAGTTTTTTAACGTATATAGTTCATACAAAGGAACTAGTTTTACACTGGAAATTGAAGGCACAGATTCATCATCAAAGTACTCTGTATCAATTATGATTAGATTTATTAAATATATATCAAATTAGTTTTTTAACGTATATAGTTCATACAGAGGAACTAGTTTTACACTGGAAAAGGGAGGCCTAGCCTGGTCCAGTTACTTCTTTCCTTTTAGAAACGGAAGACATTTGCACTTTTCCTTGGAGAACAAGTACTTTGGAAACTATATCTGAAATTTATTATAAATCTAGATAAATTAGTAGAAAAAAATAGATCTTATTCTTAATAAATTTCAAGTAGCTATATTAGTCTCTTCAATAGCTTGCTTCTTTATTATTAATTATTAGAAATAATATATTACTCTATCGATATTGATGTGTAAATACCCTGTGTTCTTATTTTGTGGCAAGTATGAAATTTATGAAGTATTCTCTGCAACACATACGAAAAATTTGATTATAGCATGTTTTCAAACATCAAATTACTCTATATCAATTACCATTAGATTTATTGAATTCCTCTCAATCTCTTTCTTCTTAATACATGATAAATTCTTTTTATTTTGATTTACAGACGCCATGTGTTATTTTATATATGTTACCAAACATATGATCTAGCTATTAAGGCTATCATTTGGTGCATTTGGCTTGAGGGAAATGCGCTTATTTTTAATGCCTCTACGTCTTCTCCTCTGTGGATTATCTCCAAAATTAATCTCTTGTTTCTATCTTGGCTTTCCACAGTGCCCGTGGCCAAAAGAGAAAGATTTGAGGACAATATCGCAACTGTTTGACGTAGTTTGGAATTGCTGGAAGTCCAATCTGCAGACACCTGTGGCCCTGCTGACGGTGACAGGTGCTCAATTCAATCGGAGGCCTAGTCTAGCGTCCCTTTTGTTTCTCTCCAGGTGGTGGGAGATTTCTATCACCGTCTTTGTTCCTTTTGTGCCTCAGTTGGTTTTTCAGGGTCTTTATCCACATCTAGTGGATGTTTTCTAATCGTTTCCTCTTTACTTAATGAATGTGGTTTATCCACCTTTTCAAATATATATATATATATATATATATATATATATATATATATGTTACCAAACATCAGCTTTTTTATTTGATAAAAATTTGGTTCCCTGCAGTTCCAAAGATAGACAGAGGAAATAAAACAACCATGAGGATGGGATTGTTAGCTGTATCACCTAATGTATGAAAACAAGTTCTCAACTTTTGTTTGAGTAGATGATGTATTATGTCTGGCTCATGCATGTCGGTGATATTTCTGCAATTTATAATTTGATGATGATGATGACTCAAGAGTGCTTCACTCACTTATAAGTGTGTATTAGAGCTGTTGTTTCATAGAATGGACATAAAAAATGAGGTTTTTTGGACTTTGATGATGGAAGTTTTTTTGGGCCAAGATGAGCGGCCTAGCCGCTAAGACTTGAAAGGCAGAGACGTGCACAAGCCTCACTGGAGCAAGTGAGAGCGGGGCCCGTGCACACATGGGCATTGAGACCACCGCACACAACCACTATTCACACTCCCACAAATGTACCATCGCTCAAGATTCAAACTCTCAACAATTGTAATGGGTTTTATTGGGGACCCGGCTACCAATAGACCACTTAGTCGTTGGCATGATAGAAGGGTTGCTAAAAGAACACAGAAATTATTAATAAAATTATTATATAAAATATTTTAAAAATTAAATTTCAAAATAAATATTTAAAATAATAGAAATGAATAATAATAAATTATTATGTTATTTTGAAAAAAAATAATAAATTTGTGTATGATAAAAAATTAAAAAAACAATTTATCAAATTGATGAAAATAATAAAGTAACTCTTTTATATAACTCATACAAAAGGATAAAAATATTACATAATTAAACTCTTAATAAAATATTTATCTAGTGAGATTTTATCTTTAAATATTTAAAACATATTTAAAAAATTAAAAAATAACTAAACCATTATCACAGATTTATATATATATAACCATAACTCCGTGGCCTACCTGGCTTTAGGGTTACATGTTGGGCATCTAAGGCATGTAACCCCGATGCCTGATTTACAACCCATTCTAACATAATTAATATATTTAAATATTTATCTAGTGAGATTTTATTTTTAAATATCTATTAAGAAATCATATTTATCACAGTATGTAAATTTTATCTTTAATTTTTTTAAATACGTTGATAATTTTTTAAAAAACATTTAGTTATTTTAAGAGGATTATAATAACTTAGTTATTATATATTTTTTTTTTTAGATTTTTGAAAACTAGCCGCTCATTAAACACTCAATGAGTTGAGGGAAAGTTGCCATAAACGGTATCTGTAATCGTTAAACTATCCTAAAATTTGATGTCCATGACACCTCATCAACTCATTAAACGCTTACATGTTATACTATCTCCTAGTTATATTATAAAATGGGAACAACAATCAGCCCATTATCCATTAAACTATCTCTCATAATAGCTATACTATAAAATAGGACCCACAATTATTTCATTAATTTTTTTAATTATTTACATTATATATTTTATTAAAACATTATTTACTTAATAAAATTATAAATATAATTTATAAAAATAGTAAAATAATAAAATAATATATGAATAATAATCAATTATTATATTATAATTAATAAAATATTTAAATAATAGAAAACTTTTATAAAGAATATAAATATTAAAAGATAAATTACAACCAAGCAATGATGTGAATTAAAAATTTAAAATAATTTAAATATTTTATACTGTAAATCTGAAGTGAATATTTAAAGCATCATTTCTTATCAATAATACTCAATGTGATTATGTGCGTTACCGTAGGGCCTTAGACAGGGAGATCCTCTTTCGCCATTTTTGTTTGTCCTTGTTATGGATGTCCTTAGCACCATGTTTAACAACGCCCTAACCTCGGGGATCCTTCATGGGATTGCGCTGAGATCAAGGCAAAAAAATGTGCCTCATTCAATTTGGGTATGACCTCCTAGTTTCGACGACTGGGGAAGGGGAGGATCTGTGTATTATCAAGCTAATCCTCTATTTATTTGAGGGCCTTTCTGGACTTAAAGTCAATTTCAGCAAGACTTGCTTGTAATCGACTCAGAAAAATCTTGAGTTACCGGCTCATTTGACTAATTCTTTGAAGTGTAGTACAGACACTTTGCCAGTAACCTATTTGGGTGTACTGATCTCTGGTGGTCGCATAAGAAGACAAGATTGGGAAATCTTAATTAGAAAAGTCCGTCATAGGTAACTGCTTGGAAGTCAAAACTACATTCTCTTGGGAGACGCCTAACTCTCTTGAATTCTGTGCTTTCTACCATCCCAACTTATTGGATGTCAAACTCTAAATTGCCTTGTTGGGTAATCAAATCTATTGATGCAATCCGTCGAGACTTTCTTTGGTCGAACCCGGATGGTCAACATTCGAAAATGAGATTGGTCGGATAGTCGAGGATTTGCAGATCTAAATAATAAGGAGGGTGGGGATCCTAAACCTGACCTCCTTGAATAATGCTCTTCTAGGCAAATGGTGGTAGAAAATCAATAGTGATAAGGAATGGTGTGGCGCTCTTATCTTCCATGTAAATTACTTCAGAAACTCTCCTAACTGGAACTTATTCCATAAACAATGCACAAGAAGATCATTCTTTTGGAATGGTATCCTTAATGTCTTGCTGGCCTTCAAGGAAAAATCTAATTTCTATCGTTAGGGATGGGACCTCCACCTTGTTTTGGCTCGCTAATTGGTTAGATGGACGTGGCCCAGCCGATATCTGGCCCGAGCCTTTCCAAATTTTGCCATACAAGGAAGTCACAGTTGATGAGTTCCTGACAATTCGCTCTCTGTTAGACCATTGCTCGTTGATCCTCTGTCAAACTAGAGATGATAAACATTGGAAGCTATCGGCAAATGGGATATTCATGGTGAAATCCTTCTATAACTTCCTGAATGATGGGAGATTGAGATACGGGTGGACACCCATTATTCTAAATGGGCAATGACTTAGAAAGATTAGCCTATTCAACTGGCTGGCTTGCGATAATAAAATATTGACTTTAGAAAACTTGGCTTTACGTAAATGTAATCGTTTACACTCAATCACGTTTGTCATGTGTCATCTAGATATTGAGTCCATGGATCACCTCCTTTTCCAGTGCCATGTTGCCTTCCAGCTTTGGCATTTCTTTGGCCAACTATTAGGCCTTAGAAATTTTCCCATGTCTATTTTCGACTTAAGTGGGGCTTGGAGGAAAAACATCAGAAAGCCTCATAGCTTTCTCCGGGATTTGCTAGCAAGAGCAATCACATGGAATATTTGGCTTGAAAGAAATAATTCCCTCATCTTAAAAATTACTCATTTGTTTCTCCTGAGATTTTCTGTGGTACCTGACTCGAAGAAGGCAAGATTAGAGGAGCCCGTGGCAAAAGTCAAGCGCAGCCTCAAGTTTCTCTCCTCTAGGGACGCAATTCTGTGTGCCCGCCTGAGCCCACCGCGACCCCTGGCGAGCTGTAATATTTTTTGTTAATGTTGTGCCTCCCTAAAGGCCTCCTCTTATAGGGTTTATGCCTTCTCTTGCTTCTATGTTGTAACCATCTCTAGTGGTTCCTTTTGTCTGCATGTCAGCGTCATTCACTTGGGCGGAAGAGACAATGACTGCAAATGTACAAAAAGATTGTGCGTCATTCGCCTGGGATACAAGCCATTCTGACATAATTATTTATTTAAATATTTGTCAAGTAGGTTTTATCTTTAAAAATTTTATCTTTAAATATGTAAACCATATTTAAAAAAAAAACCTATTATCACTAAAATATAATTTTTTTCTAGTTATATCACCAACGCCAGTGACAGGGTTACAATAAGGGATGTAACCCTACCTCTAATAGGAACGTTTTTTAAAAAATTTGTAAAAAATATAAGAATAATAGAAATTTTTTTTGGTACAAAATTTAGTGTTATATATAAAATCTGGAAGAGGGAATCTTGGTGATATTTTCTAGTAAGATTTTATGTTTTAAAATTTTAAAACATATTTATGTAGACTGGAAATGGGAAGTTGAAGGCCCTAGTTTCTCTCAAGATTATTGCGAGCAGGTAGACAAGGTTGGCAATTATCTTGAGTTTATGGAATTTACGTTCTTTGATACTTTTTGCATTCAATTACTTGTTGTTTCTGTGAGATTGTTCTCATCTATCAAACCTGTTAAATTCTGCATTTCTTTTCTTGAATTCCATGAATTTCGATCGCTGTGGTTTATGAATGATGATAGGTAATACTTGTACTAATTGTTAATGTCTCCATAGAGAATGATCTGGGAATTTTACTGAATATCATATCTAATTTGATAATTGGTTTTGGTGATTTTCTGAAGTATTTCAGTGAGGTGAATTATTATGTGATTACTTGATGAGTATTGATTAAGTACCTTTGAACGAAGTATTTCTTAATATGACAAATAGAATTCGGTAATTCTTTCCCTAGCTTGCACATAACATATTGAGTCCAACCTTTACTGATGGGTCCTACAGAAGAGATTGCATATTCCACCTAAGGGAAGCATATCATGTTGGAAATTATTAGTTAGTGAGTTCATCTTAAGTTGTAAACTTAGCACAAAATAAATAAGGACATAGTAACATTTTTATCAAAGAAAAAAAGGATAAATTTTAGTCTCAAATAAAGTACCGAAAATAAAAATTAAATTACAACACAGGTTGTGCTTGGGATCATCCTTCTATCCTTCTAGACCTATTTCTCAAAATACAAACCTTATAGACTAATAATGTTAAAACCATCACAGATTTTCCAAGTATTCCACGTGTTATCACTTTACACCAACAGCAGGTTCTAAATATTCCACGCATTCTCCAACAAATGGCCTTGTCTTTAACATCCTTATTAAGTGTTGTCCATCAGTATTTACCAAGATCTTGATGCCATTTTCATTTGTGGTGACCGCAAGCAATGAACCCTCTTTATTGAATCTTAGTTGAGGGCTTGCCTACAAATGAAAAGACAAGGAGATTTCATTGTTTAAGGACTTTGAATAACATGATGAAAGACAAGCTCAAACGGCATGACTTTACTAATAGTCAAACCTGTATCTGCATTTGTAGTCAACAATATATTGGTATTGTCCATATCCCAAAACTTGATCATGAATTCATCTCGAGCAGCTAAGAAGCGATTCCTCGTTGTATCAAATTGTACGAAACTGAAAGAACATTTCTTTAAGCCAGAATAAGTCCTTTTAATGGATCTTTCAGTCTCATTCCACTCAACCAAATGAGACTCACCATCCTTACTAGTTCCGCAGAAAAAAGCCTGTATGATGGGATACAAAATGAAAAACAAACATGTGAATAAATAGTCAACTCATGCAAATTTGTAATTCAAACATCAACAAAAACAATTGCATTATTAAGAACTGGTTTCCAAGTTTATAAACAATTGTTATCAAAATTCACGCAAAACCTCACCTTGATCCATTTGTACTATATGCCATGGTAGTACACCATTGCCGAGGAGCATCATAGTCAACTCTAGACCCCATACAATCATAGAGCGATGCTTTGATTTTTCCATCAATGGTTGTGGAGAAAATGAACTGCATACATAACTTTCACGCCCTAAACCTGAAGTGTTGACAAACGGCCGCATACCCACAAGGCCATAACCAAGTAGGCATGGAATGCCTCAAAACCTGTCTCACACTAGGAAGAACAACATTTAACAAGGATAATAAATTTCAAAAGCAAAGAAAACTATAATGTCGAAATATAAAGAAACACATAACACTATTTGATATACTATTAAATAAAACAAGAAAAGTTTAGTCCACAACAAAAAGAGAGTTTATTAACTCGGCAACTACTAGACGGTGACTTGCTCAATGACCTCGCCAAGCTGTCTACCACTCAACCTTACTCTGATCTGAAAGGAAATGAGAACAACTTAATGAGTTGGGAGCCTAGTAAGCAACCACTAAAAATATTAGGATCACGAAATGTTCAATAATTTTTAAAAATATACAAAATGTAACATAATGAAATAAACATCAACCCTGAAATCAGAAATAATTTAAAACATATCTAATTTACCATATAAGTCCTCTAAACAACTAATTCCAAAACAAAACATCAGAACTGATTTATTTAAACTCGATAACCTGAGTCAGATTTTAGAGCTCATATATTTACCCTCGATGACTCAAGCCATAATATCAGAAGCCATTATTCTTCACCGACGGAACGGTGTGAAACTATAGTTTCTATGTCAGAAGTACGTGTCGACACGGTCAGTGTTTAGCCCCCAGTGACAGGGTTATTGCACAGTTAATTGGGGACTACGCGTTTCTATACCAAAAATATGTCGAGTCCAAAATTATGGTCAATGCAATAATATTGAAATTCAGTGATCCTATTTTCTAACAAAATAATTCCAATTATATCAACAATAACACATTTAGCAACCAATAATTAATGTTTAACAAATATATGAAAATAATTCATTAGTTTGTATACTAGAGGGAAATACGGTAACTGGAATTCTCATAAAAATTAAATAAATGAATTTTTCATTAAAGCCCACAAAGGTCAGCATAATTAACTGAAGTTTGATAAAAGTTAAATAAAAGCTTTTCATAGAAGCTCACATTCATCTGACAATATTAAAACCAAAATTAACATCTATAAAAATAACCATTTAAATATTCAATTTAAATATCCATTAAATAAACTAGAATTTTAAAATTAATAATTAAATAACTAATAAAATACAAACAATGAGAAAGTTTATAAATATTAACTAAAAAATTTTCTCAATGTTTAAAGAAATATCATTAATAAGAATAAGTGAATAAAATAAAATTGGTAATTTTTCAAGAGTCGAAATGCATATACATATATGTGTATTTATATGTGGTTTACTTACCTATCTATCGCACAAAACCCGCAAAATCCTATGATAAGTCAAATTTCTTCGGAGGAACCTATAGACATGCATGCCAAGATCAAACCGTACGGAATTAACATGACACCTACAAGCATTAGAATCTAGACCAAACTAACTTATCACTCTAAGATATAAATTTGAAAATACTTAAAATCAATAAGATAACCACCTCACAGAGACATTGGGTTAACACTGATTTTGACAAAACTAAGCTGTACATTTCAGTTATAAACATGACTATAAACATGCTCCTAGAATAATAACAAAACCCTTTGCTTAAAGATTAGGCAAAGAAAAGAATTAAAAAAATCCTTAAGTGTGCCATGCTACAATCAAAATATGAAATATGGTAGCCTATCTCATGCTAAACAAAACATTAATAACACTCATATCGAGGTAGACATTAGAATCAATACATTATGCTTTGTAAAATAAAACCTAAGCTATAGTGATCATGCCAAAACAACACCTTTTTTTATATATAACCATCAATAGAGCTGATAAGGTGAACATGCTCACATATTTAACACACGAGTCTCTCATACATGGGATTCCAAGTGAGGATGGTCAATAAATAGAAATTACCACCACAGGAACATCGAAATTTGCATGCAAAGAGGCTTATAACACAAAGCATGGAATAGCAAGGATCTACACAAATGCAAGCCTTTTTCTAGAGGAAAATAGGAAAATAATTATCAAGATCTAAAGGAGAATAGAGACGATTCTACTCTCTGTTAAAGATCCAATGAAGGGTATGCTTACTTCACAACGTAAGTGACACAAAACTCTTGATGAAGAGACCTATCCCCATCCTAGCCGCCGGCACCACACACCAAAAGGAAAGAAAAAGAGGAGAAGATAAAAAACTAGATCTCTCCCTTTTCTTAATCCAAACGAAGATCTATAACCAAAGAAACGAAGAGGCTACGGCTAGGGTTTTGGAAAACCTAAATAAAACATAAAGATAAATAAATAAAATTCCGTAACTGCCATGCATGCACAATTAAATAAAATATAAAAAAAAGTGTGGGGCCCACAAAAACCAAAGTGAGTGACATCAAGAAAAGATTGGAATTGTTTGGTCTACAACTCAACAGGCCTCCTTAATCTAACGTTAAACAACTGCTTACAACCAATGGAGAAGTGTTCAAAAAATTAGACAAACATGCACTAAAATAAAAAAAAAACAATTAAATTTCAAGCTAATGAAAACATCTTTAGAGTCTAAAGACAACCTGAATATTCTCCTTGTAGTGAGGGCATACAAAATATATATGAGCTTTATGACCTTCAAATATATGTAGCTGTTGTCTTGTTGTGGCATCCCACACCTATCACATGCAATTGTTATCAAAGATAACAAACCCATTCAATAAAATCCTTCACATAAAGATGAGTATCAGCAAACTAACCTTAATAGTTTTATCATCACAATAGGTGATTATACATAAAACCTTATTGCGATGTGAAAAGCCAATGTCATTAACTCCACTTGTATGAGCATCAATCTGTACACAAATATCAGAAAAAAGGAGATTTATGATTTCACATATTGAAATATGGCATGAAACTATCGCAATTAACAACCACAAGTAAGCTGTAAGAAAGCTCTAGGTTCTTGAAGAAATGATTGGAGGAAATGACAGTGAATCAACTCACAAGCTGAACATGCACAATAATGCAAGTGAAGATGACCGGCCGTGTGGCGAGCTGTGGATAGCCAAAGAGTGGTTGGTGGTGGTGGCGCTACAATGGTTGTTGGTGGTGGCACTGCGATGAAGGCTGAGAGAGACCGGTGATGGTGGTGGAGCTACGATGGTGGCCGAGAGAGACCGGCGATAGTGGTGGCGGGGGGATGGTGGGGGCGACGAGTTGGAGGACAGTGGTGGTGGCAAGCCTTTCAAGTGGCCGGCGATGGTGATGTGTAGGTCGTGTGAGAGAGATCTAGATCTGAAGGATTTTTTTAAAAATAATTGAATGACAAAGATGGAGATATAGAGGGAATCAGGTAGCCAGTGAAGAAGAGGGTTGGTGAGAGGAATAGACTATGATGAAAGTTGGCCCAAGAGATGGCCGGAGAAAGAGGTGGCCGGAGAAGACGACCGGATGAGATGGTCGGAAAAGAAAATCCTAGTTTGATACCATGATAGAAGAAAGAAAAGAAGAAAGACAGAAGCAATTCTCATTAACTGAACATTAATGAAGTTAGACCTTGAGTCTACATATATAGAAACCAAAGATATAACTATAGCCACGTATACCTCTCTACATGTATAAATATACATACATACATACATACATATATTTGACAATTGTGACATCATTGCTCATCTTGTTAGTATCCAAACTTCTGTTTCTTTTATTATTCATTTTATTTATGTTGTTCATTTTCAACTTTGAAGTCAATATTGAATTTAACTCTATTGAATGAGAAGGCAACAAATCATGGGATTAACTGTATGGTATTGGCTATGATACAACTTTTTATCTATTTTTCTTTTTTGCCATTGTGACAGTATGAAGAGTATGGAGAAGATTGTGTGGATATGGTGGATGGCATGTTCTCTTTTATGCTTCTTGATACTCATGATAAAAGTTTCATTGTAGCTCATGATGCCACAAGAATTACTCCTTTGTGTGTCGGATGGTGTCTTGATGGTATGTATGTGATTTATGAAAGTGAATTTATGTTTTTATGGGGGTTCTAGAAAATTTAGGTTCATTTGTGATTTGCGAAAATAAAATTGTTGGCTATTAAGCCATCATGCTTTTTGTGTTCTTACAAGAAACTTGTAGATATATGTTATTAGAGAAATTAATAGTCTTATATCCGTTAAATTAATAAATATGTATATGAATGATAAGTGTAGTTTTCTCATCTGATGAACTTAAGCTTTTAGGTTGATACAACTCCAAACAATTTGTTTTATATTTACATTAAACATGGTATTAAAGCTTGGTTAGTTGGTTTGTTTGCAAGGTGGCCGGCTAAAGTAGACTTGTATGTATCAAGGCCTTAATTGAAGTAACTAATTATTCCATATCAGTTAGGTTAGTAATGATAGATGTATGTATATATGTCTGTATATATGTATAGTTGTTGTTGGGTATACTTATACCATTATCTTCAATATGTACCTAAGGTCATATTTGTTTTCACACACATTGAATGAGAATCTATGCTTCTCTATCTTCTATCTTCTAACATGGTATCAGACTAGGTTAGATTTCTCCGGCCATCTTCTGGCTATCACCTTTGGTCCTCTCTCCGGTTATCCTCTTTAGTCCTCCTCCTCTTCCAGCCAACATTCACCGGTTATATTCCCCGGCCATCTTCATCTACCTTCCTTTTCTTTCTTCATTCATTCACAAAAAAAAAAAAACCTCTCAACACCTTCAAATTTCCACCACCTCATCTCATCATCACCACCATCAACATCATCATCACAACAACTGCCCTCGTCATCATAGCCATCATTTTCATCATATCCTTATCATAACCACCATTATCATCATGCCATCATCACCATCAACACCTCACAGCCACTATCATCATCAACACCACCATCATCATTACAGTCGTCATCATCATCAACACCACCAGTCTCAGCCACCGTCATTCCTGCTACCATCATCATCATCGCCACTAGTCTCACCCGGGCTTATCCCTGCCACCATCATCTCCATTATCATCACCGCCACTAGCCATCATCTCCACCAATTCATTCTCACAAGACCCAATGCATTCTCACATGTGAATTCCTGCCTGGGCAATCAAAGATATGGGTGGTGTTACTGTTAGCATGTGAACTTTTGTTTGGTAAAAGAAAAACATTAATATTGATATTAAAAAATGGAATATAGGCTCAATGGCCCCCGCAATCTCCACCATTCAGATGTGGTGCTTGATGGCACTAATCACATTCCTTGGTGCCTTACTTTCAAGCGGATTCTCGATGGCGCTCGTGTTTTTCACCATGTTGACAATACCTGTACTTCCCCTACTGTCCCTTTCTTACCTAACACCCTTGCCTCTTTAGAGGCCTTTGTTCTTCTCATGGCATTTGAGCAACAGCTTGAGAAGTGGACTGCTGATGAATCTATGGCCAAGATAATGATTTGTCAGACGGTCACTCTTGAGATTCGTACCCAGATTGCCGATCTTCCCACTGCTCCTGAGATGTGGGAATATCTTGAGCATCGCTACTGTGTTTCCAGTCAGGCATAACTCTACATCCTATACCAGGCCCTCACTAGTCTCCAGTAGGGTGAAGACATAGTTGACTAGTTCAAGACTCAGTATTGTTCCCTATAGTGTCAGATTGATGCACTCACCCCTCCATATTGTGTTGTTCATGCTGCCCAGATTCTCACCTGTTTTGAGCCTTGCTCTCATTATCGTAGCCATGATGAGACACAGCGTATGTATGAATTCATTATGCACCTTCACCCCGAGTTTGAGCCAACTCGGGCTCAGTTATTTCATGCTCCGTCAGCTTATTCTTTGGATGAGGCCTTCACTCTTATTTGTGCTGAGGAAACCCGCATCCGAGCTTCCTTTACAATGGGGTAATGCTCATGCTGTCTCTTATCTTACTTCTGGCTCTTCGACTTCCTCATCTACTCAACCTCCTTCTCCTTCTAGCTGTCTCATCTCAGTCTTTTCATGACCGAAATGAACTATGACTTTTCTTTACTGTGGCATACTTGGTTATCTTGAGTGTGATTGCCAAAAGAAACAACATGGACTTTCGCGTACTACTTCCTATAGTAGTTCTTCATCGGCTCCACCTCTTTTTCCAATACCTCACTCTCCCCAAGCACATTCTGTGTAGACATATCCTTCTTCATCGTCTCCTACTCCGTTATCTCCTGCTGTCTGGTGCTGATTAGCAGTTATTGGCGATGTTCCGACAGTTCTAGCAGTCCCATTTAGCATACTCTACTGGATATGTGTCGTCAGCTCAGGTTCCTCTCTCCGCTCTAGGTAGTTCCTGTCCTTTCTGGCTTCTTGATTCTGGTGCTTCTATTAACATGTCTCTTGATCCCACTCATCTGCATCATTCTCATCCACCATTGCATATTACCTGTGTTCACACTATTGATGGCACACTACTTCCTATTTTATCCACTAGTCATCTTTTCTTCAATACCTTCTCTGTTCCTTCTGTCTCCCATATTGCCTGTTTATCCATGAACCTTATATCTGTTAGTCAGCTTACCAATTATGGCTGTTAGGTAATTTTTTATCATACATCATGTCATGTGCAAGATCATAGTGGGAAGGTGATTGGAGCTGGCCACCACCATAGTATAGTCTATGTGTTGGATACCCTTCACCTCTCATCTTCTACTAGGCCAATTCATCAATGTCACGCTACAATTTTGTCTCATCATATGTGGCATCATTGTCTTGGTCATTTGTGTCCATCTCGTCTGCATCTCTTGTTCATCTTGGCATCTTATGAGCTGTCTCTCCTTCCTCTGATATTGTTTGTGTTGGTTGTAAACTTGGTAAACAGCTACAACATCCTTATTCTATGAGTGTATCTTAGACCACAGCTCCTTTTAAGCTTATTCATTCTGATGTTTGGGGTCCCGCTCCCTTTGTTTCTAAAGGAGGTAAGTGTTATTATGTTATTTTTATTGATGACTACACTCATTACACTTAGATCTATTTCATGCATCATCGTAGTCAGTTACTGTCAATCTATCAATTTTTTACAACTATGATTCACACCCATTTTGTTGCCTCGGTCAAGAACTTTTGATCTGACTTTGGTGGTGAATACACTTCTCAGGCCTTTCGTTCCTTTTTATCTTTTGAGGGCACATTGCCTTAGTTATCTTGTTATGGGGCTCATCCTTAGAATGGGGTTACTGAACACAAGCATCGTCTTCATGGTTGCAGCCCGGGAGAGTGTCTTTATGGGACACCTCCTCATTATGATCATCTTCGTATTTTTGGTTGTCGCTATTTTGTTTTTCCTCCACCTCGGGAGCGAACTAAACTCACTTTCCAGTCTTTTTCTTGTGTTTTTATGGGATATAGCCTTGAGCATAAAGGTTATTGTTGCTATGATCCCGTTACTCATCATATACATATCTCTCATGATGTCACATTTGATGAGACCACAAGCTTTTATGCTTCTCCTTCTTCTACTGAGTCTCCCTCTCCATCAGTTCCTCTATCTTTCCTTTTCCCTACCAATTCTCTTGAGGATTCTTCCCCTGTACCATCCTCTCCTCTGTTACTTGCTCCTTCAGAGCTTATTAGTCACTCTTCTCTTGACCTGATTTCTCCTTTATCTATTGAGTCTCCTGCCGTATCTTCCCTTTCTTCTTCACTTTCTCTTACTCACCCACCAGTTCATTTATTTTACCATCTCCGGGATCCTACTGTGACACCACCTAGGCAGGTACTCTCTGACACTTCTCCTGTTACTGATCCAGCTCATGAGATTTCCTCTCATTCTTACATCTTCCTGTTTGTTATGCTTCTGCTAGCACCAGAATATCAGATGTCTTTGAGCCAGGTACTTATAGGGAAGTGGTTCGATCCCCTGAGTGGCGAACTGCCATGGCTGAGGAGCTTGATGCTTTGTCGTGGACTCACACATGGGATGTAGTCCCTCTTCCTGTTCATGCCATTCCCATCACTTTTCGCTGGATCTAACGGATGAAGACTCGTTCTGATGGGTCTCTTGAGCGCTATAAAGCGCGTATTGTTCTTCACGGTTTTCACTAGGAGTATGGCCGTAACAATGAGGAGACCTTTGCCTCCATGGCTCACATGCACACTATGCGTACATTAGTTGCTGTCGCGGCTGTTCATAGGTGGGTTGTCCTTCAGCTTAATGTGAAGAACTCCTTTCTTCATAGGGCCTGAAGGAGGAGGTCTACATGACTCCTCCCCTTGGTCTTCAGGTGCCTCTAGGGTTTGTTTGTCATCTTTGCCAAGCTCCTTTGGTCTCAAACAGACCCCACATGCCTCATTTAAGAGGTTCAGCATAATCATTGAGGCTGTTGGGTTTACTCCCAGCATACATGATCCGACAGCCTTCATTCATTCTTCACCTCATGGCCGAACCATCCTTCTTCTGCGTGGGATGATATGATCCTTACTGGTGATGATTCTGCTCATATTATCTTTGTAAAATAGAAACTGTGTGAGATTTTCTTGATGATTGATCTCGGTTCGCTTCATTATTTTCTGGGTATCAAGATCACATCTCATCCTGATGGTTATCATCTATCTTAGGAGTGTTACACTCTAGATCTACTTGCTCGTTATGGTTTGATAGATACTTGTACTACCGCTACACCGATGGAGTTACATCTGCAGCTTCGTGCTTCTGATGGGATTCCTTTATCCGATACTTCTCACTATCGGCATCTTGTTGGTAGATTGCTATATTTGGCCATTACACGCCCTAATATTTCTCATGTTGTGCACATTCTCAGTCAGTTCATTGCGGCCCCCACCTTTGTTCATTATGGGCATCTTCTTCGAGTGTTGCGATATCTTCGTGGCACTACCTCATGTGGTATGTTCTACTCTCACAGTCTACACTTCAGCTACAGGCCTATTCTAATGCTACTTGGGTCAGCTCTCCTGATGATCGGGTCTTTATTACTGCTGCTATATTTTTCTTGGGTCTTCACTTGTTGCTTGGAAGACTAAGAAACAGTAGACTGTTGCCAAGTCTAGTATTAAGGCTGAGGTTCGTGCTTTATATTTTACAGTACAGGAGGTACTTTGGATTCGTTCAATTCTACAAGATTTTGCTATACCGTTTTCTTCTCCTATTCTTATTCACTGTGACAGTACGGGAGCCCTTCAGATTGCTGCTGATCTGGTCAAGCATGAGCTTACCAAACACATTGGTCTGGATGCACATTTTACCCGCTATCATGTATGTGCCCATACAGTGTCACTTCATTATCTTCCTACAGAGGTACAGGTGGCTGATTTTTTCACTAAGGCACAGACACGTGATCAGCATCTATTCATGTTATCCAAACTCAAGACGTAAGATCCGCCTTGAGTTTGAGGGGGAATGTTAGACGTATGTATGTATGTCTGTATATATATACAGTTGTTATTGGATATACTTATACCATTATCTTCTATATGTACCTAAGGTCATACTTGTTTTCACACACATTGAATGAGAATCTATGCTTCTCTATCTTCTATCTTCTAACAAGTAAAATGTGATATAAATGTATAAAGGTCTCTCATCCTATCAACTTAAGCTTTTTGCTTGAATTGAGTTCATATAATGTGTTTGATTTGTGTCTAACATAATTGAAAACAACATCTTAATTGTTGAGACAATTATCTTATATCTATTATACTTATATATAGATTTTATTCTGTAAATAATGTTTTGAGTTGAATTCTTTCCTGATTGAATTGTGAAGAAAAACATGCTGAACTTATTTGTCCTAAGAAAGAAATCATTGAAAGTAAAGTGTTCTTTACTAGGAAAGGGTTATGCTTGGAATTATTAAATAGAATGATGAAATCAGGGTACCATAAATTCAAAAATTTGCGGTCAAGTTAATCTTATTGATGTAAGTCTAACCCTTTTAGTTTAGTGCTACTTATTAATGTTCAATGATGACAACCGTAATTCATTAACACCTTTGAAACCTATAGAATGCATCCACCTTGTTTACTTTTATTTTCTGATTTTCTTTGTTATATAAACTAGCCCAGATGCTAAAGAAGTTATCACAATGCTTTTCTAATTAGCACTATTGTGAGTTAGTTATCAAAAAAACTGCAAAATATACACTATATCAACACCAACCAGGCGTTAATTATCACGTATATTCATAGTGTGGATCCTTGAGAAAAAGTTATTTTTGGACAATTGCATCAATTGCCCTTCTCCTCTCCTCCATACCTAACACCCTTGTAATACTTTGTCCCTTGAAGCCTACAATATTAATCATCTTACCTCTCCATACTATTGCACGTGCTGTTATCTAAGCAACTCTTTTGTAGGTTTTTTTCAACTAGAGCTACTTTCAGTTCATCTATCTTTTTTCAATTTTTCTTTAAATAATATTTATATTTTTTAATCTCAGGCTCTCCTTCAGAATCTACTAAACTCTAGTTCTCACTACATATAAAATTTTCATATTTTGTTGGTTTCTATCTGGTTTTCCCAGGTTCTACTTGGTTTGCTTCAGAGATGAAAGCCTTAAGTGATGACTGTGAACGATTTATATCCTTTCTCCCAGGACATATATACTCCAGTAACAATGGTGAGTTCCTTAAACTTTCATAGACTTAATGATATTGAAACCGTGTTCTTTGGCCATGATGCATTGCAGCTTGCAACATGAATGGCTTTTTCTTTTCAAAGAACAATAGCTAAAAAAAAAACAAGAAACTAAAACAGTAAAAGAAGAAGCCCTTAGAGGCACAAAGGTCATAAAGTTAGAAAGGGAGCTACAATATATAAGAATGATAATAGACCCTTTTTTTTTTGTCAACATGAAGCTCTATTATGCATTTTTCCCTGAATGCTGGTTCACTCATTACAATCTATATAAATTTGGTAACCGTGTCATTTATTTGTTGATCTTATTCATTTTTAAAATTTGAAATTAAATGCAGGAGGGATGCGGCAGTGGTACAACCCCCCATGGTTCTCTGAACATATCCCATCAGCTCCCTATGATTGTCTCCTTTTACGTGAGGCCTTTGTGAAGGTGCGTATTCAAAGTTTTCTTTTTAGCATATATTATGTTGTTGCAGGCATCTTGTTTGTGTGTTCTGGTCAACTTCTATACCAGTGAGCTGATTCAACATATAAAGCCTTAAATTTGCACTAATTAATTATTTACTAGGCAGTTTTTTATTGTCAACTGCAAAACTATATCAATACTGGTGAATTTCACATTAAAGGTTGTTTTTATTTTTGAAGCTTTATATCATATCCGTGACTAATCCAATTTTAAGAAATGTGTCTGGTAATTGATTGCAATAACTGATTTGCGCGCCATGTGCTTTGTCTTTGATCTTGTTTTATTTTTTATTTATCTTTGGTTGCATACACTTTCACTTTTATTCCGTCCTGTTCTTTCTTCTATTTCCCTAGCCATATTTATTCTTGTTGTTCATTCCTATAATAATCAAGGTCAACCTCAATAAATTTGTACTTTTGCAAGAACTGTTGGGGTTACAGTTGAGATTTCTACCTTCTAACAAATTACAAGCAGGCTCTGTTGATGCTGATTGAAGACGATGTGGAGTTGGGTCGTGCATTGGCTGCAGTCGAGGAGGATAGAAGTTTTGAAGTGAAGCATGGCAGCTGGATTCGGGGTCTGAAGAGAAGCTTAATATCTTTGACTTGTTGCATCTTTTTGAATATTTTAAGTATTAGCTTAATGAGTTAGTGGAGACCATATCTCTGTTTGTTTGTGCTGGCCAATAGCTAGATGGTTAGTGGGTTAATGCTGGCCAATGAGAACATGTATGCATGTGTTGAAGAGAAGCTTAATATCTTTGACTTGTTGCATCTTTTTGAATATTTTAAGTATTAGCTTAATGAGTTAGTGGAGACCATATCTCTGTTTGTTTGTGCTGGCCAATAGCTAGATGGTTAATGGGTTAATGCTGGCCAATGGAACATGTATGCATGTGTTAGTGGAGTTACTTTTGATCTATTATATATATATGAATGGGAGAAAGGTTGTCCGGTTGGTCAGTTGCATATCTTTGAAAAGTCCACTCTTTCTTTTGCTTCTACTTCTCTCCTTCTCTCCCCTAGCATTTCATCAAACAGGAAAAGAAGTTCAGTATCTTTTTTAATACAGACAATCTTCATCTTCTCCAGAACAGTGGTATCAGAGCTTGGAATGAGATCAATGGTGGACAGTCCTGTGGTTCTCTCACAGCCCTCGGTGTTGATCTTCAGGGGGCGAGACTACGGAAGGTGGAGTCTTCGCATGAAGGCAGTGTTCCCGCCTCACGGGGAGCTGTGGGAGCTCATGGAGAAGGGGTTTGCTGAGACCAAGGATGAAGCTGCTGACAGGGAGAATAGGAAAAGAGGCGCCAAGGCAGAGCATCATCCAACAAGGCGTGGATGAACCAATACTAGACCCGGATCGAGGCGGAGGCAGCAGCATGCGACTTGGGTCATGATTCGGAAGCACTACGGGGGAATCACGAGGTGGCCTCGTGAGGGAAGCAATCGCTCAGGCAAAGCTTTGAGGTTCTTCAGATGGAAGAGAATGAGAGTATACAAGACTACTGGTCAAGGGTTTTGTCTATTGTGAATCAAGTTCGTGGGCTTGGCATAAGCTCAGTGAAGAAGATGTGGTGGCTAAGGTGCTCAGGAGTTTGCATCCTAAGTTCGACTTTGTAGCAGTCGCTATTGAGGAGTCGAAGGACATTACAACACTCTACCTGGATGAGCTGTGTGGTTCACTGATGGCTCATGAGGTTCGTGTGAATCGGGGTCTTGTAAAACCAGGAGAGAAGGCTTTACATGTGAAGGGAGAGGCCGCTGGTTCTCATCATTACAAAGGGTCAAGCTCAAGTTCAAACACTTCTCTTGGTGAAGATAGAGGTCGAGGTAGATACCCTGCTCGTGGTAGAGGAAGAGGAGATCGAGGAGGTAGAGGAAGAGGCTATGAAAGCAGAAGCAATGTACAGTGCTTTCACTGTAAGAAGTTCGGGCATGTGAAGGCAAATTGCTGGTTAAGAGAGAGTGTGAAGCTGCTCTCCTGAGAATGATGGAGCATCTACTTGGCTTATAGACAGCGGATGCTCTAATCATATGACAGGGAACAAGAAAATTTTTTGTTCGTTGGATGAATCTCTAAGGGAGAGTGTGAAGCTTGGGGATGATAAAGAAATGATAGTTCACGGTGTGGGAACTGTAGGAATTCACACTCAAGATGGAGAGCGAAAGCAACTGCAGTAGGTTCAATATATCCCTGATCTTGCACACAATCTCTTGAGTGTTGGTCAGCTGACATCAAGAGGTTATTCAGTGGCTTTCAAGGAAGACAAGTGCATTATAAGAGATGAACGGACTCAAAAGCTTGTGATAACTGTGCAGAAAACAAGGAACAATATGTATCCTTTGGACATTGCAAGCATTGGAAGAGTGAATGTGATGGCTGCTGGGCAAGACGTGAGTGAACTATGGCATTTGAGGCTCGGACATCTCAATTATAAAGGTTTGCAGTTCATGGCTCACAAGAAAATGACAATTGGGATACCTGAGTTGAAGCAACTCAAACAGTGTGAAGAGTGTGCTGTTACAAAGCAAGTGAGAGCTACTTTTCCATCAGGAGTCTCCAGAAGATCCAGTTCAATATTGCAACTGGTGCATATGGACTTGTGTGGTCCAATGAGTGAAGCTTCTCTGGGTGCTAACAAATACTTTTATTTGTTTGTGGATGATTATAGCAGATGGTGCTGGGTGTATCTCCTGAAGAACAAGTCAGAGGCCTTCAAAGTGTTTCAAAATTTTCATGCTCTGGTGGAGAGACAGCTGGGAAGAAAGCTCAAGGTAGTGAGGAGTGATCGTGGTGGTGAATTCACCTCAGTTGAATTCCAGAACTACTGTGATGATCGCGGCATCAAAAGAGAATACACAGCTCCATATACACCTCAACAAAATGGTGTAGTGGAGCGCAAGAATCGTACTGTGGTAGAAATGGCTCGTCCCTTGCTCAAGACTGGGAATCTTCCAACAAGGTTCTGGGGTGAAGCGTTCTCCACAGCAGTCTATTTAATCAACAGATCACCCACACAAGCATTGCAAACAAAGACACCTTATGAAGCAATGCATGGAGTCAAACCTGTGGTGAGTCATTTAAAAGTATTTGGTTGCATTGTTTTTACTTTAATTCCCTCACAGAATTTACACAAGCTTGATGAGAGATCAGAAAGGTGCATATTCACTGGATACTCTTCAGAATCCAAGGCATACAGGTTGTTCAATCCAGTGACAGGCAAGATCATCATCAGCAGAGATGTTGTGTTTCATGAAGGGTCTCGATGGTCTTGGGAAGGTCCTAAATCAAATGTGCAGGTATTGGAGTTTGAAGAAGACAAGGAGGAGAAAGCAAATCATCCTCAATCTTCTCCAATCTCTGTCAGGACATCAAGTGGAGGAGTGGAAACTGAGATGCAGTCTAAACACAGTGATGTTGTTGGTGTCTCTAGGTCTCGTGTGGCTCCTACTGATGGGACTTCTCCTAGAAAGACCAAATTACTCACAGATGTATACAACTCATGCACGTTTGCTATGCATGTTGCTGATCCGATTGAGTACAGGGAAGCTGTGAAGAGTAAAGAATGGCAAGATGCTATGGATATGGAAATGGACTCGATAACAAGCAACAATACATGGGAGTTATGTGAGTTGCCTGCTAAGAAGAGTCCAGTTGGTCTTAAGTGGATTTTTAAGACCAAATTCAATGAAAGGGGTGAGGTGCAGAAGCATAAAGCCAGAATTGTGGCCAAGGGGTATTCACAAACTCAAGGGATTGATTATAATGAGGTCTTCTCACCAGTAGCCTGAATTGAAACAGTTAGATTAATCCTTGCACTTGCAGCTCGAGCAGGCTGGGATGTGTTTCACTTTGATGTGAAATCAGCCTTCTTAAATGGAGAAATTCAAGAGGAAGTATATGTCTCACAGCCTGAGGGTTATGAGAAGAAGGGTGAAGAACATCTGGTTTACAGATTGAGAAAGGCTCTATATGGTCTAAAGCAGGCACCTAGGGCCTGGTACTCCAGAATTGATAAGCATTTCAAAGAGCTTGGATTTGTCAAGAGTGAGAGTGAACACACACTATATAGGAAGGAGGGCATGAATGGTGATGTATTGTTAATCAGTCTTTATGTAGACGACATTATATATACAAGCTCTTCTTCTGTTTTATTGGCTCAATTCAAGATTGACATGATGAATACTTTCAAGATAGCGAGACTTGGGTTTAATGAGTTACTTTACGGGAGCTGAAGTGAAGCAAAATTCGAGGGTTTCTTCATCTCACAGTGAGTATATTGAAGATTTATTAGTTCACATGAACATGAAACTTTGCAAACCCGTGAGTACACCATTAGCAGTAAATGAGAAACTTGAAGAAAGTGACAGTGATAAGTTCTCAGATCCTGGAACTTACAGAAGTTTGATTGGGAAGTTACTCTATGTCACACACACTCGGCCAGACATTGTTTTTCCAGTTAATTATCTATCTAGATTCATGAATCAACCAAGCAAAATTCAGTTCATTGCTGCAAAGCAAGTTGTGAGATATCTCGCAGGTACCAAGACACTGGGTCTGTGGTATTCACAGGGAGATGATGGTGAATTGGAGGCTTTCTCCGACAGCGACTGGGGAGGTTCTAAGGCTGATCGGAAGAGCACATCAGGAGTATTTATCAAATTGGGCTCATGTCCTATCTATTGGGTATCCCGAAAGCAGGATGTTGTGGCTCTCTCCACAACCGAAGCAGAGTATATCGCATCCACAGGAGCAGCATGTCAAGTTGTTTGGTTGAGGAGAGTGTTACAAGATTGTGGGAAACCATGCTCTGAATCTACTAAATTATGGGTTAATAATCTCTCTGCCATTGTTGTGGCCAAGAATCCCGCACACCATGGTCGAACGAAGCATATAGACGTGAGATATCACTTCATCCGAGGGTAAGTATCAGAAGGAGTGATTTCTCTGTACCATTGTAGCACTGAAGATCAGATTGCCGACATCTTCACCAAACCGTTACTCACTGAAAAGTTTGTCATGTTCAGAAGCTTGCTTGGGATGAGATCATCTCAATCAAGGGGGGCCGTTGATGCTGATTGAAGACGGTGTGGAGTTGGGTCGTGCATTGGCTGCAGTCGAGGAGGATAGAAGTTTTGAAGTGAAGCATGGCAGCTGGATTCGGGGTATGAAGAGAAGCTTAATATCTTTGACTTGTTGCATCTTTTTGAATATTTTAAGTATTAGCTTAATGAGTTAGTGGAGACCATATCTCTGTTTGTTTGTGCTGGCCAATAGCTAGATGGTTAGTGGGTTAATGCTGGCCAATGAGAACATGTATGCATGTGTTAGTGGAGTTACTTTTGATCTATTATATATATATGAATGGGAGAAAGGATGGCCGGTTGGTCAGTTGCATATCTTTGAAAAGTCCACTCTTTCTTTTGCTTCTACTTCTCTCCTTCTCTCCCCTAGCATTTCATCAAACAGGAAGAGAAGTTCAGTATCTTTTTTGATACAGACAATCTTCATCTTCTCCAGAACAGGCTCGTCTCTGAAGGAAAGAATATCTACCCTTAAGAGTTTTGTTATTCACATTTTAGTTGTGTATTTTGGTAACTAAGCAAGTGTTTATCAATCTTATGTTTGATTTAATCATGTAAATCATAAGTGTAATAGGAAGAGATTAATAATGTGCAAGCTACAAGGAAACCCACACAAGTTTCAGGAGATACTTTGGCAAACAAAATGATATGTTTAACAAAATTTTGGAACAATATTACTCCCTCATTTGATAGGTTCTTACAGGAGAAAGCTCCTTATTAGAGGGCAAGTTTAATAATTAGGCCAAAAATAAATCATCAGCATTCAAAGTGGAAAACCTACACTAATCATTCTTATCTATTACATAGCATTGTCTAGAGATAGATGTATTTACTGGTTCTATATGAGCCTGGTAGAATAAATAGAATATTCTTAAAACAATGGTCACATGAACTGGCTACCTCCACCATGGATTCTTGATGGGATAGATACTACTTTCCACTGCCCATTTATAAATCATTAAATGGATATGCAGTGTAATTTCTTGGTTTTTTAGCGAATCATTAAGAGCCATGTGTAAAGATGGATTAATGGAATTGTCATTGAGTTTATGGCTAAGAAGTTTTTTTTGCCTCTAACACTAATCCTGCCATATATTTTTACTTTTGGCATAAAGTCATAAATAATTTTCTTTATTTTAAAAGGAGATTTCTGACATCTTATAAGTGTATAATCATGAGCCATGAGATTAGTGCATCATCACTCTTCTAGTATTGTCCTTTGTCTCATTTTGCTCCTGATGTTTTGCTTTTAATCTATAGGCAGCTATTAAGAGGCTGGAGACTGATGTACCTTTTGGTGTGCTCTTGTCCGGTGGTCTTGATTCTTCACTTGTTGCTGCTGTAGCATCATGGCATTTGTCTGAGGTTAAAAGCTACATTCAGTGGGGATCTCAATTACATACATTTTGTGTTGGTTAGAAGGTTGGTTTTTGTTTAGTCTTGTCCATTAACTGATTGCTTCTTCATCCATATGAAGGTGTCTTTGAAGTTACTCTATGGCAATGGCATCTCCAGCAAACCTATAGACCCTATGTTTCTTCATTTCCAATTTCTTTAATCCTTCACTAAAAAAATTTCTTTCCATGACAACATAAAGTTATACACTGTTCATTCCTAAAATTATTTCTAGTAAACCTACTTGTGTATAAACCGATGATGGTAATTATTTAAATTTAATTGTCATGTCACCGCATTCCAGGGTGTGTTTTTGAAATTACTTTTCTCAACTACTCCATATTCTTAGGGATGCCCTTGTGTAATATTTAGGGTTAGGTTGCATTATGCCTAAGCTAAGCTTGCTGCAATTTACTGCATGAAAATTTGTTAGAAGCACTGCACCTAGAAATTCATTGTTTAGAGTGATGATTTCTATAATAAATTAGATTTTTGTCAAGAAAGGAGAAAACCTTTGGCAGTGAGGTTGGCAAGAAATTTCTTGTAAAAACACTAGCTCCACTCAGTTCATAACGTGACTAGTAAATTTTGAATCGCATGGATTACTTGGTATTTTGCATTGAAGGGAAGAGCAGTATGAAATGAAAATTTTGCATATAGTTCAGGAATAGAGATTCTTTTCTTGTAATGAATTACCGTAACAGATGTCAGCTCAATCGGAAAAAATTATTTTAAGTCTAGGCAAGCGATACTCCCTTAACATCTTATAGTTTACATTCCTTCTATGTACAAGTTGAATTTATTGATTTGGTCATATTTAGGTATATGATTTCCAACTGGAAAAGGGGCATGTATAAAGTAATATGACATCTACAGAAAAAGAGAGATGAGAGATTGGATGATCTAGTTCATATAAATGGAAGGGTGCATAGTGCATGATATTGGGTATATATGAAAACTTATAGTTTTTTATCTCAAGTAGAGCCTCTTTGTACCCTTTCTAGTGTTGGAACTGATTGCCAATTTTCTGTTAGTGACTTAATGAAAAATCTAATACTTGTGAATTGTGCTCAGGGTTCTCCTGATCTGAAAGCTGCTAGGGAAGTTGCAGATTATCTTGGTACCATTCATCATGAGTTTCACTTCACAGTGCAGGTGATATATTATAAATTTTGTTGAGTTAGAAGTGTTATATATTTGACTGTAAGAATTTCCATCCTTTTTATTTTATTTTTATTTTTATTATTATTATTATTATTATTATTATTATTATTATTATTATTATTATTATTATTAATGTTTGTCTAGCTTGTTTTTCACTTTTATTTTCAGGAGGGTATTGATGCACTTGAAGAAGTCATTTATCACATTGAAACTTATAATGTGACAACTATTAGGGCAAGCACACCAATGTTTTTCATGTCACGCAAGATTAAGTCATTGGGTGTAAAGATGGTGCTTTCTGGAGAAGGTTAAGATGAAATTTTTGGCGGTTACCTATATCTTCATAAGGCACGCAATAAGGTGGAGTTTCATCAGGAAACATGTCGGAAGGTAACTATGGGAAGCCCTTACTTTTTGCCAATGATAGTATCTATCCACTTATTTTCAAGCTTGTTAAAATTTCAATAATGGTGTACATTTGCGTATTTGAAAACTTGTTAAACCTTTTTCTCATGTTCATTTGGCATTAGTGAATACAATGTCTAGTTTGGTTCCTGGTTTTGTTGAGTTCATTTTCTGTATTATTTTTCTATTTATTTTTAACTTTATGTTCCATTACATTTAAAATGTGTGCATTGAAGGCATTAAAGTTGCATATACTTATCAATTGGGATAAGTAGCCCGAGTCTTATTTTTGTAGAAGTGTAAAGTTATAAATTATAAGAATCTCAGGAAACAATGTTTCCAATTGCAAAGTTGTCAAAGTTCATTCAGAACGATTAAATTTCACATTTCTAAGTTTGTTGCTTCAGTTAACTTTTCTTACAATTTCTTACAAATCTTTTTGTTGGCATCACACATATTTGATTCCACATACATATTGTACTAAAAATATATCAGAATGATGCTTAGTGGGTTCTTTGTTCTTGATTTTGAATCATCTTCCCTGTTAAGAAGATGCATATTGCACATGCTGTGTTCTTGGAGGTTTGATTTGCTGAAGCTTTTTTCCATTATGTTAGAACCTTAATAAAACATCTGTTAGTGAGATACTCGTTTTTGCAAAGCTCTGATATCTTGTTAAATATGTAGTCAAATGCATTATTTGGGTTCAATTCTACCTAAATGCTTAAGTTGATAGGATGAAAGAAGTGCACAAAAATTTTCAAGTCCAAATTTACTGCATTAACTAATTTCGGTTCTTTGAGAAAGGATGTGTGTGTCTGGAGCTGTTCAATGCAGCAGGTGATGTTGGCAACACAGTACAGTACTACCCCGCCAAAATGTCCAGACCCTGGTCCAGCGTTTGGTTATAACGATTTTGATTCAAGACCAAATTTACTAGGGGACTGCAATAGCAGCAGGTGAATAGCGTTGTTAGGTATGTTAATAACATCAGACATACATCTTTTTGATTCTAGGTTGTAATGCTTGGAATTATTTTATAATTTTACATCATTTTACATCATGTTAACAACACTTGTGTATCATTCTTTGTATTTGTTAAGTGCTTGTGTGTTAAGAATGCAAAGTATTCTTTCCTTACGATGAGCATTACTTTTATCAAATTTTAGCGCTAATACATGTGTATTTGTGTTACTTTCATGCATGTAGGGTTGTAAAGCAAAATATGAAAGAAAGAAGCCAAAGTAGATAATAAATGCACTGTTTGATGAAATCTTGGAATGAACAAATGCGAAGACACAAGTTTTGCTCAAAGATAAGTGAATGTCTGCCAACCTCCATGCGTTCGAGCAATGACAATGATTTGGAGGAGCACGAAAGGACTCACACTTGCGTATTCCAACTTGTGCAATAATAGTAAGATCTTCACCAATGAGGCCTTTTATTGAAGAAGCGACGTGATCTACCGCATATACGTGTGCTTGTTTATGTTGCCTCGATGAAAAGTGTGGATTCGGGAGTATTTTTGGCAGAGTGCTATAGCAGAAACTGCAACAAATCATTGTAGTAATTTACTGTAGAAGTTACTGTTCATAACCTGTAGAAAATCAAATTCCAGAGAATCCACTAGGGCATGGGGAAATTACCCACCCCGGTGTGGATGCCCGATTCCACCCCTATTTAAGCCACGATTCAGCCCGATTTCAGGGTCCTTCTTTCCATCTTTTCTCTATCTTTTGAAAGGCTTGCGGCTAGGGTTTTGAGGGGATTTGGCAAGGCTTTTGGAGAGGTTCTATGGCTTCAACACCACATTTCTCTTGGAAGATAGTTATTTGGGGAGCTTTCGTCGGCACCGATCCGGCGAGGTGTGCCCTAGGCTTGACAAGGGTACCTTTGGAGAGGACGAGGCTATTCCACAAGACCATCAACACGAATACCAAGGGGGTTTTCTTATGGATTACATGTTTTTACTTTCGATTTCATTATTGATTGTATCTTGCTCCATGGAGAGCTAAACCTCCTAGTGGGTAGTTGGACTTGTAAACGGTAAGATGTTATTGTTTCATTGACCTTTTGTTATGCTTTCCTTAATTGATGTCTTTAATTGAGTTCCAATCTTGAATGCTTGTTGAATGATTTCTCCCTTAGAGTGACACTAGGATTGAGAGTCCATCTTGGTAGCCTTTGTGGATGAGTGACACACCATGAGGGTTAGACAATGCTAGATTGGAGAGGGTTGAGAAGGTGAGTCGAGACATAGTGGAGCGTCCCCTTTCCCCTCCGGTGTGATTTATCCTATCTCCATGTTCCTAGAGTTCTTTGCGGTCACAATAGAGTGAAGTGCTAAGAGAAGAACTCCGCTGGGGCCTAGTTGCGCGAGCAACAGAGCGAAGCATTGAAGTAATCCTTAGTATCTGGGGCTTAATTGTGACTAGGGGTCTTTTGTCTGGACCAAAGGGTTAGATATATATATATATATATAGGAATAGGGTCTATTACTTGGAATCCCTAGAGCTTCTTACAACTGTACACAGTGTGAGGTGTTGAGATTGAGCGATTTCTCTGCCTGGGATAGTGTAAAGTTAGTCACGGTTGACCTTAGGTTTGGGACCGTGTATTTTGGGATCTCCACAATTCATTAAGCATCAGTTAGGAGACATAATAGTTGGTCTTGCACTTGAAGCAATAGTCCTAGGGGAGAGCAATGTCGGAGTGCCCCATTTTCTATCGATTGCCTTTCCTCTCATTTTATCATGCCTCTCTTTCTTATTTCTTTTAGTTTTCTTTACATCAATTTTATTCACACTGTCATTAATTCATATTCATCATAGTTAAATTGCAATCCTAGTGTTTCTGATCACTATTTCCTGTGGATACGATACCCCACTCACCTGGGAATTTATTACTTCGACAAACCATTGCACTTGCGGGTCACACGCAAGGGGTGTTGTCAGTATTGGACTAAGGTGATCTATTTTTCAGATTTGTTGACAATTTTCATGATCTTTTTCATGTAGTAAAATGTTTATGATTTTTATTTTTCAGGTCTCAAATGTGATCGATCTTCTTAGACTCTCCTGTTGGAACTAGGTTCTCATTCACAAATATTCCATAGGATATGTTGATGGTGATGTCACTTCATCCATTAGAGTGTACAAGTTTCTCAGAAAGGTATTCAATCACATGATCCTCATCATCTTCTTTTGCATTTGATTGAATGCTCTAAATAGTAACTGAAAATCAAACATTGTTTTATGATTAACAGTGGCTACTTGATCACCATCAGTTCCTCTCCAATCCTTTGTATATTGCTGGTGATTCATGTGGGAGTTTGACTTTTCCTACTTCTCTTGTGCCTTGTCTCTTGAGTAAAACTTGCGTGTTTAAGTTCCCTTTAGTGTTCTCTTGTGTTAGGACCTTAGTTAAGGTCTTTTGGGATGTTAAAATGGTGGGGGAAGACTTTTAAAAAGAGCAAACAAAGGCCTAGACCTTGTGAGCATCTAGTATGCTCGCAAGGGCTGAAATGGGTGGCCTTGCGGCCTCCCTTTCTGCCGCAAGGGAGCCCACAAGCCATCAAGAGAGACCTTGCGGCCTCCCTTGTGGGCGCAAGGTTGCCCGCAAGGCATTCAGAGAGGGCTTGAGGCCTCCCTTGCGCCCGTAAGGTAGCCCGCAAGCCTCGGCCTATAAAAGGACTTCTTGAGGCTTCTAGGGGCTTCTTGAGACCTCTTTTCTTTTCTTCTTCCTCCTCATTTTGAGCCTTCTTTACTCCTCTCTAAATCCATCATCTTTGGCTTCCAAGAAAGAAATAAACGAAGATCTTCTCCTTCTCCTTCTCCTTCGATTAAGGGTTTCTTTAGGGGTTTGGTGAAGCTTAGAGGTGAGTTATTTCTTATTCTTCTTCTTCTTACTCTTGTTACCAAATTATTTTGGGTTTTTGGTGTAAAATCTTGGATTTTCCATGGATTTAAAGTTTAGTAGAAGATTGGAGTTGTAAAACCTTGATTTGGTAAAAGATTGGGAGAGATCTTTCATCTTCTAGGTTTGGGTTACTGTACTACACAACCAAGTTGAGTTTCTTTCTTTCTTCTTGTTGGTTTTGAGGGTTGTTAGAGTTCCATTCTTGCTAGATCTTCTTGTTAGAATGCTTAGCAAACCCTAGAAGCAATTTCTCCCTATTTTGAACACATTTTCTTCTTTTTTTAACACGTTTTCTTCTTTTTAATTGGTTGTGTTGTTGTTAATGATTCTTGTTGTTATTGGTTGTTTAACTACTTCTAGGAGGTGAAGCTTCAAGCAAAGGAAAAGAGATTGTAGATAAGTAGCCTTGGAGGGTTTTAGCTTGTCAAGTTTGTGAGTGGGATTTTATTAAATCATGGACTATATACCATGCATATTCTCAAATATATAAATTTCTTGCCTTTGAATGATAAGCTTTCTATTTCAAAAACTCCTGAAGTGTTTTTCATGGGATTTAGAAATCATGATGATGGATGATTTGACTTACTTCATGATTCTTACTAAAGATCATAAATATACATATATATATATATATATATTGTTGTTATGGTTTGAAAACTCAATGTTTTGAAATATATGTCTTGAATTGTGTATTTTCTAGAAGATTGATATTCTTCTTATGATGATCAAAAGCTTTGTGTAAATCAAATTGAATCTTATCATGATGATCGCATATTTGAAGTATCTATGTTTTCACTTAATACTCTTGTGTGATGTTCTTGATTAAAATGGTTTCATTGAAATGTTTTTGAACAAGCTATTCACTCTTGGAGTGAGATTGCCATTTGAGAACACTTGTAATCTCTTGGTGAGATTTATGCTTTCCTATTGATGTATACATTGAGCCTACGAGTTGGATTACTATTTATATGTTTTGATGGTGACATGGGAGCCGAGCTCCAGTACTTACTACAATAAGAAGTGGATAGTTTCCACGGACCTACCTATTTAGAGGTGGCGTGGAAAACCGTTAAACCAGTTATGCCATATCAGGTGGGAGAGTAGAGCCCTGACTTGGATATAGTTGGGTTGTTCGGAGTCACCAAACAAACTTCCCAGCTGCCAACTCCAAGATACGCGCATCTTGGTGGCTCCTGACCTAACCGTGGCCACGGTTAGCGAGGGAGGGTTTTAGAGGCTATTTATGATATAGTTGATTGTTTTAACCGATGATTTATATACTTTTTGGACTATGAGTTACTAAATAAATGTATGGATCTGGATTTCAAACTCGTATGGATTTCATGAGGATTTAGAGAGTTTTATCAAGCATTTCATTGTTGCAAATTTTATTTCTTACTTTATAATTGGCATTCAAAGTATATTGAATATTTTGAGGATTTGAAATATATTTTTGACATTTTTTTTAATCCATAATGTATGAAATATAGCTCCATGTTTAGCCACTCACTGAGTAACCTAGTAACTCATTCCCTCCTCTTTTCCCTCCCAGGTTTTAGCACAGCACCGGGATAGAAGCGTGAAGTGCTTAGCAGAGTAGTTTGTGTTTTCTTAAGCTTTGTATGATACTTAAACATTTTGGCATGTATTAGATGGATCCACTAGAATGTTATTGACCCTAATGTGTATCTTTCTCTTTTGGATACTTTTGTATGTCAGTTAGATATATGTTGTGTATGAGAAGTGTACTCTCTATTTGAGTGGTTGATATTATTGTCATTATGAACTTAATGTTATGATTATCCTTATGTCATATCTTGTATTAAAGTAATGAGTATGTGTAGGAATATTTGTGTATGTTGGATTGTTAAAATGTTTCTTGTTGTTTTAGTGGTTCTACACAGGACACAGGTTAGCCTTACGGTGATCTAGGGTTGAGGCGGTTATTTGACCTCCCCTGGGTTATCGTGGCGGTATGTCACATGTGGGACCTATGTGCTGGGGCGTGACAATTCATATGCTGGCAAAGTTGTCCCATTCATCACTCGCCTGATATCACAAGGTAACCTATCACTTCTCAAACCAATTTTTCTAGTTGATATTTATGTTGTTTGTTCTATCTAAAATGTGATGCTATTGATATTTAGGCATTGAATCTGGGACTCTGCCTCCTCTGAATCTCAAGGTAGTAATAATCAATTTAGTCTTAAAAGAGTCTAACTATATCCTTCATCCATTTATGTACACCTTCAAAATATCATTCACCTCTTCTAGTGTGATAATGATGCGATTGTTTCAGGGATATTTGATTGGTAACCGAGGAACCAGAGAAGCAATCGATCTGAATTCTCGCATCATATATGCTCATAATATGGGGATAATTTTTTATGAGTTATACGAGGTGATGCATTTCTTTTCTTACACTAAAATCTAGTTCTAGTGTTAAGTTCATGAAGTTCTATGCTAATTAGCTTTGCTATGATATATATGTCAATTGTCAACGGTATATATAAAAGATTTGATGATGGGAAGAACATTATATCTTGCATCAAAGTATTTTTAATTTTGCAGTCCACTATTATTTCTTCTAAAAGAGAGGATTATGAAAGTCCTACCAATACTCTTGTGTGCTAAGAAGCTTCGAATTGTGAATAAGGTTCTGTTATTCATACTTCACTAAATACGCTATATATAATTCCACATGAAAGCTAGAAGTTGTCACCTCTTGACCTTGCAGTTTATTAATGAAATTCATGGCCGCATATTTTGAAGCCAAAATGTCCATGAACATCTCTCAACCCAAGGAACTTGGCCGGAGAAAGGAGATTTCTCAAGGATGACCATGAAGAGCTTATCGCCCCACCACTTGTTCCCCCTCTTAAATGCAAAGTGAGTTTCATGCTCTTGAGATCTTTCATGCTTTAACAACTACTTAATTACTGAATTTTTAGTATTTTAGAGAATTTTCTGTGTTGTGTGAGAACAAATAGTCTCTTGTAAAGAAACTAACTAATCATAATTCTGATTACAGTCTTATGCTTACTATTTGTCCTATAGGCAAACACCAATGCTGTGAGAGATGTTGTTCACATCTGGAAGGTACATCAAAGGGAATTTGATATATGTATCACTTCTGATATATGTTGCTCACTTGTCATTTATATGAAGTGGGGGAGTGTGCCGGAATGAATTAGATGCAACGATCATTTGCAGTATGCCTATGATCTTAAGAGCAGTGTAAAATACCTACCAGCATAAGCTAACAAGGTTATCGAGCTCTTGTTTACAGGTGAAGCTAGAGCTTGTAGTGAACCCGTTACATGTTTCTTTTTGATGAATCTTCATACTGTAGTTACTAACATCATGTTTTCTTATTAATAAAAGTGGTGACCATGATATGTTGGTACCACATATTGGACCCAAACATGGATAAGATCTTTAAACTGCTCCATTATCGATGACTGGAGATCTTGGTTCTCCTACGGACAAGTAGCGGGGTGAGTTCGATTGGAATTAATAAGACCAGTAATAGTTTTATTGATCATGCACATATCTGCATTTGTAGGCTGATGTTGTTTGGATTAAAATTCTTTAGATACAAGAGAACATATGCCCACAATATTACATTTGATTCTATAAAGGTATGACATACAATAAAATTTTGACAATAAGAACTTTGGAGTAGTAAAAAAAGAAAAACAAAATAGATGCTAATGCATAGGTGGTTGTTGTTAGAATCTAGAGAGAATGAAGAGAGGAAGAGAGAATGAAGAGTGGAAGATAGAATGAAGAGAGGAAAATCATTCATGTCATAATAATGGGCTATATAGTAATGGCCTTTAACATCCCTCCTCTACCCCCCCCTTCTCTCCTCAAACTCAAGGTGGATCAAGATGATCTGAGACATGAGAAGATGGTCGATTGCCAATAATGTGAACGTGTAAAAGATGTATCAACACTAATATGCTTGGTCAATTCATGCTTCACGGGGTCATTGGCAATCTGTATAGCACCAGTGTTGTCACAGAGAAGAGGAGTAGGAGTATCACATGAGACACCAAATTCAGCCAACCACCAATGAAGCTATATAATTTTAGATATGGTAGTAGCAAGTGCCCGAAGTTCTTCCTCAATGCTAGAACGTGACACTGTAGTCTGTTTCTTAAACTTCTATGCAAGAAGAGAAGTGCTAAGAAATAGGCACTCGCCTAGGTGGAATCTGAGTAAGCATGAAGCTAAAGCAGACTAGAATGGGTGTAAAACAAACTTCGTAATGCAGTCCCCCTCAAATAATGCAACACATGAAGTAAATGGCTATAGTAAACTAAAGTAGGAGCACCAACGAACTGGCTCAGCACATGAACAGCATGAGCAATATCCGACCTGGTAAGGGTAAGATAGATGATAAGTGCTTGTATATTAGTAATATGAAGTATTCTTTTCTTACGATGAGCATTATTTTTATCAGATTTTAGTGCTACTATATGTGTATTTGTGAACTTTCGTGCATAAAGGGTCATGAAGCCAAATATGAAAGAAAGAAGCCAAAGTAGATTGCGATTGTACTTTGTTGATGAAGTCTTGGAGTGAACAAATGTGAAGACACAAGTTGTGATCGAAGAAACGTGAATGTTTGCTAATTTCCACGCGCTCAAGCAATTACATGGTTTGGAGCGGCACAAAGGCAGTCACATTTGCGTATTTCGACTTGTGCAATGTTAGAAAGGTCTTCACCAATATGGCATTTTATTGAAGAAAAGATGCGATCTACGGCATTTACGTGTGCCCGTTTATGTTGCCTCGATGAAAAGTGTGGATTCGGAAGTATTTTTGTGGAGCACTATAGCAGGTATTGTAACAAATTACTATAGCAATTTACTGTATCAGTTACTCTTCACAGCCCGCAGAAAATCAGATTTCCAGAAATCCACACGGGCGTATGGAAATTCCACACGCCCGTGTGGACGCCCGATTCCAGCCCTTTATAAAGATGCGACTTGTACCAATTTGGGGATCCATCTTTCATCCTTTCTTCTATCTTTTCTCTAACTTTTGACAGGCCGGCGGCTAGGGTTTAGGGAGGCTTTGGCAAGGCTTTTAGAGTGGTTCTACGGCTTCAACACCGTGTTTTTATTGAAAGATAGTTATTGGGGGAGCTTTTATCGGCACTGATCCGGTGAGGTGAGCCCTAGGCTTAACAAGGTGACCCTTGAAGAGGAGGAGGCTACTCCACAAGACCATCGACACGAATACCAAGGGGGTTTTACTATGGATTGCATGTTTTTACTTTCGATTCTATCATTGATTGTATCTTGCTCCATGGAGAGCTAAACCCCTAGTGGGTACTTGGATTTGTGAACCCTAGGATGTGTTTGTTTCATTAACCTTTTATTATGCTTTACTTAATTGATGTCTTTAATTGAGTTCCAATCTTGAATGCTTGTTGAATGATTTCTCCCTTAGAGCGACACTAGGGTTGAGAATCTACATTGGTAATCCTTGTGAGTGAGTGACACACCATGAGGGTTAGACAAAGCAAGACTGGAGAGGGTCAGGAGGGTGAATCGAGAAGGAGCAGAGAGTCCCTTTTCCCCTCTGGTGTGATTTATCCTACCTCCATGTTCCAAGTGTTCTTTGCGGTCACAATAGAGTGAAGGGTTATGGGATGAACTCCACTGGGGCTTAGTTGCGTGAGTAACAGACTGAGAAGTGGCTAAATGCATTACCTCTGGCATCAAGTAAATATAAGACTCCAAAGGCAATGGGCAATGATACATAGATGTTGAGTCATAGTCAATAAGCATAATAAAAATATCCTGTCTCACCCCTTATATGTCTGTGCCATATAAGTGAATCTTATATCTCATATGCCCTGATCTGGTCTAGCCTAAGGACTTCAATCAGTACAGCTCTAGATGCTAATCACTTCACTTACAAAGAATACTAAGTCTTAAACTACTAAGTGCTACTTCAATGGCCAAATAAGATCCTTCCAATTCAATACCTTGAAACTAAGTCCACTTTCTACTCAAAACCTTTGGTAGGTACTCAAAAAGATCACTAGGTTTTATTTTCATTTCATCATTCATTTCTCTCTTTTTTTCCGAGTCCGACTAACGTAGACTACAAGAAAATCATTTTGAAATCTTTCTGGAGGGTGCACATGCTGGTTAGGCACAAGAGCCACCCAACTACTTGATTACAGTCCACATAGACGCATTCATGCTTCAATAGTAGAGGAATACTGACATAGACTTTTTTTTTTTCACATTCACCCTAGATCACATCTTCAGAGTACACTACATGCCACAAAACTAGGATTAGCTCAACAAGACTTAGAATTTCTTAAGAGTCCATTGAAGGAAAGAACTTAGTGTTCTAAGGCCAAGTACTCAAAGTAGTGTGTTACGCATACAAGAGAGTTAGAGAGTAGTCACATTGGCTATTCCCATGACATCGACAAAAAATTCAGTGCACATGACACTACTAGGGGTAAAACAGGATTCAATAAAGCATATAAACAAATAACTCACATCAATCATTAATCCAAGCTAAAAGAATCTTACAAGAATGAACAAAGCCATCATAGGTAACACTAGCATGTAACAAATGGTCCTAATACATGAAATACACCCATCCCCACACTTAGTGCTGTACATTGCCCTCAATGTACACTAATCATGAAAAACATGCATGATGAAGCAATGCAAATAATAAAGGAGGGTGAAAACGAACTCCCCGGTTCAACTTGTGCGCGTCGTGAGGTAGGACGTGAGAAAATGTGTGGTGAGCAAGACATGTCTCGTCCGACCTCCATTAAAACCAGGAAAGCTCACCAAATTCCCTTAATGCCCTGCGAGGCAAAAAGGGGACATCATCATTCAACAAAGATTTAAAAAATACAAGCACAAGGGAGAAACTAGAGAGTAGTCAACAAAAACACAAAGATGAAAATAAACTAAAGTTCGACAACACAAGTCGATAGGGTAGAACCATGCCAACTCAACAAAATACAAAACAAAGCAAGCAAAAGTAAACAATAGGTTTTCAAGCTCCAACAAGCTGCTACTCATCACAATCTGGTGCTGGTGGTGGTGGCATGGCGGTAGAAGAAGTGGCCACAGTGTGCGAGGATGAACCACAGTAGGAGGTGAGTAAATGATGAAGATCTGCCTTGAGCCGGCGCTGTCCCTCAATGATCTGGTGAAGCTGGTCACGAATCTCATGCTGCTCTTGACGCACAGCCTGAACCTCGCCCTCAATCCCCCTCAGTCTCATGTCAAAGTCAGGTAAAGATGTAGCGCCGGTGGTAGGAGCAGGTACGACCTCAGGGTCTAACTCTGTGTGCTCAGTCTGTCACTGACTAGACTCACCAGTGACCTGGTGGCCTGTCGGTCTGCCACGTACGACCACCAAGCCAATCGCCCGTATGTGGGTTGGTCCAAGGGGTACTATACCTCCTATAATGGTCATGCCTCACGTCTGCTCAAGTAAACCCATGCCACGGATCAATCTAGTTATGTAAGGCCCAATAAATATAGCTCCCAATCGTGTATACGAGCCCTGGTGAAGAAATGCATCGGCGACAAGGTGGCCAAGATGAGTAGGGCATTGCTCGAAGATGCCATACATCGTATAAATATCGGCTTGAGTAACAACCCCCTTGCTATCGGCCCGACCCCAAATAGATCGAGCAATCAAAGCATGAATGAATCTGTGTGCTGGGTCAATCAGGCGCGAGGCCTTTCGTGTTTGATCATCACCCGTAAAAGTCGCCCAATAGTTGCTTCTACCCACTCCACTTGGGAAATCAAGCTTAAGACATCTACCAGGCATGGAGTTGATAAACTCATCATCATAGATCGCCAAGTACTTGGCAAAATCCAAGTGGTGCATAGTAGGCTTCCTTCAAAAAGCTTGAAAACGGATGGTGATAATTTTTCTATTCCACACGGAATCTCCATCTTGTTGTGCCTCAAATGTACTCAAAACCTCCAAGGTTAATTGGCGAAAGGTTGGCTCGTTAATGGCAAAAAGCTTGTCCCAACAATTTTTTGATAGCCATTCCCTTACTTGACTTGCAATCCCAAGGTTTTCCACAAGTCCCCACTCAAGGTAGCACAATGTTCCAAATGGTTTTGTTTTCTGTCGATCATATCTCTCTCGGTGATGGGATAACTTGAAGACGGGCACATCAGGTGTAGAGGAGGGCCCGGTGGTTCTTGGCCATTTGGAGGCGCATCTTTTAGTATTAGGCATCCCTACAATGAAAATAAACCTTGATCATGCTCATAAGAAATCAAGATAAATCAAAATAAAATGCTAGATATAGAGGAAACAAGTGAAAAATCGAATTTTTGAGGTCATAGGGCCGTATGGTCACTATTCATGAGGCAAGAGTCTCCCCTATATTCATGGCATCGAAAAATTTTTACATGAATTTGAAGGAAAATTCATCCATGACATTCATATCATTCAAACCAAGCAAAATGCTAAAGAAATCCCACACAAAATCTCCAAGAATGCCCAAGAATTGAGAAAGATAAAACTAGGGCATAAAAAAAGTATACCAACGAAATCTTGAGAAAACAAGCTTAAAACTCGGGGAAAACCACTAGATCGATGTCTCAAATGGATGAGGAGAAGATTTAGGAGGAAAAAAATGAGGAGATTTGGTCAAGAAATTGAGTGAGAAATGAAGAGAGAAAATTTGGTGGAAAAAGAGAGAAAAAAAGAGAATGGAAGAGAGAGAGAGAGAGATATAAGAGGGGAGAAAGAGGGCGGGCCCGACCCCTATACGGGCCCCCATACGGCCCCGTATGGGGGCCGTATGGGTCCAAGAGCCCTCTCGGCCGAGGGGCTCGACCTCGCAGACGGCCCTCATGAGGGGTCGTCTAGGGGAGCCCGTCTCGAGATGGCACGAGCCCAGATCTGCTCCGTGTTCGTCTCAGACGACCACCATACGGCCCAAGAAGGCCGTATGACCCATTAAAAACCACTCAAAAACTTTCGAAAAACCTGCCCTCAAATGATGTAAAAACATGATATAGCAAGCTCGAAAGACTTCTCCAAAAAAATGAATGAAATGAATAAAACGATGATCTAGCTCATGAAATGCCACCTAAACATGAGTTTCTCAAGAAGTTTGCACAAATACACCACAATTAAAAATGATGAGAACAATAGTGCCAAGTGTGTGAGCATGAACTTATTCAAAAAAACAAAACAAGACTAAGAAATACGAAAAATTTGAAATGAACTAAGAACTAGAAATACGAAAAAAATGCAAGCAAAACACCACCGAACACTTGGGTTGCCTCCCAAGAAGCGCTTTGTTTAACGTCACGAGCCCTGACGTACCTCATTCCTTACCTCATGGGGGCTCAAAAGAGTTTGAAACCACCCCCCATTTCCCTTTGTAGTGTTGTTTCTTCCCGGTAAATTTAGTGACAACATTGAAAAGATCTCGAATTGCTCATGAGTAGAGAGGGGTGAAAATTTTACCTTTCCTACATGAGATGTCAGGTGATGAAGCTTGGTACCTTTCTTTTTTCTCCCATGAATCTCCCTCCACATCTTCTTCACAAATGACTCTTTTTTCTCTTTTTTCTCTTTTTCCTTAGCATTAGTGCAGGACACCCTCTTTTGGTTGCTTCAAAGTTATGAATTTGAGGATAGTGGTGAGGTTCTTCTTGTTCTTCATTCTCCAACTCTCCCAAGTATTCATCCAAAGGATTTATAGAGAGCACCTCCTGCACACAATCAGAAATCAATCTATCAGTTTCATCAACGAAGTAAACTGTGTCATCATGATCTAAAGAATGTTTCATGGCAGTCGGCAAAGTGTACAACACTTCCTTTTCTCCGATTCTTAACGTTAACTTTCCTCCTTTAAAGTCAATCAAGGCACCCAAGGTGCTGAGGAATGGTCGGGCAAGAATCAGTGGTATCTCCACATCTTCATCTATGTCCATGATGACAAAAATCCACGGAAAAACAAATTTGTCCACTGGACAATTACATCTTCAACAATCCCACGAGGTTTTCTTGTTGATCGATCCGCCAATTGTAAGGTCATCCTCATGGGCCTCAACTCATCCAAGCCAAGTTTCAAATACATGGTGTAGGGCATGACGTTTATGCTAGCCCCCGAATCCGCTAGAGCATTTTTCTTGATTCCACCTTCAAGCATGCACGGGATAATGAAGCTTCCCGGATCTTTCAACTTTTGTGGGAGCTTCTTTTCTAGAATGGCCGAGCAATTCCCCGTAAGCGCAACCGTGCCCTCTTCCTCCAACTTTCTCTTGTTTCGTGAGGAGCTCTTTTTAAGAACTTGGCATATTTTCGGCATTTGAGTCAACGCTTCAACTATCGGGATGTTCAAATGGAGTTGTTTGAAGATGTTCATGAATTTTTTTGAAAGTGAATATCCTCCTTCTCATGCTTTAATCTTGTTGGATAAGGGATTGGAGGCTTTTATACTCGGATGATTTCTGATGGTCCTTTGTTGTTGGGACCTTGTCATTTCTTCCCCTGATTTTTTTGTCTTCACTGCTTTTCTTCAACTAGCTTGGGGTCTTCCCCGGAGGCTACCCCACTTTTTCTTGACACTTGGGTCAACCTCGACCCTTTGTCTCCACTTGCCTCCCGCTTCTAAGAGCAATGGCCTTTTAAGTGCTCCCTTGGATTTTCTTCCGTGTTACTTGGAAGACAACCCTAGAGGGACGTCTCGAATTTGCCTTCGCGAGTTCCCCCACTCGATGCTCAAGTGACTTTCACCGAAGCTTGGAGGTTTCTCAAAATAGAACCTATCTCACTGAACTGTTCAGCGTGCTGAGTGAGTTGAGCATTCACCTTGCCAAATTGTGCATCCATGCTACTAGTTAGGCTATTGAACCTCGCCATTAGTACTCAAGCATGAACTTGGCAAGGACCTCTTCAGAGAAAACTTCCTCTCAAAGGCCGGTTGTTGAAATTGAGATCCTTGGGATGGTACAACTCTTTGTTGTTTGCCCTTGGTTCCATGAAAAATTTGGGTGGTTCTTACACCCTGGATTGTAAGTTGAGCTATACGGGTTCCCTTAATTTCGTTGCCCTCCAATGTAGTCAACATTCTCAATAGAAGCAACTGAGGAGCTAGCAATTGAACATTGGGCTGCATCATGGCCACCACCGCAAGTACTATAATTCATCACTCGATTCTCGACCCTCGAAACCACCGCCCATAAGAAGATCAAGCTTTCGAGTCAACACATCAACCTTCGGCCAAGGCATCATTGCTACTAACTTCATAAAGCCCAAAGCAGTCTTTCTGTGTAGATCCTCTTGAGGCCCAATGTGATTCATTGCTTGCCATAGACTCAAGTAATTGCTCGGCCCTCATCGGGATACTTGTTGCTAAGGGAACCACCACCGCAGGCATCAATGAGTTAGCGAGTAGCATAATTCAGCCCATTGTAAATGATTTGTACTCGCATCCATGAGGCAAAAACCATGATGGGGGCACCTTCTAAGGAGATCCTTGAATCTTTCTTAGGCTTTAAACAATGTCTCGGACTCCCCTTGTTTAAAGGCTGAAATTTCTTGCCTCAACTTCGCCGCTTTGCTTTGGCGGAAAGTATCTCCCAAGGAACTTCTCAACCATATCCTTCCATGTTTTTAATAGATCCCCGGAGACAATGATGTAAGCCAACGATAAGCTCCGCCTCTCAAACTGAACGGAAATAGTCTCAAACGGATCGCATCGTCCGACACCCCATTAATCTTGAATGTAGAGCAAATTTGGAGGAACCGGGAAAGATGGTCATGTGCATCTTCATTTCGTGAGACCATTGAATTGAACCGAGTTCTGACCATGCCGATTGTACTAGCTTTTAATTTCAAAAATTGTTGGATGCCACGGATGGTGCTTTGAACACTAAACTCATCACCCGTGAATTGGGGTCTTTCATATTCGGATAGAGTGCGTCGCTCTTCGCCATGATTGAAGACTCTCTATCCTCAATTTCAATGTTTTGTGTACCCGATCCTTCACCAACTTCTCTCAATCTCCGATGCAAAGTTCTTTCAATTTCACTATCCGGTGTAATCAATGTCGATGGATTTGAGCGTGTCATGCACAGTACCTTGCAAAACCAAGAAAGATGATAGAAAGTTAAGATCAAAGGAAAAGAAAAATAACGATAAGAAATGAGTAAAGAACGAAATGGCTAGAGTAATAATCTAAAAGTTTCCTAGAATTCCTTGAAGTCCCCGCAACGGCGCCAAAAACTTGATTGCTTCCCCGCAAGTGTACGGGATCGCCAAGTAATACCTCGTGTGAAGACACGAGGATCGTATTCCACGGGCTAAGGATCTCCTATTACTCCTTCTTGAGCTATTATCTAGCCTAAGATCTCAAGCGATGGATTTTACTCTACTAAATGTAATTTAAAGCTAAAACGATATTTGCCAACAAATTAGAGAGAACAAGCAATGAGCAAGCAAGAGAATCAATGAAATGTAAAGGCCAATTGATGTGGGTCCCCTTGAGGGGTTATCATGCAACATGGATGATGATCTAAAGATGCAAGGGTAAAATGGACCATGAGATTCCAAGATTAGAACAACCCCAATTTCTCGGTGATTGAACCCCTAATCCCATACGAAACATAGATAGGAATTTCTCCCAAATCTATATCCCCTACGATTGCATTAAGTACGAGGAAATCTCACTTAGGAGTAAACCTACTCTTCTTCGGATTAAAACTAGATGGAGGGCTACCAAACACCCGATTTCTCGGCCTGATGATACAAGTATCCCCTTCTAATCCATTCATGATCTAATACATGTGAGGAAGTCACATCTACATGCATCACTCATAAAAGAGATACGGATTTCTCCTTAGTGTAGCACTTAGCATGAAAACAATGGATTAAATCTCAAAATTACCCAAACATGGAATTAACAAGTTATCATCCAACATACATGATAAAACCCCCCAAGGTTCACCAACACCCGGTGACCTTGGGGGTCTAGTGTGTCATCATCCTACAACAAGCAATACAAACAAGCAAAACATGAACCAAAAGCATAAATGACACTCCCTAGATGAAATGGTGGAGGAGGAGGTGAAGAATATGCCGAATGACGCTTTCCCCGCCAAAGGAGTGCCCAATGATTCTTCCTCTAGCCGTGGGTCTCCTTCCTTCAAATCATGGTAGATCTCCCCTTAAATGAAGTTGCCTTCTTGCCTTGAGAGTCTTGGACCTTGGGCTTGGATGATCTTCTAGCTTCCTTGCTCTTCTTCTCCTCCCCAAGGTCGCCACAAACCTCTCCAATGTCTCCCCAAAATATGCCTAGAAAAAGGTCTAACCAAAAGTTTTTGTTTTGCCCTAAAAGTTGGCATTTATACCCCCGAGGCATACGGGTCTTATGGGGGTCGTATAGCACTCAAAAACCCTAGATTCGCGATCCATACGGGGTGCATACGACCTCCATACGGCCCCGTATACTGGATAGTATGGAAATCTGGGCAGACACTCCAAATCATTCTGCTGCTACAGTGCATACGGCCCCCATACTAGGTAGTATGGGGGTAGTATGAAATTCCTGTTTTCTTCTCTTTTCGCCCAAATGATATCTTCTTGTTCTCCATGGCTTCCTTATGCCCTACAAAGTAACTAGTAGATGATTAAGCGCAAAACGGGCATTAAACCTCACAAAAATACATGCAAAGTGAATACGATATATACATAAAAACATCAACATTTAGACACTTATCATGAGGTCCTAAATATATCAATGCTGAGAAAGATAGTAACCATCATCTGTAGAACCATCTCAATCCCTAGAAAATAGCTGAGAGGTCATAAATACAACATCATAGACTGTTAGTTGAGATATTGCTTCACAAAAGCAATATACTCCATATCATCACCAGTAATCAACATATTATCAACATAAAGCAAAAGCAAGGTGCGACCATGCTGAGAGGTATGGATGAATCAATATTTCATTTCCACTTAGTTAAGTAGCAATCTTGGTGTTTCTATTCCTTATTTTCTTTTGTCACTAACAAACATCCTGAGAACGCATCCTTGCACTCTCCCGACCTCTCACATTCTTTTTAGAGGGTTTTTATTTGAGTTTTCCGGATGTTTTCTAGTTTTTCTTCTCATTTCGTCAGTAAGCTTCTCATTCTTTTTTCTTCACCCAATCTTCATTTATTTTACAACATTAGCATCATCTTCACTAGCAGCGGCAGCAGATGCACTAGCAATTAACACTAACAATTGAGACACCTTTATCTTCTTTGTTCTTATTTTTCGCATTTTATTTTGGACTTGTATCACTCAGAAAGGATCCTCCTTCTGAGTTTATCTTTTATTTTTTTTTTCGAGTTGTATTTCAATGCCTTATCTTTATATACTAGAGTTGTTTTTGTTTTTGTTGAGCTTCACTGAATCCCCTTGTGTATACGTGCAAATGGTCTTGTTAGTATGGAAATTGAGAATTAGTAACAGACACAGTCAATGTGTTTTACACTTGGTTGTGTGTGCTTCATAACCCGTTCGAACTCAACTCCCAAGGATTTAGCTCAATCAAACGTACCACTAGGAGTTCAGGGGAGTATTGTTTTAATTGCCCACTCCCACATATATTTTTGAATGATATACTTTGTATTGTGCTTGCATGCGAACATTGAGGGCAATATACATCTTAAGTCTGGGAGGAGGGGGGAGTTCACATTACTCATGTTTTATACCTATGCTTTGACATACATGCTCACGTAGCCAATGGCGGTGCACCTTAGTTGCAATGATTGTATTCTTGAGTTTAGGAGAATTTCCATCATTGAATGTTTTCATGCTCTAGTTTTTACTTTGATTGTTAGGAATTTTTGCCCGATTGAAACTTGTTGCACTACTCGCTCATTAAACTCTTTTGGAAACTCAAGTTCGTTGTTTAAGGGACTAATTAGTTTTGTTTCTTGTGTTATTCTGTTTAAAAAAAAATACTTTTTTTAGTTGTGCATTTGTGGTGCAAAGAGCTACCACCTATGAAGTATGAAGCTACTCTCATAAGTCGGATACTAGTTATGCCTAATGAGAGAAAGAGCTATCTCATGGGATTAGTGAAAGCTACTACCCCGGTAGAAAGAGCTACCACTCAAAAGTGTGAAAGCCACCTTAACGGCGGCTTTAGAAAGAGCTACCTTAGAGGATGTGTGAAGCTACTACCATCTCTTTACTTTGTTTTGTATATCAATAAGTCCCTTATGCTTAGAACTTTGAGGAATATACTTTGGGTTGATTTGAGTGAGTTCACACACTTACACGATTTCAGGTTTGTTGTCCTTTTTTATTCGAGTTTTTAGCTAGAGCAATGATTTTCCGTAGTTAGTGTTGAAATTTCCCTTACTTGTAGAATGCTTCCCTTGCATGCTTTGGCGAACCTAAGGCCAAGCACTTTCAATATTTCCTTCTTCTATGCTTCAATGTTGTATCACCAATATGGCATTTTATTGAAGAAGCGATGCGATCTACGGCATAGACGTGTGCCCGTTTATGTTGCCTCGATGAAAAGAGTGGATTCGGGAGTATTTTGGCAGAGTACTGTAACAGGTACTATAGCAAATCATTGTAGCAATTTACTACATCAGTTACTGTTCACAGCCCGCAGGAAATCAGATTTCCAGAAATCCCCATGGGCATGTGGAAATTCCACACGCCCGTGTGGATGCCCGATTACAACCCTTTATAAAGCCGTGACTTATACCGGTTTGTGGATCCATCTTTCATCCTTTCTTCTATCTTTTCTCAAACTTTTGAGAGGACGGCGGCTAGGGTTTAGGGAGGCTTTGGCAAGGCTTTTGGAGTGGTTCTACAGCTTCAACACCGCGTTTCTCTTGGAAGATAGTTATTCGGGGAGCTTTCATTGGCACTGATCCGGTGAGGTGAGCCCTAGGCTTGACAAGGGAACCTTTGAAGAGGAGGAGGCTACTCCACAAGACTATCAACACGAATACCGAGGGGGTTTTACTATGGATTGCATGTTTTTACTTTCGATTCTATCATTGATTGTATCTTGCTCCATGGAGAGCTAAACCCCTAGTGGGTACTTGGATTTGTGAACCCTAGGATGTGTTTGTTTCATTAACCTTTTATTATGCTTTACTTAATTGATGTCTTTAATTGAGTTCCAATCTTGAATGCTTGTTGAATGATTTCTCCCTTAGAGCGACACTGGGGTTGAGAATCTACATTGGTAATCCTTGTGAGTGAGTGACACAACATGAGGGTTAGACAAAGCAAGACTGGAGAGGGTCGAGAGGGTGAGTCGAGAGGTAGCGGAGCGTCCCCTTAGCCCTCCAGTGCGATTTATCCTATCTCCACGTTCCAAGTGTTCTTTGCGGTCACAATAGAGTGAACGGTTAAGGGATGAACTCCACTGGGGCTTAGTTGCGTGAGTAATAGAGTGAAGCGTTGAAGTAACTTTAACACCTGGGGCTTAATTGTGATTAGGGGTCTTTCGCCTGAACCAAAGTATTAGATCTACATATAGGAATAGGGTTTATCACTTAGAATCCCTAGAGCTTCTTGCAACTTTACATAGTGTGGGGTGTTGAGACTGGTTGATTTCTCCGCCGGGGCATATTGTAGAGTTAGTCACAGTTGACCTTAGGTTTGGCACCGTGTATTTAAGTATGTCCACGACTCTTTAAGCATTAGTTAGGAAGCATAATAGTTGCTTCTACACTTGAAGCAATAATCCTAAGAGAAACAATATCCGAGTACCCCACTTTTATCAATTACCTTTCTTCCCATTTTATTATGCCTCTCTTTCTTATTTACTTTAGTTTGTTTGTATCAATCTTTATCCACAACATCATTATTTCATTTCCACTTAGTTAAGTAGCAATCTTGGTGTTTCTATTCCTTATTCCTTGTGGATACGATACCCCACTCACCTTGGATTTATTACTTCGACAAACCCGTGCACTTGCGGGTCACATGCAAGGGGTGTGTTAATAGACAAGATTGGCCACAATATGATGATAACAAGAGGGATCCTCTAGTGTTGTGCCATCCATAGGTCGAAGCTAAATATGAGCATGAAGCTCCATAGGTGTGGGGACAATCCGTGAATAAGTAAGGCTAGAACATATGATGAGGTCCTAAATATATCAATGCTGAGAAAGTTAGTAACCATCATCTATAGAACCATCTCAATCCCTAGAAAATAGCTGAGAGGTCCTAAATACAACATCATAGACTGCTAGTTGAGATATTGCTTCACAAAAGCAATATACTCCATATCATCACTAGTAATCAACATATCATCAACATAAAGCAGAAGCAAGGTGCGACAATGCAGAGAGGTATAGATGAATAATGTAGAATCATGATCGCTAGGCAAGGAACCAGCTACACGCACCACAAAACTAAATCACTCAAACCAACTACATAGAGCTGGCTTGAGACTATAGAGAGCACGACGAAGGCGACAAACATAACCTTCAGATGTCTCAATGCTAGGGGGTGGATGTATATATAATCCTCCTTATGTGAATTAACGTGAAGAAAAGCATTATTCACATCCATCTGAGAGATAGTCCAAGAATAAATAGTAGCCACAGCAATTAGAGTGTGAATGGTAGTCAGATGAACCACAGGAGCAAAAGTCTCATCATAATCACGACCATGTACCTACTGAAAACCACGAGCAATGTGGCTAGCCTTATAGCGTTCCACTGAACCATCAAACTTTGTCTTGACCTTGTACGCCCACTTGCATGTAATTGGAATGGCATGAGCAGGTAGAGAAATAAGATCTAAAGTGCATGTCTTTTCAAAATCTGAAAGCTCCTCAAACATAGCCAACTGCCACTCAGGGATATTGGCAGCCTCTTATTAAGTGTTCGCCTCATATACAGCACTAGCAGTAGGAAAACCATATCTATCAGGTGTAAAAATAGTAATACAATTACGAAGGTCATACCAAGATGTTGAGGTAGGTAATAAACCATCAAACACTACATCAGTGGTACTTCTGGAGCATCAAAAGGAATAGGAATGGGAATCGAGGATCTTAAGGAACTTTAGGCTGACGATGATGGTAAAAAAGAAAGGTGTTAGGAGCTGAAAATGAAGATGTAACTGAAGATGGAGCTGAAGGTGAAGTAAAAGATGAAGAAGGAACAACAAGAGACTCTATAGTAGGAACCAATTCTAAAGGAGAAAGTCGAAGAAACGAATTAGACTCGATCGATGGAAAGGAAGAAGGAGGTTGAGTAGCTAAAGAGTAGAAATAAGGACGACTCTCATCAAAAGTGACATTATGAGATGTGCGAATAAGATGAGTAGAAGGGTCATAACAACGAAAACCCTTATGTTCAAGACTATACCAAAGAAAGATACACTCAGTCGATTACGCTGTTAACTTGATATGTTCACGAGGTGCAAGTAAGATATAACAGACACAACCAAAAACCCGAAGATGATCCTAATGAGGAGGAGAGCCAAATGAGATTTCTCCATGACATTTACCCTGAAGAGAAGAGGATGGTTGTATGTTAATGAGATAAACAGTTGTGGAAATTGCCTCAACCCAGAAATTAGCAGGAACAAAAGATGAAATTAGGAGAGTCTGAGCAATCTCAATCGTGTCACCTTCAGTGATCTCATCCTGCTAATGAGCACCAGGACAAGAAAGTTAAGGAAGAATACCCTCATATGAGAGAAATTGATAAAAAGCAGTAAATAGATACTCTCCCCCAGAATCAGAATGAAAAACAGGAATGACAGTAGAAAACCAAGTGTGAACTATGGTAGCAAATGACTGATAGATAGATAACAACTGAGATTGATGTTTCATGAAGTAGACCCAGGTATATCTAGAGTAATCATCAATGAAAATGACATAATACTTGTGACCACCTTTGGAAGTAAAAGGTGTTGGACCCTAAACATCAGAATGAACTAAATCAAAAGGACGAATAGACTTATAGATACTTGCATAATATGGGAGTTGTATTTGCTTATCAAGCTTATAACCCAAACAATGAAAACCAATATCAATAGACACATGACCCAAGACACATTGATGAACTAAGAAAGATAAACATGAGCCACATAGATGACCCAGGAGATGATACCTGATTGGTTCCCCGCAAGTGTACGGGATTGCCAAGTAATACCCTGTGAGTGACACAAGGGTCGTATTCCACGGGGCCAAGGAAGTATTATTACTCACTCCTCATCTATTATCTAGCCTACAATTCTTAGTAAGAAGAACAAATGAAATAAAATAAACTAAGCTAAGCAAATCCTATGGCCGGGTAACTAGCACACAGATGTAAACAAATAAGGGAGTATCAAGAATGAGAAGGGAGTGTTTGGACAAGGAATCCACCTAGGATTGTTGTTAAGGTCCAAACTAGGATGGTTTAAAGATGTATTGATGATAGTTGAGACCTAGAGACCTCGTGAGTAGATTAGTCCAATTTCCCGGTGACTAACCCCTGTCCCATACGAATGTCAATCGAAATCTCTTCCGGATCAACACAACTATGATCGCAATAACTTTTAGGAGTTCTCTAATAGGCGTGAACCTACTATTCTTCGGCTTAAACATAGCAATAGAGGGCTACCAACACCCGATCTCTTGGCATGTAGGCACAAGTATCCCCTTTCAATCTTTCCTAGATCTAGTATGCGTAAGTAGGTCACATCTACGCATACAACTCATAATAGAATCATGGATTTCTCCATACATGTAATTCTAAGCATCAAGGCACGAAATATTGAATCTCAAACAACCATCAAATTAAATGACGAATAACATCCCAAGTTCTTACACAAGATGAACCCTAGGTTTCATCCAAATCCAAATACAACAATAAGTTAACCCCTCATGATAAGGGGCACTTATACAACATACAAGGAAGACAAAAACATAAAAGAAGTAATGAAAACCCCCTCTAGGTTGTAATCCCCTTGAATGGATGAAGCTTCACAAGTTTGTCGATGATGGCTTAGATCTTCACTCCAACACCTTCTCCTTTGCTTCTCTCCCTCTTGGTGATGATGTATGCTCGTTTCCCCCAAGAATCTCGGCCGAAAGATGGCTGAAAAGCCCCAAAGAAGTGTGGTGGCGGCGGCCCAAATGGCCAAGGAAAAAGTCCCTTGTTATGCCCTAAAAGTCAGTATTTATACCCTCCATGACATACGGGCTGTATAGGGGTCGTATGGGGGTCATATAACACTCAAAAACCCTAGATTCGCATTTCATATGTGGTGCATACGGCCTCCATATGACCCTATATACTGGGTAGTATGGAAATCTGGGCAGACAACTCCAAATCATTCCGCTACTATAGTGCATACGGCCCCCATACTGGGTAGTATGGGGGTGGTATGAAATTCGTGTTTTCTTCTCTTTTCGCCTAAATGATATCTTCTTGTTCTCCATGGCTTCCTTATGCCCTACAAAGCAAATAATAGACGATTAAGTGCAAAACGGGCATCAAACCTCACAAAATACATGCAAAGTGAATACGACATATATACGAAAACACCTACATTTAGACACTTATCAATACCACATAGGAAAGGTAGCAGAAATAGGAAAAGCAGATCCCTGTACATGGATCGTAGAAGCAGGATCAATGGAGAGCATAGTCATAATGAAAGGAAGGGAAATGTAGGTGTAAGTGAAAAACAAGCAATCAACTCATGAAAAACAAAGATACTAAAAAGTGGCTAAATACATTACCTCTGGCATCAAGCAAATATAAGACTCCAAAAGCAATGGACAATGATACATAGATGTTGAGTTATAGTCAATAACCATAATAAGAAATATCCTGTCTCACCCCTTATATGTCTGTGCCATGTAAGTGAATTTTATATCTCATTTGCCCTGATTTGGTCTAGCCTAAGGACTTCAATCAGTACAGCTCTAGATGCTAATCACTCCACATACATAGAATACTATGTCTTAAACTACTAAGTGCTACTTCAATGGCCAAATAAGATCCTTCTAAATCTTTAGCTTGAAACTAAATCGTCTTTTTTCTCAAAACCTTAGGTAGGTACTAAAAAAGATCACTAGGGTTTTTTATTTTCATTTCATTATCCATTTCTCCTTTTTTTCTGAGTCCAACTAACGTAGACTGCACCAACATCATTTTGAAATCTTTCTGGAGGGTGCACATGCTGGTTAGGCACAAGAGCTACCCAACTACTCGATTACAGTCTACATAGACGCATTCATGCTTCAGTAGCAGAGGAATACTGACATAGACTCATTTTTTCTTTTTCTCTTTTTTTTTCTTTTCATTCATTTCATTTTTTTTCATATTCACCCTAGATCACATCTTCAGAGTACTCTACATGACACAAAACTAGGACTAGCTCAACAAGACTTAGAAGTTCTTAAGAAAACATTGAAGGATAGAACTTAGTGTTTTAAGGCCAAGTACTCAAAGTATTGTGTGAAGCATAGAAGAGAGTTAGAGTAGTCACATTGGCTATTCCTAGGCATCGACAGAGAATTTAGTGCACATGACAATACTAGGGGTAAAACAGGATTCAATAAAGCATAAAAACAAGTAACTCACATCAATTATTAATCCAAGATAAAAGAATCTTACAAGAATGAACAAAGCCATCATAGGTAACACTAGCATACAACAAATGGTCCTAATACGTGAAATACACCCATCCCCACACTTAGTGTTGTACATTGTCCTCAATGTACACTAATCATGAAAAGCATGGTAGAATAAGCAATGAAAATAATAGAGGAGGGTGAAAATGAACTTCCCCGGTTCATCTTGTGCTTGTCGTGAGGTATGACCCAACAAAAGGTGTGGTGAGTAGTACATGTCTGATCCGACCTCCATTCTAAGCTAGGAAAGCTCACCAAATTCCCTTAATGCCCTGAGAGGCAAAAAGGGGGCATTATCACTCCACAAAAACTTACAAAGGAGAGATGGGGAGTAATAATGCAAAAACTAAAACAAAATACAAAGAGAACACAAAACCTAGAAAATAAAGTTGAACAATAAAATAAAATGTCCATGCTCATCCTTGTCCTTAGAATTAGGTCTCTCATCACAACATGACATCTTGTTCCATGTGATCACCCGTGTGGTGTAAATATCACTCCATGGTTGCTTGTCAATTTCCTCATCCACAACATTCCTACGAAACATGAAAAACCCAGTCAAGCATAGAGGAATCCAATATAATTCAAAATGTAGTGCATGGGATGAAGAAACAATGAAAAATATGATATATAGTGTCCATACGGCCATATGGGGGTCGTATGGGTACTGTTCACTTCCAAAGAACCTCCCCAAAAACATGAAAATCGAAAAATTTTTACAGAAATTCAAGGGAGACTTCATCCACAATAATCACACCACAAAAACCAAGCCAAATACTTGAAATATCCCACAAATAAGCTCCAAGAATGCAAGAAAAATGAAGAAGATAACACTAGGGCATTAAAGAGCATACCGACGAAATCTTGAGAAAACAAGTATTAAACTTGAGGAAAACTACTAGATCAAAGTCTCTAATGGATGAGAAGAAGATTTAGGAGAAAAAAATGAGAGGATTTGGCCAAGAAATAGGTGATAATAAAGTCGGTGGAAAAAGAGAGAAAAGAAGAGAATGGAAGAAAGAGAAGAGAGGGAAGAGAGAGGAGGGTTAAATGGGCAAGAACCGGGCCATACAGCCCATACGGCCCGTATGGAGGCCGTATGGCCTGAGAAGGCTTCTCGGGCATTCTGGATGGCATCCCAGATGGTTTCGTATGGGGGCCATCTGGGACAGAGCTGAGTCTCTGTTTAGTGCCCCCAAATGGCACAAACGGCCTTCGTACGGGTTGTGGATAGTCATATGACTAAAATTTGCTCTCTCAACCCAGAAATCCTGCTCCAAATGATGAGATAATGATATGGCAAGCTTTAAAACTTCTCCAAAAATGAATGAAATGAATAAAACCACAATCTAGCGCATGAAATGACACTGAAACATGAGTTTCTCAAGAAGTTGCATGATTAAACCACAATAAAATCCATGAGAACAATGTGCCAAGTGTGTGAGCATGAACTTATTCAAAAAAAAAACAAACCTAAGAAATGTGAAAATTGAAATGAACTAAGACCTAGAATATGAAAAATGCAAGAAAACACCCCGAATGCTTGGGTTGCCTCCCAAGAAGCGCTTGTTTAACGCCATTAGCTCGATGTACCTTTTTCTTACCTAAGGAGCCTTGAAAATGGTGTGTTCATCCCGGCTACATGTAGCATAGCTACTTCCATGAAAGAAAATAATCACCTTCCGGGATGATGAGCTTGTGAAGACCTTGAACATGGTACCTTTAGGCCTCTAAGGGAAAAGTTTAGGCCGGCAGTTATGCAATCGTGGCTTAGGTTGGTCATTTGACGGCTTAAGCATCCTCTCCACTTCTATTCCATCTTTGGTAAGATCTCCTTCAAGCAGTCTAGAAAATTGTTTGGGCCTCCAAGGAAATAGCCTTGGTTGGGAAATGCTTAAGAAAGGCATGGGTGGATTCTTGCATGGCGTTAATGACCTACCCAAATTTTGTTCCCCAACCAATGTTGGATGCTCTCGAATTGCCCATAGACATTGTTTGGGCTTCCATGAAAAATGTTTTGGTCGAGAATCATCCAACCCCTGCATAGGTGGGTTTTTAAATGGCTTTGACTTCCTACTCACATCTTCAACTATCCCGGATATTTCTCTTTTGTGCTTGGTGTGTTTATTCACTTCTATGCCAAGGGCGTACTCAAGGGATATTGATGCCACTTTTTATACACTTCCAACCTCCAAAAAACAAAGATTTCTTCCACCTCATTTTCATTTTTATTCTCTTCATTTTCATTGTTAGTTGCACTTGGGCTATCTATTCTTGCTCATGAATTGGTTGTTTCTTAGTCATTACTTCAGCAAGTTCTTCAACCCGTCTCTCTAGCCTACGGAAGGATTTTTGCACATCTCTTAAGATAGTGCTCAATTCATTAAATTGTCCTTCAGTCTGGGTGTTTATATTAAGCAAGCAAGTGTTTGTGACTTTGGGATGAGTCCCGAGCTTGATGTCCTTAGGTGAAAACTGGGCCTCAGAGCTTCGCATGAATGCGGCAAAAACATCCTCGGTACTAAATTTCTTTCCTTGTAGTTACTCACACCAAGAACTTGACCAATTGTAAGCCCCTTGCATTTGGCAAGAAAATTATACCTTGCACAAAAGAGGATACATAAAGAACAAAGTTAAATAAATTAAAAAAAATGCACAAAATTAATATATACAAGTAAAATAAAAATGGCTAGAGCAATAGATTACAAGCTTTCCTAATATTCTTTGAATGTCCCCGACAACGGCGCCAAAAACTTGATTGCTTCCCCGCAAGTGTACGGGATCACCAAGTAATACCCTGTGAGTGACACAGGGGTCGTATTCCACGGGGCCAAGGAAATATTATTACTCACTCCTCATCTATTATCTAGCCTACAATTCTTAGTAAGAAGAACAAATGAAATAAAATAAACTAAGCTAAGCAAATCCTATGGTCGGGTAACTAGCACACGGATGTAAACAAAAAAATAAAAGAAGTAATGAAAACCCCCTCTAGGTCGTGATCGCCTTGACTGGATGAAGCTTCACAAGTTTGTCGATGATGGCTTAGATCTTCACTCCAACACCTTCTACTTTGCTCCTCTCCCTCTTGGTGATGATGTATGCTCGTTTCCCCCAAGAATCTCCGCCGAAAGATGGCCGAAAGGCCACAAAGAAATGTGGTGGCGGCGGTCCAAATGGCCAAGGAGAAAGTCTCTTGTTATGCCCTAAAAGTCAGTATTTATACCGTCCATGACATACGGTCGGCGGCCCAAATGGCGGCGACCCATATAGTGGTCGTATGGGGGGTCGTATAGCACTCAAAAACCCTAGATTCACGTATACTGGGTAGTATGGAAATCTAGGCAGACAACTCCAAATCATTCCGCTGCTAAAGTGCATACGGCCCCCATACTGGGTAGTATGGGGGTGGTATGAAATTCCTGTTCTCTTCTCTTTTCGCCTAAATGATATCTTCTTGTTCTCCATGGCTTCCTTATGCCCTACAAAGCAAATAATAAACGATTAAGCGCAAAACGGGCATCAAACCTCACAAAATATATGCAAAGTGAATACGACATATATACGAAAACACCTACATTTAGACACTTATCAATACCACATAGGAAAGGTAGCAGAAGCAGGAAAAGCAGATCCTTGTACATGGATCGTAGAAGTAGGATCAATGGAGAGCATAGTCATAATGAAAGGAAGAGAAAGAGAAAAACGATCTAGAACATACAGTCTGCAAGAACCACTATGGAGATGGCTAGTACTAATCATAGCTTTGGTCCGATGGTCCTGCACATAGCAAGAAAAATGATCAAACCCAACAAAACAGTGAAGGTCGGTGAGCTGACCAATAGACATAAGATTCATAGATAATTGAGGAACGGGGGACACATCAGGAATAGTAAATTGAGATGTAGAAAGAATCCCTTGATGTGAGACAGAACAAGAACTTCCATCAGCAGTCTGAATATATGTACCATCAGGAGCAGGTCTACAGGATAAAAGCTGAGAAGCATCAGAGGTCATGTGAAAAGAAGCCACTGAGTCTAAGACCCAAGAGAAAGTAGTAGTACCTGATGCTGACATTGAGGCAACGGATCCAGATGTACAAACAGGAGGATCAAAACAAGAAAAATCACCAGGAGCAACTCGGTGATGAGATCCAGAGGAGCGCCTAACCTGAAACTCAACAAGGTGCTTAAGATGTCACTTGGAGCAATTCTGTGCATGATGACCTGTCTTCTTGCAATGGGTGTAGACAATATAGTCTATAGAAAAAGAACCCTTAATCACCATAGGCCGATGAGAAGCTACCAAAACATTGTGTGAGATCATTAAAGTAGTAGCAAAAGCACAAAGACGTGTCTCCTCAGCAATCAAGGTAGCAAGTGCTTCAACAAAGGTAGGAAGAGGAGTACGTCTAAGAATCTGAATGCGTACCGACTCAAACTTGGAATGGAGATGCATCACAAATAGAAACATGAGGTTTTGCTACTCGTGTTTTTCTTTTGTGGCACAATTCTTGCAACCAGAGCATCCCTTCGTCACCATAGCATCCAACTGACCAGATACACGAGTAAATATTGTGTAGAATTCCTCCACTGATAGATTATGTACTGTAGCAGCACTGTTCACAGACGTCCGAGAAACCAGAGAAACAGAGAATCCACACAGGCGTGTGGAAATTATCCATGGCCGTGTGGAAATTCTGCACGGGCGCGTGGAGCATCCACGCCCGTGTAGTCGCCCGATTCCAGCCCTATTTAAAGCCGATTCAGCCCCGATTTTGGTATTCTTTTCTCCATCTTTTTCCCAACTTGCGAGAGGGTTTCGAGGGGTATTAGCTAGGTTTTTGGAGAGGTTCTACGGCTTTGACATCGCGCGTCGTTTGGAAGAAGGTTATTGGGAGAGCTTTCGTCGGCACCGATCTGGCGAGGTGTATCCTAGGCCGGACAAAGGATCCCTTGCGACGAGTAGAGGACTCTCCACAAGACCATCGACACGACCATCGAGGGGGTTTCTTTATGGATTCATTGCTTTTACATTCTATTTCTTTGATTGTACTTAGCTCTATGGAGAGCTAAACCCCTAGTGGGTACTTGGGTATTGTGAACCCTAGGATGTATTTGTTTCTTTGAACCTCTTTATTATGCTTTCAATAAATTGATGTTTATTGTGAGTTCCAACCTTGAATGCTTGATTGTATGAACATTTCCCCTAGAGTTACAGTAGGGTTGAGAGTTCTTGTTGGTAACCTTGTGAGTGAGTGACACACCACGAGCGTTAGACAAAACTAGGTTGGAGAGGGTTGAGAGGATGAGTCCCCTTTCCCACCGGCGTGATAGATTCTACCTCCATTCCTCGAGTTCTTTGCGGCCATAATAGAGTGAATGGTCTAAGGGATGAACTTCAGCTGGGGCTTAATTGCGTGTGCAACGGAGTGAAGCATTGAGGTGATCTTAGTATCTAGGGCTCAATTGTGGTTAGGGACCTTCCACCTCGACCAAAGGGTTAGGTCTATTATAAGGAAGAGATTTATCACTTGGAATCCCTAGAGCTCATTGCAACTCTATGCGAGTGCGAGGTGTTGAGATTGTTCGATTTCTCCTCCGGGACATGTATAGAGTTAGGTATAGTTGACCTTAGATTTGCGACTATGTAATTAAGGATTTCCACGACTCACCATTGCATTGATTAGAAAGCATAATAGAGGGTTCTTGCACTTGAAACAATTATCCTAGGTGGAGCATTATCCGGGTACCCCATCTTCATCGATTGCCTTACCCCCTTCTTTACTTTTGCTCTCTTACTTGTTGCTTTTACTGTTGAGAATTGAATCATTGTCACACTCATTATCATTGATCTTTTACATAGCTAAGAATCGAATTAAGTATTTTTATTCCCTACTCCCTGTGGATTCGATACCCGCTCACTCGGGATTATTACTTCGACAAACCCGTGCACTTGCGGGATATATGCAAGGCGACCTTGTCAAGTTTTTGTCGCCGTTGCCGGGGAGTAGGCGTTTAGAGATACTTTGCACTTTATTTTCTTAGCTATTTCACCATACATTCTGTTTCATATCTTCTCATTCTATCATCATTCTGATTTTCTTTTTCTTTCTTTTTGTTGCAGCTCCAGGTTATGACCCGAAGGAATCCATCAATATTGATTGAAGGAGATCATGAGCTTGAACGTACACTTAGAAGAAAAGGGAAAGAACCCGTGGAAGAACAACATAATTTAGCTGATTTGGAAGGAAAGAAATCTGAAAACATGGCAGGACAGAATGAGCAACAGTGAACACTATCCGACTATGCCAGACCTTCAGTGTTGGGGACGCAATCGAGTATTGTGCGTCCTCCGATTACAGCTCAGAACTTTGAGCTAAAGCCGGCATTCATCCATATGCTGTAGCAGTCCGCACAATTCAACGGTTTGGCCGATGAGGATCCAAATAGTCATATAGAGAGCTTTCTCAAGGTGTTCGACATGCTGAAGATAAATGGGGTTACGGATGATGCCATCAAATTGAGAGCCTTCCCATTTTCCTTGAAGGGGAAAGCGATGCAGTGGCTACACTCATTACCTAGAGCATCAATCACTACATCGGAGGAGATGGTAGAAGCTTTTCTAGCCCATTATTTCCCTCCTGAAAAATCAGTAAAGCTTAGGAATGAGATCTCGTCTTTTGTTCAGTTGGAATTGGAATCTCTATTCGAGACATGGGAAAGGTTCAAGGAGCTCCTGAGAAAGTGTTCGCAACACGGATTCTCGGAGTAGATGATTGGTCAAACCTTCTACAATGGTTTGAACCCGAGTACAAGGTAACTCTTGGATGCGGCAGCAGGAGGTACCTTAGGTAGCAAAACCCCCGATGAGGCTCGTCAATTAATTGAGGAAATGGGGTTAAATAGTTACCAATTGAATGGTAAGGAGAAGAAAAAGGTGGCTGGTATCCATGAAATCGATGCGGTGACCTCATTGGTGGCACAAGTAGAGAGTTTGAGTATGATGGTAGATCTCATAGCTTCGAATAGAGTTGCGGCCGTGACAAATTGCACCGGTTGTGGTGGAGGACATGCTCCCTCCGATTGCCCAATCTCTTTTGGTGATGTTTCTTCAGTGGAAAACGTTGACTTTGTAGGTAATGGCATGAGACCTCAATGGAACCCATATAGCAATACTTACAATTCAGGTTCGAAGAATCATCCCAACTTTTCATGGAGTAATCAAGGACCACAAAAGGCCATGGTTCCACCGGGTTTCCAACAACAACAACAAGCACCTCAAGTGGAAAACAGAATTTCAGGCTTGGAAACCCGAATGACGGATTTAGAGAAGCACTTGGCTAGATTTGTTCAATCTACAAATACATGGTTTGAATCAGTCGAGGCTACACTTCGCAACCACACCGCTTCTTTGCACAACCTTGAAAATTAGGTGGGGCAAATTGCAAAGTCTCTTTCCGAAAGGCCACATGGAAGTTTACCAAGCAATACGGAAACCAACCCTAGAGAGCATGTGAAGGCGATCACTTTGAGAAGTGGTCGTGAGTTTGAAGGGAGGCTTCCGAGTGAGTAGCCGAAAGAACACGCACCGCACCCGAGGTTGTAGAGGTTGAGGAGGGAGCAAAGAAAGAGAAAGAGGTGGCATCCCCACCTTTCAAGCCAAGAATCCCTTATCCCTCTAGATTGAAAAATGACCAAGGGGATGAACAGTATAAGAAGTTCCTGAGTTTATTCAAGCAACTCCACATCAACATTCCTTTTGTAGAGGCATTAGCTCAAATGCCTAAGTATGCGAAGTTCCTGAAAGACTTGTTGACTAACAAGAGAAAGTTGGAGGAGAGTGCTTCAGTGGTGCTAGATGCTTCATGCTCGGCGGTGCTGCAAAAGAACATGCCGAACAAGAAGAAAGACTCGGGAAGCTTCATCATTCCGTGTAACATTGACAACTTAGGTGAGAAAATGGCATTGGCGGATTCAGGGGCAAGTATCAATGTCATGCCATACACTTTTTTCCAAAAGCTAGGCTTGGGAGAGCCTAGGCCTACTCGGATGACTTTATAATTGGCAGACCGAACGGTACGACATCCGAGAGGTATCATTGAAGACGTGCTTGTCAAGGTGGACAAGTACATTTTTTCGGTTGACTTCGTAGTGCTAGATGTCGATGAGGATGCGGATGTACCCTTGATACTTGGGAGACCGTTCTTGCGGACTTCTAAAGCATTGATTGACATGGACAGCGGAGAGCTCACATTGAGAGTTAGAGATGACAAACTCACTTACCGCCTTGCTAAAGCCATGCGGCATTCTCTCCACTTCGATGACACTTTGTATTTTCTAGACACTACTGATGAGCTTGTTGATGAATACATGCAGGAAATGTTCAACCCGGATCCATATGAAGGTTTGTTCGACCAAGAGGAGAGCAATAAAGAAGTCATGATGCTTGGTTCGACTGAAGAAGTAATATCTACCCCGGGGATATTGAAGAAGGTGCTCTGGAAAATGAAGAGGGCTAGGAGATGCCACCGAAAAGGCTCCACGACTGATGGAGACGTACATGAACCAAGAAAGTTGGATGAACCATTGTTAGGTGGTCCGAAGCCCGATAGTACACCCTCTACCCTCAAGAGACTTTGCTCATCATGCTTTCAAGTTATGGGAAGAGGGCAACCTTCATTCATGAACCCTCGTGAGGTAAGCAAGGTACGTCAAGCTTAGTGACGTTAAACAAGCGCTTCTTGGGAGACAACCCAAGTGTTTACTATTTTCATATCTTTTAGTTTAGTTTGTTTGCATGAATAAATTGTTAAGTGTTCGTGTCTTAATTTTTAGATGATGTGCTGCGATTTTGTTGTGGTTTTTTTTTTAAAATTCATCGTGTGTTTTATGAGGAATTGGCGAAGTTTGGTCGTTTGGGTTCTATTTCGTGTTCTTCACTGGTAAAATTTGCATAATAAGGCAGGCTCTGAGTGTGTAAACATGTTCAGAGAATTTCTGCAGAGCCTGCAGATTTTTTCTAAGTCATCCAGAGAAAACACACAGGTGTGTGGAATTTCCACATGCCCGTGGGCGTATATTGCGAGCCCATCCAGAGAAGGCACAGGGTCGTGCGGCTGCCCCTGTGAACGACCATGCCACTGTCAGACGCCCGTGGGTAATTTCCGCAAGGGCGTGTGGATTCCTGCAGAGTTGGACGGATTTTCACGAGAGCACACAGGGGCGTGGAATCGCCCCTGTGGGTAACCTTGTGAACCATGCACGGGCGTGGGTAATTTCCGCACGCCCGTGTGAAACTCTGCAGAGGAGTTCTCTCCATTCCGAGAAGACACAGGGGCGTGCGGCTGCCCCTATGAATTGGGCATGTGAATGTCCACGCCCGTGGGGAATTTCCGCACGGGCGTGTGTAACACTTAGTATTTTTCTCGGATGTCCAGAGAAGCCACAGGGGCGTGCGGCTACCCCTGTGATTCGGCAGCACGGTCGTGGATGTTTTCTTCATGCCCCGTGCGAGAGCAGTCAAAGTCAAAGGAGACAAGGGCGTGCGCACGCCCCTGTAGTGTTTTTAGAGTGAGGACGAACGGGCGTGGATAATTAACGCACGCCCGTGTGGTTGCACAGAACGCCAAGGGTCGTGAGTTTTCTTTAAAAGAAGAACAGTTTCTCTCCCCCTTCACAACTTCTATTCATCTGAAAACACTTTCATATCACTCTCCGATTCCATAGCGCCAATTTGGGAGAATTTTAGCGAGGTTTTCCGGTCGATTCTTCACTTTTTCTTCCCGTCTCGTCGCTAAGCCCTATTTCTCATGATTTTTGACAATTCAATGTTTCCATCGATTAATATGGTTGTAAATACTTCATTTCTTCAATTAGAATGATGCTTTATGTCTAGAACGAAGTTAGAAGCATTTTTGAGTTGTATTTTTAGATTTTTGTAGCGTGGCCGTGCGGTTCTCATGCCCCATGGATCCAGATGGGCGTGCAGAAATTCCACACGACCGTGTCGATTTCTGCAGCATTGGTTTATCAACTTGTTTAATCCATTTCGTTTAAATCTTGCAGATTATGGCACCTAGGTCAAAGAAGCAAGCTAATAAGAGACCACTTGAGTCATCTCCTGAGCCCGAGGGCATGCGGTTTGCAATTCCAGATCATCAGGTTCGCTATGAGCGCTTGTCGAAGCTCCGTTATGTGCAGACTCGATTTTTAGACATAACTATATTGTGAGATCTGCAGCAGGGAGATGAGTTTACTGATGAGATCGAGGATCTCGTTTCAGAAGGTGGTTGGCGGCAGTTGCTGACGATTAGAGAGCCAGCCATCTGAGAGTTTGCACTGGAGGTGCTTTCATCATTCGAGTTTGATAGATCGTATGCGAGCTTCGACAGTGTGGACACTATTAAGTTCAGAGTATTTGGTCACCACCATAGCTTGAGCATCACGCAGTTTTTAGTACTATTTGGCTTGTACGAGGAGGCATTCATAGATACAGAGGAGTACGCACAGTTACCGACTGATTACCCTAGAATCTTAACCCCGCAGAGAGCTTACAGAGTGTTATGTGGTCACGGTTAGTATGAGCCAGGGGTGTCCAAGGCCACGTGCCTTTCTCGACCTGCATACAGATACTTGCATGCCATTATGAGTAGGTCGGTAAATGGCCGTGGTGATAGCACTGGTGTCCTGAGCCGTCAGGAGCTACTGTACTTGTACTCGACGGTACAACAGACGTATCGATTCATTTAGGGCACATCCCGGCGAGTACATCGACATCGTGGGACACTATGCTAGACTGGGAGCGATCTTCTCAGGCCCCTATATTACGAGATTAGTGTTAGGCATGGGTCTCTTGGATTCGATTCGCGGGGTCGAGAAGATGAGTGTACTCGCCTCCCCGAGTCTAGAGACGATGCGGATGATGGGCATGGTCCGCAGGGTTCGGACGTGGATTTTTTTGCTTTTAGTAATACCAGCTCCGGAGATAGCCGGGATGAGGGTGATGAAGCCGGAGCATCTCAGCCCCGCTCACGAGCCTCCGCACCAAACGAACGATGGAGACCGAGGCACCTCAAGTGGTAGAGGAGCCACCCCCAGTGTGTATGTTTTCATCATCTCGAGCCAATGATCGCTTTGAGAGGCTCGAGAATGCTATAGGAGTGATCCGAGCTGAGGTTGCCGAGATTAGGGCTACGAAGGCCACTCAGTACACAGAGTTCATGGCGCGTTTCGACATGTTACAGCAGATTTTAGAGCGAGACATCGCCTCATTATTTGTATTGCGAACGAGGACTCCTCCGGCCCCCTCAGTTCCTCTAGCACCTCCATCCTCTACCCCGGCACAGGTAGACCCACTATGTGTTTCACCAATAGCAGCAGCACAGGAGCCTGAGAGCGACACTGACACTTGATTTTCCCTTCCTTTACTTTCTTGCATTTTATTTTATTTTTCCTATTTTTAGACTTTTTTCACTCAGAAAGGATTCTCCTTATGAGTTTATTTTCATTTTGCATCATCGAGTTGTAGTCATTGCTTTATCTTTTATATACACTCGATTTATTTTGTCTTTATTGAGCTTCACTGAACCCCTCGTGTATGCGCAAGATGGTCTTGTCTTCTTGGGAATTGAGACTTAGTCATGGGCACCGTAAAGGTACTCGAGGTACTTGGGTCGTAGTGAGCTTCACAACCCGTTGGAACCCCTACTCCCCAACGAACTAGCTTCATCAAACGTCACACTAGGAGTCAGGGGAGTATTGTTTTGATTGCTTCTCCCACATTTTCTTTTGAATGATTTACATTTTGAGTGAGCTTGAATGTGTACATTGGGGACAATGTACAACTTAAGTGTGGGGGGGAGTTTCATAGTGCACACATCTTTTCTATTGTTCTTGATTGATATATGCTCACATAGCCAATGGCAGTTCACCTTAGTTGCAATGATTGTATTCTTCAGATTAGGAGAATTTCTAACATTGAATGTTTTTATGCTCTAGTTCTTGCTTGAATTTCTAGGAATTTTTGCCCGATTTACAGTTAGTGCAGTACTCACTCTTTGAACTCTATTGGAAACTCATGTTCGATGTTAAAGGGACTAGTTAGGTTTATTTTCTTGTGCTAAATTTTCAAAAAAAAAATGGAAAATGAAAAGAAAGAACAAAATAGTTTTATTTTTTATTTGTGCTTGTTGGGTGGAAAGAGCTACCACCTATGTAGTATGAAGCTACTCTCATAAGTCGGATACTAGCTATGCCCTAATGAGAGAAAGAGCTATCTCATAGGATGAGTGAAAGCTACCACTCTGGTATAAAGAGCTACCATCTCGAAGTGTGAAAGCCACCTTAGCGGCCTCTTTGGAAAGTGCTACCTTAGAGGATGTGTGAAGCTACTACCATCTTTGAAATTGTTGTCACGTTTGTAGATAAATAAGTCCCTTGTACTTAGAATTTTGAGGAGTATACCTTGGGTTGTTATGAGTGAGTTCACACACGTACATGATTTCGGGTTTGTTGTCCTTTTTTATTCAAGTTTTTAGCTAGAGCTTTGGTTTTTTGTTTTTAATGTTGAAATTTCCCTTACTTGTAGAATGCTCTCTTTGTATACTTTGGTGAACCTAAGGCCAAGCACTTCCAATATATTTTCTTCATTGATGCACATAACGTTTTTAATTTTTGCTTAAGAACAAGCAAAATCTTAAGTGTGGGGGAGTTTGATAAGTTCTTCTGCGATACGAATGCGAAGTGTTCATTCCTTATGTTGAGCATTACTTTTCTCGGGTCTTTACACTAATATGTGTGTTTTTATGTTACTTTTATGCAGGTAGGGTTGTGAGGCCGAGTATGAAGGAAATAGGTCAATGTGGATCACAGTAAACCGATTTTGGAGGAAATCTTGCTAAGGTTCAAACGCGAAGACATAGGTCGATGTGACATAGGTCGATGTGAGATGCTAGAGTGTGTGCCAACTTCCTCGTATTCGAGTTGGCACATCCATTTGGAGGGGCACAAAGGCAGTCACACTCGAGCATTCCGACTTATGCACATAGAACAAGAGTTTCACCAACGTGTACACCACTGAAGAAGCAAGTGATCCACGACGTGAACGTGTGCCCGTTTGCGTTACCCCGATGAAAGTATGGAATTAGGAAGCTATTCAGGTCGAATATTGTAGCAGAGCACTATAGTATGTACTGTAGCAGCACTGTTCACAGACGGCCGAGAAACCAGAGAAACAGAGAATCCACACGGGCGTGTGGAAATTATCCATGCCCGTGTGGAAATTCCGCACGGGCGCGTGGAGCATCCACGCCCGTGTAGTCGCCCGATTCCATCTATTTAAAGCCGATTCAGCTCCCGATTTTTGGTATTCTTTTTCTCCATCTTTTCCCCAACTTGCAGAGGGCTTTCGGCTAGGGTTTCGAGGGGTATTAGCTAGGTTTTTTGGAGAGGTTCTACGGCTTTGACATCGCTGCTCGTTTGGAAGAAGGTTATTGGGAGAGCTTTCGCCTGGCACCCGATCCGGGCGAGAGTGTATCCTAGGCCGGACAAAGGATCCCTTTGCGACGAGTGAGAGGACTCTCCACAAGACCATCGACACGACCATCGAGGGGTTTCTTTATGGATTCATTGCTTTTTACATTCTATTTCTTTGATTGTACTTAGCTCCATGGAGAGCTAAACCCCTAGTGGGTACTCGGGTATTGTGAACCCTAGGATGTATTTGTTTCTTTTGAACCCTCTTTATTATGCTTTCAATAAATTGATGTTTATTGTGAGTTCCAACCTTGAATTCTTGATTGTATGAACATTTCCCCTAGAGTTACACTAGGGTTGAGAGTTCTTGTTGGTAACCTTGTGAGTGAGTGACACACCACGAGCGCTAGACAAAACTAGGTTGGAGAGGGTTGAGAGGGTGAGCTCGAGAGGTGCAGGAGAGTCCCATTTCCTCCGAGTGATAGATTCTACCTCCATTCCTCGAGTTCTCTTGCGGCCATAATAGAGTGAATGGTCTAAGGGATGAACTTCACTGGGGCTTAATTGCGCTGCGGCAACGGAGTGAAGCGTTGAGGTGATCTTAGTATCTAGGGCTCAATTGTGGTTAGGGACCTTCCACCCGGACCAAAGGGTTAGGTCTATTATAAGGAAGAGATTTATCACTTGGAATCCCTAGAGCTCATTGCAACTCTATACGAGTGCGAGGTGTTCAGATTGTTCGATTTCTTCTCCGGGACATGTATAGAGTTAGGCATAGTTGACCTTAGATTTGGGACTATGTAATTAAGGATTTCCACGACTCACCATTGCATTGATTGAAAGCATAATAGAGGGTTCTTGCACTTGAAAACAATTATCCTAGGTGGAGCATTATCCGGGCTACCCCATCTTTATCGATTGCCTTTATCCCCTTCTTTTACTTTTTGCTCTCTTACTTGTTGCTTTTATCGTTGAGAATTGAATCATTGTCACACTCATTATCATTGATCTTTTTACATAGCTAAGAATCGAATTAAGTATTTTTATTCTCTACTCCCTGTGGATTCGATACCCGCTCACCCAGGATTATTACTTCGACAAACCCGTGCACTTGCGGGATATACGCAAGGGGACCTTGTCATAGGTAGAATCAGAGTACCTCACTGGTATGTAGATAGCATTGTTGAGGATAGTCCCAAATTTCTTCTACTGATAAATGATCGACAAAGCTCATCCTGATGGAAACATCAATACTCATGCACAAAATAGCCATAACACGATCATCGGCAACCGGCCAAGCCTTGACAGCAGCCGCAATAGTCATCGCCTCATCAGGAGGATCTTCAAATAGATGAGAGGCTAGACCAACTGATCTCAAAAGAATGCATACCGAAAATGCCCACTCATGATAATTTTGACTATTAAGTCTAATATCGGTGTGAGAAAGAGCACCACTGGCAATAACTGTGTCAGAGGACTGAATTGGGATCGACATTTTTTTACTGTTGTATATCACTGTATGTTGTCATTGTGCATGTCACTATACGTCGTCACTGTGCATGTCACTGTATGTCGGTACTATACACATCACTGTTTGTCGGCACTGTGTGCCATTACTATGCGCCGACATTGTACACATCATTGTGCTTGTCTCCATGCAGGTGTCTCATGTAGATATCTCTTTGTGCTTGTTTCTTTGTATTTATGTTAGATCCTTTTACATGTTTTTGTTACAGAATAATATGATTTGAGAAAATTTTGAATGATGTAGATAGATAAAATGAAGAATTTGAATTGAACATACCTAAGAAACATAGCCATGTTTCATTGAACATAACTACAATTTTACTCATTTAAGTATGGCTGCAGAACATGACCGTGTCCCTCGTCCCCATAAGGTGCAGGTGTAAGAACAAGACCTTGTTTGTATTCTGTGGACACGTGTCCTAAGCCATGTATTTGCTCGATGATCATAGATTAAGAACATTAATGACTTAACACACCCACTAAACACCCCCATGTTTTGTGTTCGAGTTTAGCCTTCTAAAAGACTCTATAAATAGATGTTCAAGAATTTCTTTTTATTTTTTTTAGGGGGGGTGGGGCAGGGTCTAGAATTTGAAGTTCAAAGACTTTATTGGAGATCAAGTAAGCAATTGAAGAAGAGTGTCAAAGTTGAAGAGTTGGGAGTCATTTTGTACCTCATTCCATTAAATTTGTGGAAGACATTCATGAAACCATTTCATTTGTAATTTCATCACATTTTTCATGTTGTTTACAACTATGAGTAGAAAAACATATTTCTTGGTGTTTGGATTGGATGAAACTTGGTTGAAATAAATTTTCTAGACTCCTTTGCTATTGATCTAATTTGTTTTGATATTGAGATTCAATTGTATCAATGCTTCATCCATTTGATTAGTAACAAGAGCCTCAGCTTGTGAGCATATGTTTAGTTATCAAGAGCCTGAACTTGTAATTGATTGCATGCTTAGTTGTCTAGAGTTAGAGTATGCGAATGATCTCACACAATTGAAAGAGTTTAAACTTCTTTCTCATAGATAGAATAATAAGAACTTTTCGAACTAAGGTGACTTGGTAGAGAGGACCAAGAATCATAATGCATTCATGGGGAGAATGTGCAAAATACCTGGCCTACCATGTTTAGGACCTAGCCACTTAGAGATAGGTACTAGTTTATGTAAGGAACCTTTATGGTCCAACGATCATAACCAATTAGGCTCAAGAATTCTTAAAAAAAATAGAAGTCTTTACTCTTAACAACCAAGGAAAATCTTATCCAACTACCATTCTTATCATCTTAATTTTTACTTGATTATATTAGCGTTTCTTTGAAGTATATTCTTTGTTGTTAGAAATCTGAATTTTTGATTTGATTGGCTAGATAATAAGGGAAAGAGTTAGTATCTAGTGTTCAATTTCCTTCGTGGAGATCGACCTTACTTATTTGCACACTTATATTGCTACAACATGTGCACTTGTGTCACTATTAGGTTTGTTTGTGCGCCTTATCAAATTTTGATATAAAACTTGTATAATTAAGCACTTATCAGTTTTCCAAATATTTACATCACTAGTAATGTGAGTAATTTTAAAGATGGGGGATTAATAGCATATTTTTTTCCATAATCTAGTTTTTTTAATTTTTCTTTTTATATATCATATACCATAAGAATTGCATAGGCATCACTGCCTCTAACAAAAAAAAAAAATCAAATATATAAGAATTATATTAATGGCATTTGTGAAACCAAGGACCTCTCGTCTGGTATTGTTTTTGTATTTTGGGTGTGTATAGTAGTGTGGTTTGAGTAGTTGGGGATTTCCTTGACGTAGAAAGATCATTTCTACATTTTTTGTAGAATACATGACTCCAAAAATCCACACCGGCATGCAAACGCTGCGTGTGAAGGTTGTATAGGCCTTTGTGCTCTTTCTCGTGTTGTGCACCACATGCCTGCGTGAAGGTTGTATACGCCTTTGTGTCTTTTTCTGGTGTTGTGTACCACACGCTCATGTGGGTGCCCTTGTTTCTTTCTGGCATTTGGTAATGTGGCAATAGGCTTGTAGCAAACTACGAGTACCCGGTATTGTAGCACTTGCAAGTAAAGGCCATGTGGCACACGGCCGTAGGGAATTTTTCACACGCCCACATAAAGATTTTTCTAGGGCATTTAGGCGAGGGGATTTTGGTCTTTTATCCATTTTTCTTCCCTTTTAATGCTTTCTTTCTTTTCTTCTTTATTTTTTACTTGGATGAGTGCCTCCTCAACCTCTCTCTTGCTACTTTGATTATGGATTGAAGGATGATCCTTCACCTCTTCTTTTTGAAATCATCAAGGTATGGTTTCTCCCTTTCCTTGTTCATTCATATTTTTCTCCCTAGATGTTGAATCTAGGGTTTTGTTGAATGATGATCACTTGAGCTCTTAATCTTGCAATCTCTTCTTCTAAGATGTTTAAAATGTTATTGATTATAATCCATTTTTGTATCCTCTCCAAATCTTGTTGAAATCTTGAGTAGATTTCATCCTTGAGATCGTACATTATCAGATCGGGTAGTATGCAAGCAAAACCCATTAGTTCTTGTTTTAGGTAAATTGGACATCATTTGAGTCTCAATTCGGGCCAAATCAGTGCCGATTAGGGGAGTCACACGCGTGTTTTTATGTATTTTTGTTTTCGACTCATTTTCATGTGTCGTGTTCTTGCTTGCTAGGTGGACCAATCTCCCGAGATAGTGAGGAGCCTCACTGGAAGTGTGGAAATGACTTTTTGGGAGTGTTTGTTTCTGAGTGGGTTATGTTGAAATGCATACTCTATTAGGATCTTTAAATGCTTTTCTAATCTTTTGATGAATTGTTCTTGGTTTTATCACATTTAAATCAAGGTTTGGTTGGTTTGAAATGGTGCACTATGATATTGTCTTTTATACGAAATTACTAGTACATATGAGTGTGATTATATTGTGATGCATAGCTCTATTAGCTTCCAAATGATTTTAATTGTCCCGTGTTATTATGTTTATGTTTCCGTACTATTTTTGTATGTTACCCACATGATATTTGTAAAGGTTTTGCACGGATTATTATCCTATTGATAATTGTATTTCACATGATGGGTTACAAGTATAAATATATAACATATCCCTATATGAATTGATTTTACATGGTTAATGATTGAATTCTCTATGAAACTTGAATTCTATTCTATGTTGGGAAATGTGTTGAAATGGAACTTTGAATATTATTAGTGACACTTGGGGTTGTTAATCTTCTATGATTATGATATGGCCTTTCGACCCCGCTCCGTGCTTATGTTTTGTGATAGGATGGGGTTGTAACCCACCCGCCACGGTCGCCTTGTATGGCGGCGGCCGGACCTGCATTATGTTTTCTTTTAGAGGTGTAGAGAATTTCAAATGGGTATTATTACATTGAGATACGGATGTCGCCACATGAGTCTTAGTGGGTCAACATCAAGTGTAGAAAAGACTCTGACGACTGCAACATAGTTGCAATGACTCGCCAATGTTGGAGTGGTTTTAGGCTATTGCTTGGGAATGATTTTACATTTCAATTTTTCCTTGTGAAATTTTAAGTTTTATTCAGTTACACAATGTCAAATTTTGTATTGTTAACGATTTTGTGATGAGGTCCATTATGATTTCTTTTTGAAGGTTGTTTAAAACCAAATTTGTTATTGATACATTTCTGGGTTCACTACTGAATTAATTAGATTTTATCTTATACTCATTTTGGAACTTGATAAGCAACCTCATATATATATTTATATATATAAGTTTTTCCACTATTCGTATATCTTGATAGGGCGTATGCCCTTTGTGGTTTAATTGGTTCCATTCATGTACACTATAGCAAGCATCAGAAAGCACAAAGGACCTATCACAAAGCTCCTCGTGCTCTCCTTAGGCAACCTTGCGTAGCCCATGAGAATGTCAGAAGACAACTATAGATTTTCATACCAATTATTGTAGCAAAATTACTACAGTAGGGTATCAGTAGCGCCTTTTAAACAAAATTCTTGATAGAAATCTATGGTGGTTTATGGGCACTTTTTCACTCACACAAGGAGGCGTTGAAAACCCGAGAAGTTCCTTTAAAAAGGTTTCTATTACATTTTGTGAGGGGTGTTCTTCACCACACTTGTCTCTAACCATCGAGGCTAAATCCGAGGTGAAGGATCAAATTTGAAGGGAGTTTTGAAGGGAACAACCAAGTGAGGAAAGCGTCATTTTGGCAAGATCCTTTACTCATCCTCACTTTGAGGGAAGTTTCTTTGAAGACGCATTTAGGGAAGCCGCCACTCATATGTACGTGTTCTGTGGAAGCTTTCAATGCTTTCTCGGACTTGGCACATTCGCTTCTAGTGTTTGAGGGAGTATTTGTTATGTTTATTTTAGTTGTTTCCATGACCTTGAATGTGTTATTTGGTTGTATAACGGTGAACCTTTGGGGTGAACTTTCTTGTTTGGATGCTTTGAGTACTTTTAATGCATTTAGTTTGGATTGTGGTTCAAGTTTAGTGTTCATTTATGTTTGGATTACATGAGAACTTTGTGGTTCAATTTCTAGGTTGTACTTGAATGCCGTGGTGTGCCCAGTACAACAATAATTAGCTTGAAAAAAGATCCTCCCACAGCGAACACACCACATAGCTTCTAATGTATTTCAAACCCCCAACAATTAGGGATGGAACCCCAGATGTTGTGTTTAAACTTAATTAGAGATTCACTAGCTCAATGCAAATCATAGGCAGATTTTGGTTGGAAGAGATTTTGAACCAATACTCATATGAGATTAGGGTTAACCGGCTGAGGATTCGAATTAACCTACTTTAGGATTCCTCGGCACAACAAAACCATTACCTTATAACCTTAGCATCTTGCTTAGCAGCCCCAAGGGAATCAACATCCGTAACCATCTTCTTTCCCTATGGTTTTTCTTTTCTCATTCACCCCAAGGTAGATTAATTTCTACTTTTAATTTCTTAATTTTTTACCAGCTTGGAATTACTTACACTTAGAAGTTGTATAAAACAATTAAAGATGGTAAGCATAGCTCCTTAGCCCCTGCGGGATTATGATCCCAGTCATTGTGGTACTACTTGACTTCACCTGCACTGTGGGAAGCCCAAGGGAACCTATATGTATATACTTATGTTGACAAAAGTTTATGATATACAGAATGTTTTTGGAGTCATATGTATAATTGGGAGAGAGAGAGAGAGGAGAGAGAGAGAGAGAAAGATATATATATATATATATATATATATATATATATATATATATATATATATATATATATATATTTTATTTGGTTTAATTATTATGTTATTAATTTCAATTTGATTATATATTTTGAAATATTTTAGAGTCATATGTATAATTATGTTATTTTATTTGAATTTAATTATTGTAGTTTTATATCCTTGTAAATTTATGTTAATCCACCCCCACCGAGTAACATCATTACTCTCACCCACCTCCCTTTTTCCTAGGCTCAAAGGGGACGATGGGTGTTTTAGAGTTGTGCGGTGTATTGTTCATCTATGGTAATGGTCCATTTGGGCCTTTCTATTTTGTATATAGGCATATTTGGTGGATCCACTAGACCATTATAGAATTTACTTGTTATTCCTTATATATTTTTATACTTAGTATTTGAGAAAGTCAGGAGATATTGTCGCATACTTTTGTATTATTATTCTTTTCCTTATATTTGTTTGAGTGAACCTTTTCTTGAATCTTTTGTGTGATCTTTTAGTTTCTTTGATGATATGAAACGTATGAGAAGGTTCTCTTGTAAGACTTGGCGTGCACCTTACTCAGATTGTTGCAAAGCAGGTTGCATGCCCGCCCCATGTTGAGAAGTGACCATTAGTCTTAAGTGGTTAAAAGTAGAGGGTCGCTACAAAAGATTAGATATCTAATCAGGATGTAGAAAACCCTAATGGAAGAGGTTTACCCTTGTAATATCACCCCACATATGAATAGAAAATGAGCATCAAATCCAAACAAAATACTAGATCAACCAAAAATGCCAAGTGAAATGCCACAAAATTAATGACCAATCATGCTATCATAATTAAGTTATACTTATCTTTTTCTCTTGTGTGACTGGTGTTTTTTAAAATTTAGTTTATTTTTATTTCTCATGTCTAGACTAAAAATCATGCACCCTGAGAAGATATGATTCTCGAATGATTTCCTGGTCAAAATGAGAACATCAAAACCGTAGGAATACACGTGCAAACTATATCCATGTGTTGAGGTCATAAACACACATGTCCTAGAGACCAATTGTACATGGTGATTTAAGGTGAGAGCTCAACTTGGGAGTTACATGCCATGTCGAGGATGTGTGTGTAGATCATAGGAAAACTGGGGTTCATGTTATTTTTCCCTAGTATTTTGCTCTAAATGATTTTAAAGGATTAAAGTGCAGACTACATGAACACAACCTTATGCTGGGCTCCAGTATTTAAATCAGATTGGTCCAACAGTTAAGACCCCAGTTGTAATTTTTAGGATCTTTCGGTGTTTTCAATAAAGATTTTACTAGTTAAGGAGTCATATTGGGAAAGATCCATGGAAAGCATCATTGAGGTCATTAATTGTTATTGAAAAGGAAGGATGCAAGTTTTTCAAGAGGATTCTAGGAATTGAGATTGAAGTTTAATGGAGTTTTATTATGTTCTATTTCTTCTTCTTTCTTTTTACGGGCTTTCAGATTTCCTTAGGATGAGTGGAACCAAATATCCTTGGTTATTTGGATATTGGTGATGCCTAGTACGAATTCTGTATTGTGGATGTACCAATTTTACATAGGTTTCATATAGATTTGTTTTGTAAGGTTTTATCTTTTGTGTATGAAGCATAGTCCATATATGCAAACAAGATCTTTTAACTCTTGCTTGATTTACATGTATAGATTAAGGAAATCATTAGCATATAGGTCTACCTTAAATGAAGGGAAATTATAGGTGTACCCTCACACCCTTAGACTATGACAGAGAGTGCGAGGCATCAATCCTAGGAGATAGATTCATGGAGAAAGTTGCTAAAGAGATTTCATTTGACCTTTGTATGAGATTAGCACAAGTAGCTCCTTGATAAAATATTATTATAATTCATGAATCTCCACAACCCAAACCTATCAAAAATTAAATCATTATTGAGTCTTTAATTGTACTTGAAATTTAGGGGGATCCATGTCCGGTACCTTCTATCAATCAATTGGCTTTTACCCACTAGTTGCTTAAATAATACAATGATGGAGTAAAGTGTAGAACTCACAAGAACTAGAAGTGTTATTAATAGCCATTTGTCTACTATTAGCCTATAAATAATAAAGGTTGTAAGAAATAAAGAAAAACCAAACTAAATTTTGTAAACACGAGAAATATCAATAAAAGATCATGAGGTATTCAATCACTTGAAATGAAGCATTTAATTACAAAGTCTCAAGAGGATGAGACCTAATGTTAGTTGTAGTCAATGCAGCCCACTGCAACCATGGAGATCCATAAATTATGCCACCTCTTTCTCCCTGCTGCCAGCTAACTCCAATCCCATATGAACATAGGTTGAAAACTCCCTTTAATCTACTTCTCAATGATAACATTAATATTTTTGTGAATCTTGTTAGGTTTAACGCTATGTTCAAAAGTTCGAGATATCCTATCTCCGGGCATGCTTACAACCCTTTCAAATGTGATATTTACAATAGAACACAAACTAAAAGTTTGCATCATCAAGAGTTGAATCAATAAAGAACCCCTCCACAATATGAAATTGATGTAAACAAAGTCCGCTACATGTGTTATCATCAAGATCATTGATATCCAAAGACCCATGAAGCTTAGCTCCCATTTTGCAAGAAAACATACCAATCCAAAACAAAGCAACAAAGAAAACATAATGACCCCTCATGCCTTGCTATCTTCTCCTAGATTGGTACCTCTCTATGGGTATTCTATCCAGACCCCTTTACTTGCACTCTCGATATTACTAAGGATATTTCTAAAGGTGCCTCATGTAAACCCAAGAAGATTCCTCCAAAGTTTATAGAAGTCTCGAAATATCTCCAAAAAGTCTTGAAAAGTTATGTAAACCCCTCACTAATGACCACATAAAATCAAAACGCAAACATGGTTAACCACCAGGTTTCCGTCGCGTTTATTTGTCATACCAATATTACCGTGGTGGTAAAGAAACCCCAAAATCTAATTTAGAAATGAATTAGTTTATTTCTAAATGTGTTTTCTAATCTATTGCGCTTATCGGTAATTAAGTTCATTATGAATTATTTTCCTCATATGTTATAAATCCAAGCATGATTACAACAGAACATAATCTATTTCTAAAATTTCAGTTCTAATAGGAAAATTTTTTGTAGCAATGGTTGGTTTGTCAAATTGTACTTAAGACCATGTACATGACGTAATTGAAAACACTTTTATCATAGGTTGCGTCATTAATCAAGGCCCATGTTAGTGAAAGCTTTTTTCAAGATAAATGGTGATGATCAAGCTTATAATTGTTATATTCTTAAAGTAATATTAACACGCCTTTTGCATAAACGTATGTACCGTCATATAACACAAAAATCTGGCCCCTGAATCCAAGTCGTAGTCGAATCCTCAAGGATTGGTATAGCTCTCGACACTTGTTCAATTTCTGTAAAATTCAATGGCTCGAGGAGATTGGTTGAAATTTAGTCAAAAACAATTAAAGAACAAAACAGAAAGAAAATGAGATATGTTTAGGTTGAAAAAGACAAGTAGTGGAATGGACAAAGGATAAGTTCTGTGTATAAGCAATGCATTTGGGTATACTTTTCTTATATTGAGCATTACTTTATCACTTTTATTGCACATTCTATGTGTATTTGTGTTCATTTGTAACATTTAGGGTTGTGAGACAAGTCGTATAAAAAAAAAAAAAGAAAACGAAAAAGTATTTCGTATCACATTGTTGATGGAATTTTGGGATCGTGGAATAAGGCCGTGCCATCAAAGTTGAAAGTTTCATAGACATTTGGTGTGCCAACTCCATTATGCTTTACAGGGAAACACACAAAGCGGGAGGGCAATGTGCGCCATTAATTGAGAGTTCTAATTTGTACAACATTGTTAAGCTGTCAATGTTGTTTAATTGAAATATTAAGTGCATTTTCCCACCACGATGTGTGCCCAATCATGTGGCTCTTTATAAATAAAGTGAATTCAAGAAGGAGCGAGCCACCAGCACTAACGTAGTAAATAACGGCACGCCATCAAAGGCAAGTCTGTGCATCCTCGAAATTAATTTTGTGAAATTCCGGCCATGCCTCGTGATGTCTCATTTAGCCCCGCAACATCGCTGAGGAAAGTTTGGTCAGATCTGCCTCATTCGGCGCGGGGTCGCGGTAAGGCACGCGGCATTCTTTCTTAAGACAAGCACATTATTCGCATTTTATTGCTTATGCGTGTATTTTGCAATTTTCTCAGGTATTTGTATTTTACAGAAAATAATTTTGAAGAAAGTTGAATGCGGTAAGTTTTGACGCAGGATGATTTAAGTTGATGAAGTTCTTGGATGTTAGCAACCTCAGTGCCAAGTCAATTGCACTAGTATCTTCTCCCAGACCAAAGGGTTAGATCTGCTACCAGGAATGGCCATCACCGGAGTCCCTGGAGTCAGCAACCCACACAAAGGTGAGGATGTCGGAGTATTTCTTTTCCACGGGCATAGTAAGTGTTAAATGCCGCCTGATCTAGGTTTAGTAATCGTGTGTCTTGGATCTCCTCAAATTTTAAATTATCAAATGTCACCCACCTGAATTATACCCGATTAGTCTCTTTGAAGCACTTGAAACGGGGTCAGTCCCGAAAGTGAGCAATGTCTCCTGGTGCCCCGTCTTCATCTACTGCCTTCATTCCCTTGCACCCTCATTCCTTTTTATTTTCAGATTTGATATCGTTCCCACATAACCAACAATTGTTAATTATAAACAGGAAATACTTTTATTTCCTTAAGAACTGCTCCTCAGGATACAACTACCCAATTCCGGTACTTACGATAACCGTACTTGCACAACATGCAAAGGTTGTGTTACTATTCACCCATCTTCCCAGGAAGTGCCAGCTTCAGAGGCTTTTGCTGGTTTTAGAGTGGTTTCATGGTTTTTAGACACGAAGTATCTTAGAGGAGAACCGTCAGAGAGTCAGTCTCAGATGATTCGGCGGCGGTGCCTAGGTTTGAATATGGAACCTGAGAAGATGAAAGAAGTTTTTCAAAACCATTGACACGGATAAACAATGGGGTTTTCCATGGATAATTCCTTGTACTTACTTTCATTTCATATTGTTGATTTTGTGGCCAAGTCATGGAAAGCCGTAAACCCAAAGGTGGGTGCTTGAACTTCAAACCCCATGACTTATTGAAACATTGACCTGTTGCTTTGGGATGTTTTAATTGAGTTTCAACCTGAATGCTTTTACAACACTTTCACTCTAGAGTTCATCAGGCTCTGGTAGTTTTTGGTAATCCCAATGGAGTGAGTGGACCCATTAGATTAATAGACTTAAAAGATTGAAGAGGGTCAACAGAGTTCTTGCAGTGCAGTGGAACGCCTTCTTTCCTTTCCGCCACGATTTCCATCCCACCCACCCGCGAGCCTTTGTGGTCACGATAGAGTGAAGTGCCAAGAGACAAAACTCAATCGGGCCGAAGTCGCTGTGCCAATGAGTGCGCCATTGAAGCAATCATTAGTGCTAGGGCTAATCATGACTAGGTGCCTTTCACCCCGACCAAAGGGCACGATCTATTAAATAATATGGTTTATCACCTGGAACCCCAGAACTGCGTCCCCACACCGTGTGAGTTGTTGAGAGTATTCCCTCCTGCTATGGCATAGTGTAGAGGGTCAGTCATGGTTGACCTTAGGTTTAACCATGTGTCTTGACTGCCATGACTCATTAAATTTCAATTAGAGATAATATTGTGTCTTTTCATTTGAAACAATAGTCCTTGTGAGCACGTTCTCTGGCAATTCATTTACTATCGACACCTCTTTTACTCTTCCTGTTCTCTCTCTTTAGTTTATCAAAATGATATTTTTGAATCAACATCACTTGGTTTTCACTATAATGAACAGCAACACTTGTGTTTCCGCCAACTGTTCTATGGATCGATTTATCCACCATCGGGGTACTTTTATTACTTCTCGACAACCCGGCACTTCAGAGTCATCAATACGCAAGGGTGTGTCGACGGGCCTTACATACAATCCCTTTGACAAAATGTGGCTGACTAGGGCAATGATTACATGTATTATCTCCTGACCATGGTAACCACTCACGGAGGGATGTTTTGATACCTACCCATCACCTCATGACTTGGAGTAGAATGCAACCCCTTCCCTTAATGTGTTCTAGCTAAATGGACTATCAATCTAATAATCTATAGATACGTGGTTTAACTACATGATGCTTTGACCACAATTATAACCATGGAACATGAATGCCAACAATGCTCACACGTAGTTAGCGACAATCCTCATTACTGAGTTTGCAACATACAACATCAAGGCAATCAACACAAAAGATAAGCAAATCAAGATAAACAAGAGGAACCACACAAGGAAACTCTCAATAATGAAAGGAATTAAGTTATCACACACAAGTAAAGGGATCGTACCGGGTGTCAAATGAAAGTTAGCCCCTCATGGTTCTAAGTAATGCATCAATGAAAACAACAAAGAGAAAGAACATTCATAACCCTCTGCTTCAATTATCCTTGTTGGAGAGTTATCAAAGATATTATTGCCGGTGATTCTTCATCTCACGATGATCTCTCCTCCAGATTCAGCCCCCACTTAAGCCAAGTTGTGGAAACCAAAACCCCTGCCTCCAGAAAAAGAAGATCCTTCGCCGCAACCCAAGTTTAATAAAGTTAACCATTCCCGATGCGTTACAGGAAAGCCTTGCATCTTGTTTTCCTCGTAGTATTGGAATCCTTGTTCTTAGCATGCATTTTGTAACCGGATCCTGAAAAGTGCACCTGGGCGAAGAATCCCTGCAAGCTGGTGTTGCTCTCGCCTGCGGGGTAATGATGGTGCTTGGAGCCATGGGAGCCATGGAGCCATGCTTTTTGTTTATGATATCCTAGTAAAGTGCACCGGGCATTATCATGCCCGCAAGCTACTTCCATCTGCTTCTCCAAAGCAACGATGGTG
>NC_052490.1:4122685-4149366 GCF_009730915.1 Dioscorea cayenensis subsp. rotundata
TCAAATTGTGAGAGATGGTGAGTGGTTCAGATGGGGATTTTTTTTTGCTTCCATGCTTCCTTGGATGGTTTTAGGAAGGGATGTAGGGAAATGTTATTTCTTGACAATACTCATTTGTTGGGGAGATACAGTGATATTCTATTAGGAGCGACCAGGAAAGATGCTAATGAGGGGTTCTTTCACCTAGCATTTGCCATCGTGGACAATGAGACTGATGATAATTGGACATGGTTCATATTGAAATTGGGTGATGCACTCTATGGCGATGACAAATACCATGATATTATTACATTCATTTCAGACCGGTCCAAGGGCCTTGTCAATGCTGTTGCCAAGGTGTTTCCATCTGCCCCACATGGTTATTGCTTGCGCCATCTTCAGGTTAACTTCATTAAATCAAATAGACAGTTAGGGAAAGCATTAAAAGATGAGTGCTAGAGGTTGATAGGCAAAGTCGCATATGCATGTACATCGACAGAATTCGACTCTGTCACGAATGAATTACAACAAATGTCACCATAGGCACATAGTTGGAGGCTTCACAAGTTGGATGTATCACATTGGTCCAACTACTTGTTCATAGGTCGACGATGGGGAGTGATGTACTCAAATGTTGCTGAGTCGTTCAACTCCTGGATCAGGGAAGCACGTCACTTACCAATATGTAACATGGTGGATTCTATCAGGTATGCCCGCTCCCACACGATATATTCCATTTCGGGAGGTTATGGAGCAATAGCTTCCTATATTTGGTTTCCACTTTAAGAAATTATGTATTGATGTATCATTGGATACTTAATATTAATTTTGTGTTTAACGCTTTAGATTCTAGTATTTTAGACTAATATCCGGTGATTTGGTTTAATATTTACTGTTTCTGTTTACTATATGCTAGACACGGTTAGTATCTATCATACACAGTTACAACTATTATTCCTTCATGTGATGCAGGTTCAATATGATAAATATGATGTGTGATCAATGTGAACATTGGCAGATGTGGGACACTTACCTTTGCCCCACAATCCACAAGAAGATTGAGGACGTAGTTGAGGAGAGCAGGGCTTGGGTCATAGATCGTTCGGATGGGGAACATTTTGAAGTGATTGATAACCAAAGCAATTCTGTTAGTTTGCGCGACAGGGAATGTTCTTGTCGCAGGTGGCAAGTTTATGGTCTCTCGTGTAAGCATGCGTGTGCTGCAATCATGGTGACCGGTACAAATGTGCACCGCTTCATTGAAAGATACCACACTCATGTGAACTTATTTCAAGAGCCTTATGGCATTCAGATTTTCCCTATTCCAGATCATGATAAACCAAGGGATGATAACCGCGTGCTCCAACTTCGGCCACCCATTGCCAAGAAAAGGCCAGGCATGCTGAGACTTTGAAGGATTGAGTCACAAGCATTTGGGGTATGAGAATTATGATGCAGCCGATGCCAACAGGTGGGTCATAATAAGGCTACTTGTAACAAGGTTATCGCGGACTGAATTTTGGGCTTATATGTTTTTTACATAACTATGACTTTTGCTTGAGGTATTCACAACCAATGTATGTCAAAATATGTCCTTTGTTTTTAGTAAATGCATTTCCAATGTCATTTTGGGTCCATACAGTTCATTACTTAAAAATCCATTAAAAAAAATATATGTAGTTTATAATATTGTAATGCTATTGCCTATGCCAAAGTACAGTTTCATATCGTAAAGTGAAGTCCACAAACGTAGCCACAAACATAGTAAAGTAATTAGTTATAACAAATTATAAACTGAAACATCCGTAGTAAACACAAGTTCCCAATATCTAGTTCACTAAGAGTTATATAAACTGCAACACAAATAACTGAACAATAACTGCTAAAAGTATAATGTATATCACCCGTTGTCATTGTTCCTCCACAAATGTTTCTGTAGTTGTTGTTGTCTCAGGTGGTTTGGTTAACTTAATTGTCTCGAGTGCATTCTCATCTGCTTGTGCAAGGTTTGAGTCGCTTGTGTTGTCCTGGCCTGTTGCATCCTCGATGGTGCTGGAATTGTTATCTTCCTTGAATAGAGGTTTTCGAGGGATTCTATCAACCAAAATTCTCACTGCATACTCTAGTCGTTGTTCCATAAATCACATCGTATATGTACTACAATCAAGACTGTCAGGCCTCTGTTGCAGACATTGTTTCACATATGTGAGTGGCTACGAGACGGTGTCTCCAAGACCAAGTGCCACCTGAATATATTTGTCGAATAAGGCCCATTGAAAGCGTGAACACAATGGCAATAAGTCACATATCATGAAAGGGCATGTAAAGAAGTACAAGATTTTATGGATTTTACCATGTCCCTTGCTGCCTGATCATGCACAACACTTCTAGTTGATGAGTAGTGCAAGTATTCTTTCTTGTCTTTCTCGAGAACGAGGAGGTGGTAGTGCCTGTGCGAAACTATTGGCATAAGTACCACCTCAATTAAAGAATAGTCATGCAAAGCGGAGGCCAACATCTTGTGCAGGTTCTTGCTTGAGTGTTCCCTTTTAGAGAGAACAAGGGGCCATTGGTCTAGTCATGGTTGCCCTCTACTTAAATTGTCCTGGATTTGTCTTCAAGGAATTAAGCATTATCAAGACGAAGGTGTTGACAACGTCCTCGGGTACCATGTGTTTGTCATCTAACAAGGTGTACAGATAGGCACGACTTGTGTGCCCCAATTCATAAGCCCAGACATATGTTCTGATTCAAACAAAACATTTAGCACAAAAACAAAAAAATAACATAACATAGATGCACCAATATGGACAAGGAAATGCTAATTGCAAACACATACTTCCAATATTGAACGGCAAAAGAAAAGAACAATACGAATCCAGGTTCTTACATAGGAAAGTTAAATTTATAACTAATAATGCGTTATCCATACTTAAACTCCAATTTGTACACTGTTAAGTTGTTTTATAAACTATAAATAGTTCATGCATATTGAAATGAAAAAAAAGTACCAATCAATATAATGAGTTAACAAGTTTTTTAAATTGACTTACTCATCCATTCGGGTGCTAATGAAGACAGAAAGAGTCAATTGTTGCAGTTTGGTCAGCCTTTGAAATCCTGTAGGCCTTTTCTTCGGTGGTACAAAGTTCATTGGGGGTTGAGGTATGTCACTGTCGGAATCAATTTACGCAGCTGTTGCTTCTTGCTGGATGATATCGTGGTTCAATGCTTGCATGTTATCTGACCCAATGTTTGCTACATTGGGTTCCCCGGTGTCAACTTTAATTTGTACTTCACCAACTTGTACAGAGTCAACCAATTTGTCAATGGCATCCATTGTTTCCTCACCTACTGCAGTCAATTGCGATGGAGGTAATGCGGCTTTCTTTTTTTACTTTTACAGGTGCTACTAACTTCTTTAGCGTGGCAGGAGGTGCCGAATGAGAAGCTGTTACTGCTCTTGCAGCGAGGGTGAGAGGCCTCTCCTATTGGTTCTCATCAAACGTTTCATCAGCAACAATGTTACGCTGGCCTCGCTTTAGTGGGAGTTTTTTACCATGCTTCTGTAGCATGGGTGATGCTTCCTTCTGGAAAGGTATGACATCATTCTTCGGGTTTGGCTTCATCATGTCCTCATCATCCTCATCCTTATGTGTCTGAGATGTTCCCTCCAAGACGCTAACCCTTGCTTGCAGTGACCTAATCTCATCTCATAGATGAGCAAACTTATTCTCGTCTAGTTGATCATTGAGGGGAACGTCTAGACCACTATGTCCGATGCTAGCTGGTATAACCTCTCGGTTGTGTCATTTGGATGATGAAGTCTCCCTTGCTTTATCGTGGCCTTTTATATGTCTTTTTTTGATGAATTTTGAAGTTTGGGGGTGGGTAGATGACTCCACCAGACTGTCATGTAAGGCCCTATAGTCAACTTTTCCAGAACCAATAACTTTAAATTCAAACTCACCCTTTGGGACCAATGGATGGAATTGTGTCATAATAATAACCACTCAGTTATACGTTTAAAGATATACATAAACTACATTGGCAGGGGATAAACATAATCTAAAATTTTTAAATACAATCAGTTATTTTCGATGTTGAATACGGCTTTCTTTTCAGGATTCAGAAAATTTATCCTTCAAAGTTCAATAGTAAACTACACTCAGTTTTTGTAATTAGAAACATCATTTTATAAACAGAAACATAAATATTTGACATTAAAGAGAATAATGTGAACTTATATGTTGTTAACCTAAACGATTAACATTAGGAAGGGAATAGACATGAAAGAAAAGGAGTAAGAGGAAACCACTCACCTCTTTCCCAGTGAGTGCCTCCAGCAGGCTCCCCGAGCTGGATTGTTTCTTAAAGCTGTTCTCGCCATATCACATGATGCGTGGCAATCTTCCAAACTGTGTTTTCTTTCCTATTCCCATAACCTCGTAAAACCAAATATTCAACCCAATGACACATCCTTGCAAGTACCCTGCTGATGAAGATCTCCCAGAACACCTGTGTCTAACTTGTGCTGCAGTATTTGGCACATCATCCATCAGCCACTTATGTGCCGCATGGGCCCAAGCATATTGATGTAATCTGGGTAGGTCATCAGCATACTGTGCTAACCATCTTGGTGCTGAGCATGACGTGGTGGGGAAGAGTATGAATACCAGGATATACACTAACAACAACTTCACGAGGCTTTCCTCTTTGTTGCCATCTTTCACGATCACCAATGTAAATAACATCCTCACAAAGGCGGGTCTACGGTTCGATCGATCCCTTTAGGCGGGAACTCCTCAAATTTGATTCGTTCCTTCTTCCTTCTGAAGTCAATAGCCAACCTGCTACACTGTAGACCAAGCACAATTGCCATATCTTGCGGCCTGAATTGGATGTGACTTTTGCATCAGCAAATCTAACATAATGCGCTCTTGGACTACAACCTCTATTTCCAAGAAATGTGCAAATGGTATGCATCGGATTAACTCCCAATGTTTCCTTGTCATATTCTCTTTTAGCTTTTGTATGGTGTCCACGAGTGGTGTTAGGTAACACCTCCCATTCAAGAGGTTCGCAATTTGGTTAGGCATGTCGTTGATTCCTACATAATAATAATAATAATAATAATAATAATAATAATAATAATAATAATAATAATAATAATAATAAAAAATCGGTTTACATGAGAAGGCAGCTGTGAACTTAAATAGGTGCATACCATGGTAAACAGGAAGAACAATGTCCTTGCGATTTAGAATGAAAGTGTAAACTCTAAAGCAAGAAAATAAATATGTAACACAGAACATAAACATTATGGGTGCTTCATGCTATGTTGCCATTTAGGTTTTAAAAGTAAATCTTTCTCTGTCCACCATAAATTGCTCAAAGTAATGACAAGCTGTATTCAAAGCGAAGAAAAACACATATGAGAATCAATAAACAACACATCAAGTGCTTTCATTGCCACAAAATTTCAAGATCTTGTCTTTGGGGGTGAACATGTAATTATTATTATTATTATTATTATTATTATTATTATTATTTTTATTAATATTTTCATATTTTTATTATATTTCTTCTTATTATTTATTTATTATTTTTTTCTTATTTTTTTGTTATAATTCTTCTTCTTCTTCTTCTTCTTCTTCTTCTTCTTCTTCTTCTTATTATTATTATTATTATTATTATTATTATTATTATTATTATTATTATTATTATTATTATTATTTATAAATTATTCTTTTTTAGTTATTGTTCTTCTTATTAGTTATTTATTTAACAAATTATTATTTTAATATTTTTATTATATTTCTTCTTCTTGTTCTGCTTCTTCTTATTATTATTATTCTTATGATTATTATTATTATTATTATTATTATTATTATTATTATTATAGTTAATTATTTTTCATATTTTTAACATATCTCTTCTTCTTCTTCTTCTATTTCATTTTATTATTATTATTATTATTATTATTATTATTATTATTATTATTTCTTGTTCTTATTTTTTATTATATTTCCTTTTCTTCTTCTTTTTCTTATTTTTTTATTAATTACTTTTCGTCTTCGTCTACTGCTTCTTCTGATGATTTATTTATTTATTTATTCTTCTTATATTTTATTATATTTATTTTTTTCTTTTTTTCTTCTACTTCTGCTTCTTATAATTATTTATTTATTTATTATTATTATTATTATTATTATTATTATTATTATTATTATTTTTCGTATTTTTTTGTTATATTTCTTCTTCTTCTTCATTTATTATTATTATTATGATTATTATTATTATAATTATTATTAATTATTAATTATTTTTCTTATTTTTTATTATATTTCTTCTTCTCTTTCTTATTATTCTTATTCTTCTTCTTCTTATTATTATTATTAGTATTTGTTATTCTTCTTAGTTATTTATTATTTTTCTTATTTTTTCTTATATTTGTTCTTCTTTTTCCTCTTCTTCTACTTCTTATAATGAATTAATTAATTTATTAACATTATTATTATCATTTTTTTATTTATTATTTTTCTTATTTTTTTATATTTATTGTTCTTTTTTTCTTCTACTTTTTCCTCTCTTCTTATAATTAATTAGTTAATTATCATTATTATTATCTTATTGATTTAATTATTATTTAATTATTATTTGTTTATTTTTATTCTTCTTTTCTTTTTCTTGTTCTTCTACTTCTTAATTAATTAATTAATTAGTATTATTTTTTCATATTTTTTATTTTCTTCTTCTTCTTCTTCTTCATTTATTATTATTATTATTATTATTATTAAAAAAATATTATTATTATTAATTATAAATTATTTTTCTTATTTTTTATTATATTTGTTCTTCTCTTTCTTCTTCTTCTTCTACTTCTTCTTCTTCTTCTTCTTCTTCTTCTTCTCATTATTATTATTAGTATTTGTTATTCTTATTAGTTATTTATTATTTTTCTTATTTTTAATTATATTTAGTCTTCTTTTCTTGTTCTTCTATTTCCTCTTCTTCTACTTCTTTTAATTAATTAATTAATTCTCATTATTATTATCATTTTATATTTATTATTTTTCTTATTTTTTATTATATTTATTGTTTTTCTTCTACTTTTCCTCTCATCTTATAATTAATTAATTAATTTATTATCATCTTATTTATTTATTATTTTTATTATTTTTATTATATTTATTGTTATTTTTCTTCTTCTACTTATTATTATTATTATTTTTTTTATTATTATTATTATTTATTATATTTATTTTTCTTTTTCTTCTTCTACTTATTATTATTGTTATTGTTATTATTACTATTATTATTATAATTATTATTTATATTTTTTTATTATATTTATTCATGCCATTTCACAACATTCTCAACTGGCGAGGTCCGCTCATTGGGCTCGACCCGCCGAGCATCTTTGGTGTCGCGCTCGTCCATACGGGCGCGAAGCACATCGAACTCGGCAAGTAGGCGGTGAAGTAAATCACGCACATCATCATCACCGCTTGAAGCATCAGCAGCTCTGTCAGTCTTGTCGGTCGCCGACTGCGGGAGAGACCTTTTTGGGAGATTGACTTTGGGGGAATGGTCCACACCCATTTTCCGACACCTCGTCGGCTTCTCTTCTTTGGATTCTCTTCACCTTTTCTCGATGTTGGACCTGCTTTTTTACTTGTTGACCTCCTTGGAGGGAATGCGAGTCGAGCCCTCTTCTTTGAGTAACCCTTTTTGGGACGACCTCATATAAGTTTCCATGGGTGTTCCTCCTCTACGGCCAACAAGTGCAATTTCCTCATCATTGGCTGGGACAAGAGCATAGAGCGCAAAAAGCGAGGGAGATAAGATTTCAGCCTAACAATATATTACACATCAAACTAGTATGTTAGCCACTATTAGAGTTTATTGCACAGGAATAAAGTATATTACACAATAAAAAAGTATATTACACATTAATGCATGATATTACACATAAATATAGTATATTACACGGGAAAAAGAAAAAAATTACATAGAGCAGGGACATATCTTTAACATGAAGTTAAGGTAGTGTTTGGTTAGATGTAGTTGAAAATCTGATGAGATTTTTCAATTACGATGTAGTTATAAAGTTACGGAGTTGAAAATGCGAGGGAGAGTCAAATCCGGTGTTTGGTTAGCTGTAATTGAAAAATCTTTGGATTTGAAAAATTTTGTGTTTGTTTGGAAGGATTTGTAAATCTGGATTTTTGAAAAACATGTGTTTGGTTGGATGTATTTGTATGATATAAACACCCTTGGTGAGATTACCCCCACCTTAGGTCACCATTAAATTTAATTAATTATAAATACACAAACCAAAATAATTATGCATATAATTACTTAATTTAATATAAAATTATGTTTTCATTACATATTATTGTTATTTTTAAAAATTATAAAAAAAATATATTACACTTTTTATAATTTTTTATATTGATAAAAATATAATAGTAACCATTTATTATTAAGATAAAATAATATCATGCCTTTATTTTTATTATTTATATATATTCTTTTCATTTTTTTTATTTTTATTGTTAAATGTTTTTTATATTAAATTTTATTACATAAATATAAAAACAAAATTTAATACTTGACAAAAGTACAAATAAAAAAACAACTGATTTTTACCCACAATCATCTGTTCATCAAACTCTTAAAGAAATTTTAGCAGCATAGCCGATCCTAGGTCCAAACAAGAGTGCATATATACATATTAACAATTATTATCCATGCATTCCTCTGTATTAACAAATTGAAGAGATATTAACATCCATCACCATCAGGTCCATAACATCCCTCTAAACTCATATTAAATTCATAACGAACATCCACTAGTTCAAAGAGTCCATAACATATTAAATCCATAAACATCACATTCATACCATTTGCTAATAAACTACATACATCCATGAATTTCAAAGTTAGAGATAAACATAAATAAAAATAAGATAGGTACATTGGAGAAGAAATATGATAAAGATGGTAGAATATAAAGGGCATGAGATGTCCACCACATGCGAGGCAATACACCAAGCTTGATGAATTCATCTTTGAAAAAAACATAGAGGATAAAAAAATAAATCATAGATAAATCACGAGTGGAAAAATGAACATAAGAATGATAACATTTTTGTAATGAAGACTTGCTTACCATTTCTACATTTCAAAGGTCCCGACCAATGGATGCAAAAGAAATCTTCCGCCCAAATCTTGCGGAAATCATCATCCATTCCAAAGAACATTCGACCTCTTGCTTCATCTCCCATCAAGTACTGGTATACCATTCCAACTTGTCTTATGGAGTAGCCATACTTTTGCAGTTTTTTACATTCTGTCGAAAGCTCTTTTGCAAAGCTCAATGATCGGCTAGATTTAACAGACTCAAATGCATCTTTGATTGTGGTGGCTAGTTCACGGATTGCATAATCTTCAGTGTTTGCCTTACGCTTTGCTTTGCTTTGCCTTTCTTTTTTTGTTGTGGGCTTGTTGCTGACATGGGTTCAGAAGGGCTGCCTCGATTTTGGGTCCCTGGTGAGGCATTGCCCTGTGCATTTGTCTCTCCAAAAGCCACATCATCATAATTTTCATTATGGTGAGACTCTTCCTGCTCTATGTTGAAATCCATTTGTACACCAATAGTATTCTCAAACTGAATAGCATGACGACCACTGGCTTGATCATTGCCACATATAGCTTCTATTAGGTCATAATCCTCGATCGGTTTGTTCAAATATAACTCATCTTGTGCATGGACCTGAATGTGAATGAATAAATCTTAAAATTAGCAATTAACATTTGAATAAGGTACAAATAAATATGCAATATAACAAGTACCTTAACCTAATCTCTATACTCTGCCTCACCCATAACAATCATTTTAAGGTTGTTATCCCAACCCATGCCACTCATTTCTTTCAATTTTTTAATTCTTGCCACCTTCTCCGTATTGTCCTGAGATGATTACCCACATTAGCCTCTGTAACGGTCACCCCAAATACATCTCTCACGGCTCGAATAGCGGCATGAATTGCTTGTGGCTTAAACCCTTTATCAACTTTTAGTCCTTGTTCAACTTGACTACCCATAAATCTTATAAAATAACGGCTTTCAGTTGGTGTCCACCTCTTATGTCCCGATGTCACTATTGTGGGCTTCTTAGCTGATGAATTTTGGCTATCCATTTCTACATTGTACCCTTCCATTCTGTGATAAAATTTGATATGCAACAAACTATGACAATTGTTAATTTCACATAGTATGTGAAGTAGTAAATTCATAAAAGCAAAGAAAAATATTACTCGAATTAAGCAAGTACTAAAATAATCTAGTTGTGTAATAATAGATACCAATATCAAGTTACACATCACTATTTTTATATAAATACTAGACAATGTTTAGTGCAAGTAGAGAAATAAGTATGCACTACAAAGTCATCATACAATAAGCAAACAATAGAAGAACAAATGATTCCTTAAGTTGTCATAATTATATAGATATATAACTATTTGTTGGCCCACATTTCAGCTGCAATTTGGTCACGATGAGCAGCCCATTCTTGTGCCTCTTCTCTTTGTTCCCTAATGGTGGTTTTGTGATATACATTTGTGGTATCCGAGTCTTCCTCGGAGGAATAAAAGCCATCTTAGCCACCATTGAGGATGTAATTATGTAAGATACAACATGCCAATACTGAGTTACATTTTGTGTCTTAAAAGGAAAAAAAGGCCTAGATGAGAGAACTTTAAAACGACCCTTTAAAGAACCAAATGCACGCTCAATGGAGTGCGTGCGGATGAGATGCCTCAAATTAAAAAAAGCTCCTTAGGATTAGCGGTGTTCGAGAGCCAAACTCCTTTAGGTGATATCTTACACCCCTATAAGGGGGTATAAAACTAGGTCTTGTGGCATATCCAGCATCAACCAAGTAATACTTCCCTAATTACAAGACATAAAATAAATTGATAAGTTTAATCATTACACTTGAATTATTCTCTAGCATTTTTATCCATAAAGCAAAGAAGTTAAATACCTTATGGGACTTTTAACCCATTAGGTCTCTCAAGTGCATCGCGAAGTACTAGAGAATCATGTCTTTGATCCTTCCCAACCAGCAAGAATGTAAGTGAAAGCATAAGTCAAAAATCAACAAGCTGCGAGAACATTTTGTGTTGGGTAAGGTTTTTATCCCCGAAATGCTGCTACTTCAGATGTTGGGACAAAAGCATGAATATGTGTCCCATCTAAGGCCCCAATACAATCCTAACATTAAATAGTTTATGTTAGATTTAATCTTATGTAATTATATGTAAGTTACATCTAATATAACAATACCTTAAAAGTAGGGATATAGCTTGCTTCTCGCGCTATATATGGTTGGATTTGTGTACTTGGTGACGCTGCGTATTCATGGCACAACTCACCAATAGCATATAACACGTGATTGAAGTACCTACTAACGGTCTCCCCAGACCTTAAGAAATTATGTGCAATAACACGGTTTCGTTGATTGTGTCCTATGGTGTGCAAGAACATTAATAATTGTTCCTCCACACTCATGTGTAATGTATCTATCACAAAAAGGCATTTTTTTGGCGCTAATATTGAGCATAGGTTGAAAAAAATAGACTTCTTCATGCGAACCATGTTGATGCTAGTAGTGTCATTTCCATCTATCAACCTAGACAAATACTTTTCCCTTATTTCTAGCCTTTCGCGTGATGGTTCTCTACAAATTCTTTGTCTTTTCTTGCGAAGCAATAATAATATAGCATAGGCCACAACTAAAACAGTTACTTCCAAGAGGTACAGTTCATCATCATCCTCGAAATGATCCATCTAATGTAAGATTGGTAAAAAATAAATAATTTCAGAATATAAAACAAATATAAATATCATAATGAATAATGTCAGTATATCACTATTTTATAATTAAATTAATTACAAGCCATACTTTGGCCACTCACACCATGTATAATAAGAAGCCTTGAAATCGATTATATTTATCATAAAACTAGTTTAGAAACCATTTTATTAACATTACCAATCAAATTAGCATAATTAATCAACCATAAATTAGTACTAGTAAGCGTACATGCATGGAACAATGTCCCATTTATGACAACTAATGCAAAGTCACAATATAAGTTTAATTTGTTTGCCAACATATTTCAAGCATTTATTCATCATTGTGTCAAAATTTTTATCATTAACATGTATGAACAAATTCAAATCGACGAGATAAAAACTTATAAGTAGATCAAAAAACTAAATTAATCGACATTGTAGGGAAATTAATCTTTATCATTATATAACCTTCAATACTAGGAAAGGAAAAAGTCATTAAATTTTTTTACATAGATCGGGGACCATATTAAAAATAAGTTTAAATGTTTAATTACAACTTACAAGTGCGTATTTTTCAAAATAAATAAATAAATTTCAAAAATAAATAAATCACATGTCCATACATCTTTAAATTGTCTCATTTAGGATATTTAATTTCTTTATTTTTTTCAATGTTTTTCACAAATATTATTATTTACTCTTTACTATTAAATTATATGATGTAAATCTTATCCCTTTATCCTTTATTTATATTTCAATTCATATGATTTTAAAACATAATTTTAAACGTACCCGAGTGATAAGATGGTAGAAATTACAACAATTTTTACACATTTTTTTAATCATTACACTAAACCTTATCGATAGCGATGTATTAACGAGTTCATTACAAAAAAATTATTTCACCTTTAAAAAGGTTTACTATGCAAATAAACACTTCAACATCTTGATCACGAAAATAAATGAATAAATAAATAAATAAAAATATCAAAAGTGTAAGCAAATCTTTATCCATGCATCAATATCACATTCCTATCAACCATGGAAGTAATAATTAAATCTAAGGCAACATAATAATAATAATAATAATAATAATAATAATAATAATAATAATAATAATAATAATAATAATAATAATAAATCTACACAAATCTATGCAGTAGTAAAAGATAAAAAAGAGATAAAAACTTGCAAAATAATAAAGACATTAAAAAGGGAAATATTTAAGGTTAAAAATAAAAAAAGATAAGACTAACAGGATAATGTAAGAATGAGATCGATGACTTTTTGTTGTTTTGCGAAGATCTTGATCCGAAAAAAACAATAAAAAGATTATATTTTGCAAGAAAATAAAAAAATAAATAAATAAACTTGTAATTAAAAAAATCCCAAAAAAAGGTAAAGAGGAACCTAGGGAGTTTGTGGTAGATTTTTTTTGTCGCATGAGGAGGAAAAAGATTAGGCTGCAATGGAGTTCGAGAAAGCTACGGAGATGTGCTATGATGGGGGAAAGTGGTGGCTTGATCCTTTGACCTCTTCATTTTTGTATCACGTGACACCACGTGCGAGACATTCTATCAAAAATCAAAAGTGCGAGGGAGATTGAACTACGCCCGATTTGGGACGTAGTTCCAAAAACTAACTAAATCCATGTCTATTGCATTTTCTAACTACTTTCAAATTCTCAAATTCAACGAAAACAAACACTAGATTTTTCAAGTCTTTTGTAATTATAATCACATGTAGTTTTATATCCGGCCAAACAAACACACCCTAAATGTATTACATAATAAATGAGATATTACATAGTAATTACAACAACAAAATAGACAGTAAACGGGGTGTCCGGCCAACAAATTAGGAAGCTTCAACATTACACAATATTAAAAGAAAACCTCACCTCTTTCCAGTCGAATGATTTTAAAAAGAGGATTGATTGATGATGCCATGATGAATGTACTCTTCCCATAACATAGAATACGGGGTGTCCGACCAATGCGTTGTTTCTTCACACTTCTGGTCACCTTGTAGAACCAGATAATGAGGGCGATTGCGCACCTTTTCAGGTATCTGGCGCTATAGTACTTCCCTTGACAGCGCAGCTGCACCCGTGTGGCTATTTTGGGAAGATCTTCCATGAGGCACCTGTGGATGGCATGCACCCAGGCGTAGTTGGTGATAGTCTCTAGGTTGTCCGCATACCTAGCCACGAAGGTGGGCGCATTGAGGGATATTTAATTTTCCTCGTTATCAGTCAAGCTCGGTCCCTAGTGTGTTTTCCTTTTTTATCTCGGATCTGAAGCATCAACCGGTTTGTGGACTTCACACTATAAATGAGAAGAAAGACCCCTTCCCCTGGACACCCTCTCCTCCTCTGCTTCTTCTCGGATGAGTTTCTTCTTCATGTGTCCAGGATATTCGCTTCAGTCAGACCATATTTTTGAGATCTAATCTATCTTAAAGGATTTGTCATGGTCATCTTCTTCTGGAGAATCAATCAGCTGCAATCACGCAACAAGTTCATCTATTTTTTCCTGTTCAAGTCGGAAAGCCCGCGTTATTGCCTGACGGGTAAGCAATGACCGGCAAGCAATTAAGCAGGCATTTCGACTTAGTCAGGAAAAGAAAGTTTTCACTCATTGCTTGATTGCGGAGTATTCTCTAGAGGAGGATGACCATGACACATCCTTTAAAACGGAGTTGATATTTAACACTTAAGAATTGTTCTTATCATTTAAAAGCTTTTCCTTATTGTGTAAACATCATTGTCTATGTTTAACTATATGGATTTTCATTTAATTTGTAATCGTTTTCATTTACAAATTTTTTTTTCTATTTAAATATCAGTGTCTTTGCCAAACCTTGTTTAAGTGTTCGTGTTCTACGTTGTACATGTTCAAGTCGATGCGCATGTTATGCAACCGCTGTGAGCGAGCAAACAAATGGGAGACCTACTTATTCCCGGACATACATGCATTCAAAGGTAGAGTTACTTGTTGAGGAAAGCTGAGATCTTCATGTTCGTGGTTGTATCGATAATCTTAACAGACATTGTAAATAAACAAATCTTTTAAAAGAAATAAACTTATTTGAGTGTCAACTTTTGATATTTAAACAGAGACATTTTCTCTTAATGTTTTACTTAAACATTTTGAGAAACAAAAATGGCATTGTAAATAAACAAAAAAAGTTAAATAAAAAGCGCTTAGTATTTAAACAAAGACAAAGCGGTATCTAAACAACAAAAAAATGATATTTACACGGTGAGACAATGTTGTTTAAATGAGAAACCTAGAAATTAAAAGAATGACAATGATATTTAAACAAAATCAATTATATTTAAATGAGATACAATGTTATTTACATGGTTATTCTGTTTTACATAATTACATATTAATTTTTTTCACCCTATGGCAGGGCGATGCGATAACATCGTCACCAGAGGGGCCGTAGATCGCCCGGGTGGGGGTTGTTGCGATGGGGGGTTTGTTCCGGTATAAGGGGATGTTGCCCTCGGGGAAGGGGTTGTTTCGGCCGGGCGAGGTAGTGTGGGGCTCCTCCGGCACCGAGGAATTCATGCGAGGATGCCATCTCATCCTGCCTTCGCGCCAGTGGTTCGGGAGCAATGGCATTGCCCCGGCAGATGGCTCGAACGAAGATTTCTTTATCCGCATTCGCCTTGACCAGCTCAGGAAACTAAAGTAGATAAACAACACAATGTTAGTGAAAGCATTCAATTTAAACAATAACAAATAGTTTTAAACAGTTAACTTAAATTTTTAAACAGTTTACATATGTTTTTAAACGATATCCAAAATATTTAAACATATAACCGATAGTGTAAACACTAAATCACATTTTTTAAACATAAAAGTTGGATATTTAAACAGAGGCTCATGATTTATTACCTTCTCTCTTTTGACCGATTACAATATGGCTTCTATCGTCGCTTGCTTCCGGTAACTATTTTCACCATAGCACAACATCCTCGGGGTCTTGCCAAATCTCTTTTCATTGTGTACAAAACCCTAGACAAAAATGAAAACAAAAACAAAACCCTATCTGATAAATCTCCCTACAGACTTCAATATCATCCAATAAAAATAGAACCAAAAAACAAAACCGAAAAAAATCTCTTTTTCTGACATAATCGTTTATAAAAAAAACCATAAACATAGCTTTTTCAACGACGTCCACCTCGGCTCAATACCTCACACTGCAAACTGATGAAATCTCGAATACTTGAGCGAGAATTCTTATTTGAGACAATGGTGAAAGTGAAGAAGAACTTTGAGACAAGGATGCCCAGCTGAAAAGAAAAACTGAAGAGGCAGAAAGAGAAAAAAAAAGTATAACCAACGCAAGTAATGATTGTCTCTAGGGATTATCCCCTATCAGTCACTTCAAGTGGGTCCATGTTATGAAATTCTTTTTTTGCCCTTGCAATGGAGGAAAAAATAATGGCAAATCACATCATGTCTAACCTTTATGCGTATAATTGTGCACTTTTTTTCCTTCCTGCTTGCTTTTTGTGAAACAAAGTTTAGAAGGATCATTACAACTTTTTCTTCTTCTCCTCATTTGGTTTGTTCGATTTGAGTTATGTCAGTTTCCCGATAAGGTGAGAATTCTGCAGGAGAGAGGGAGTAACACTATGTCTAAAAATGTAGGTTTATTATGGAGAGTATTTGTGGTATTGCTAGATACAACAGGGAGAGATGAGTGCTAATATTCACGGTGCTGACTTCTTGGGAATCAGTGTCGGCTGAGATATGTGAGCGATGGGGTCTTGATATTTCCCGTGTCAGGGTGAAGTTTGTCACACTTGATGGACATAAAACGGTTTGTCCAGTAGAAAACGAGATTGACTTCTAGCGCATGTGTCACGTGTACTCCATCTTCAAATGCACTGTAGTCGAACTTGTTGTTGAGACTGATGATGTGCCATCATATCCTACTGAAAATGAGTTTTTCTTGTTGTAAGATTTTTTTTCTTTTATGTTTATCTAGTTGTATAAGTTCATTATTGTTTAAATATATTACATTTTCATTTTAAACATTGTCTTCTTTCGTTTAATTTATTTTGTCTCTATTTAATTATTAAAATTAACGTTTAACTGTTTAATTTATCATTTAAACACTTTATGTCTATGCTTAACATATTGATCATTGTCGTTTAAACTGAAGTGTTGGCAGGAATTCGGATTCTATGAGCCCTCCGGTCCCACCCCATGGTGATCCTGACGGTGTGGGATGCCTTCCTTCCTCATCAGATTAATCCAAGTGTTATCATTGGATATCGGACAATGTTTTGAAGCCGTTAAACATTTCAGGGACGCACTTTGAAATTTTGCAATCAAATGGAATTTTGACTTCAAATTCATAAAGAACGAAAAACACCGGGTAACTGTGGAATGCGTTGCCGATGGTTGTTAATAGCGCCTTCATGCAGCAAAAGAATATAATAAAAATACTTTCAGAATCAAGACAATTAACTTGTCACACACTTGCGGTGGTGGAATAGGATCGGTGTCACATTCGAAAGCGTCCAAAAAATGGGTAAGCGCACGAGTGATTCAAAAGCTCAAGGACCGGCCCTTGTACAGGGCTATGACATTCAAGAAGGATATGTTGCGGGAATATGGTGATCACATCCCATACAAGCAGGCTTGGTTGGGAAAAGAGCATGGCCGGGCGACCCTCGATGGCAGCGACATCTCCATCTATGATTTGTTGCTTTGGTACATTGATAAGGTGGTTGAGACGAGCCCCGGTAGTATTGCGATTGTCGAAAGAGATGGTGAGCATTTTAAACGTGCATTATTTTTCTTTTCGAGTGCGTGTATTGTGGGATTCAAGAGGGCTTGCGAGGCCCGTTGCTATTTCTCGATGGTACACACCTCCTTGGAAAGTATCGAGGGTACTCTATTGGGTGCCACGAGGCAAAGATGGAAACAATGGTTTTTCCACGCCACCTTGATGATTGTCGACAATAAGACCGATGGCAATTGGACTTGGTTCATTTCAAGTTAGGTGATGCTTTATACGATGAAGGAGATTATCAAGAGATAATTACATTCATGTAGGACAGGCCTAAGGGCCATATGAATGCTATTGCGAGAGTCTTCCCTTCTTCCCCACATGCATATTGTCTTCGACATCTGGAGGCAAATTTTATGAAAGCCAATGTCAGAGTCTAGAAGGTATTGAGGGAGGAGTGTTGGTCTATATACTTTCATATTGCGTGGGCATCCACGGCTAAAGAATTCGATGATACCGTGAAATGAACTACAGGCCACATCACTCGAAGCCCATCATTGGTTGATTAATAAATCGGATATGTCACATTGGTCGAATTATCTGTTCAGAGGTGAATATTGGGGTAAGATGTATTCAAATATCACAGAGTCATTCAATGCATGGATTAAAGAAGCTCGGCATTTACTGGTGACGAAAATGGTCGACTCCATAAGGTATTCGAATATTTTTTTTATTTACACTTAATAATTGGTCTTATCTTTTAAAACATTTCATTACTGTTCAAATATCATTTTCTATGTTTAACTATCTGTCTCATCGTTTAACTTATTTTCCTATGGTTTAAACAAATGTGTTTCTATTTAAATATCAATGTCTTTGCTTAACCTTGATAAAGATTTGTGTTCTACGTTGTACAGGTTCAAGTTGATGCGCATGTTATGCAATCGCTATGAGCAAGCGAACAAATGGGATACCAGCTTATGCCCGGACATACGTTTGAAGGAAGAGATACTTGTTGAGGATAGCCGAAATCTTTGTGTTGGTCGTTATGTCGATGATCGTTATGAAGTGATTGACTAGTGCAGCAACTCTATAGATCTTGCCAATAGAACTTGCTCATGTCACAGATGGCAAGATTATGGTAACTCGTGCAAACACGCTTGCGCTATAATAATGCAGACAGACACCAACGTTCATCGGTTTATTAGCGGGTACTTCACCGTCGACAATTACAAACTGGCGTATAAGGAAGCTATATTCCCCATACCCGACAATAACAAGCCTACGGACGGAAATCGTGAAGCGTTTGCGTCGAGCTGTGACAAGGGCAACGGGGTGTCCTAGATGAAAGAGGATTAAAGTCTGCAGTGTTTGAGGTCCGTGAGTTACATTGCACTGCTTTGCCATGCCTCTAGGCACAATCGTGAGATCTTGCAATGAAAGCTGTCACTAACTAGGCATTGTAAATAAACTAATTTTTTTAAAAAGAAACAAACTTAGCGAGTGCCAATTGGTGATATTTAAATAGAAAACTTAAATTCTTAAAAAGGTAACACATATATTTAAATAGAGGCATTGTTTGTTTTAAAGCGGAGACTACTCTTTTTAACTTATTATCCTATGTTGTTTGTTTAAACAAAGACTAATTTATTTTTAAACATAAACACCGATATTTAAACAATAAAAATTGAAAGTTAAGCAAAGATAGGGGAGTATATAAGTATACAGACTTGTAAATGAACACTAGTAAATTTACATTGAAAAATTTGTCATGTTCCTCGAAAACAATGAATTGAATTTAAATTTATAACGACAAAACTGTTTTACATCGTCTAAACAAACAATATCATGTCAATTCTATTTCCCTACAGTCGAAGACTCCCCTTTGTCAGTGATGCCGGCTGTGCTCCCTTCCTTAAGGATGTGGGCAATATACTTTAATCTCAGATAAGGGATGTCTGTTTGTGGTAGCTGTAGTTTTTCATTGTCGATGAATTGCTCAATAAACTGCATGACATAGACGGCACAGTCGACACTTCCTTTTTTTTGTCGTGGGGTTTCAATGTCGTGAATTAGTGGGTATTTTGTGGTCACCGTCTCACCGAACTCCATATCGATACAAGTGTCGAATAGCCTCTGCTGTAGAGGTATACAAATTGAGATTAGAATACCGATTATTTACCAAAAATTATTAATCAAACTCAGTTTATCATAAAACTTACCATTTCTAACGCATCTTTATCGTACTCCTCACTTTGGCATGAAGAATAATGACTGTATTCTTGTTTGTTATTGTCAAGGACCACGAGATGGAAGTAGCCATTCATGATTATCGGGAGGATGATATTGTTAACATCATGCAGCTTGTGCGTGACATCCCCGATCATAGTGAAAGTCGTGTTAGACGCGTCTTCCTGCTTTGACATAAACAACGCAAGTGGTCATGTGATGGAGGCGCGCTTTTTATAAGGATATGGTTTTCTGCTCAACGACTTTTGTATTATGCATATGAAAGCGTCCATCACATCGTCTGACACCATCTCCTTCCCGTCAAGCAGTGTGAATAATCTGGACCGTGTGGTGCTAAGAGAGTTATTCAGCCACACGACAGTCCAGCTGTTAAATGGTAATAGATATAATTAAACGATATTGTAAATATTTAAATGATATAGCAAATATTTAAATGATATTGCAAATATTTAAACGGTAACTACATAAATTAAAGGTTAACATATAAATTTAAACAATAACATAAAAACTTCAAACTTACTTATCCATAGAGCAGTTGAGGAAGATCCTTATCAACTCCTGCTCGAATTTGTTAGGTCGTGATTGTCCAAGATATTTTTTCTTTTTTAGAATAAAGTCTTTTTGAACTTCTTCATATTATTGGTTGGCAAGGATCATATCTCTCGTTGATTTTTCGGTGGCGTTCCGTTGCCACTTTTTAACAGCTATTTTGGGATCATCATGCGGCACTGTTGTTGACGGTTATCGGTGTTCAGCACCAGCAACATCTTCCTTCGATGTGGGCACGATGAAAGTATCAACTAGAGACATATCCTTACATGCTTCTTGTTGTTATGGGATTGTGTCTGCCTTCGATGTTGTACTGTCGGCCGCTGGTTCCACCGTGACTATGATTTCGTTAATAATAGAGCCAACGATCTGCTTAACCGCGGCCACAACAAGAGCATCAACGGGAGACACACCCTTAGCTAATTCTTGTTCTTTAGGGATTGTGTCCACCTTCGATGCCGCACTGTCGGCCGCTGGTTCCACCGTGGCGGGGATTTCATTAACAACAGAGTCAACGATCTTATCAACCGCCGTAATAGCAACATCATCTATGCTCTTCTACACCGTGACGACCATGTCATCGACGGCGACAAACTCAATAACAGCATCAGCCGTCTATGGTGCTGCTATTGTTTCATCGTCAGCCGGTGGTGGATAGAGAGGCATTATTGTTTTCCTCTTTCTTTCAAGTCTCTTCAAATGTGGACGTCTTGGAATGGCCATCCCGATGAAATCCTCGTTGTTAAATTCCGACGCCTCATCCGTCCCGGGTGCTTCATTTGTTTGGAGGGACACGCAGTCGATTGTGATTGTCCTGCTAATGCCTCAACTCGAGTGACAAGCGAAAGAAACTTGGTCATCAATATCTGGCACGCCTGTAGAAGAATTGTAGTGACGTCGTCACCTAGTACCGTCCGGGGGTGGGGGGCAGGGGTAGTGACGTCGTCACTACAATTGCGCTGACAACCTGTCGCAGACCCACAAGGCGGGGCCCAGTGAACCTGCAAAGCCTCAAAACCTAAACACAGACTAGGAGTAGAAAAATAAGCGACAAAAATACTAAATAAGAGTACAACTGAAGGTTTACAACCAAACCCAAATACAAGGCGAATGAAATATAGTACGACCTACAAGGAGGTTCTTACACAATAATACAACAAATGCAAAGACAAAAGTCTTAAGGCATAAATCCCAAAGAAGACATCTCTTTGAAGTCTTCTAAGATCCTCAGGTCTCTCGCTCCGATCCGAAAAAGGATTTAAAGTAAATCCATGAGCTCACTAGCCCGATAAGTAATCCAAAAACAAAGCTGAAAGCAAAAGTTCGAGTCCGAAATTTGCACAAAAATAATGCAATAGCACAAAAATAGTGTAAAACAAAAATCAAAGGTAAAAACAATAAATACAATATCCAAAGTATGACTCCAAATGCACTTTGAAAGTGCCAAAGGTCATTGTTTACCCTCGGTGACGGACCGAGCCAAAATAAGCTGAAATCATTTATTTACCCTCAATGACCCGAGACTGAATAACAGCTGGCCGTTGATTATTTCACCGAACGGACACGGTGCAAAACTGCAGTCTCATTTTCCAAAAATTACTTGTCGACAAGGTCGGGGTTTTAACCCCCAGCGAGGGGTTGCATATTGTTCATTTGGAGACCAAAAATTTAGATACAATTCCAAGCCAAGAATACAGAATATTCACAAGTATTTTTCCAAAAAATTCATCTAATAAAAATAAAGTAAATAATTAAATAAACAGATAAATAAATAATGTAAAAGGAAATACTTACTTTTCCAAGCCTAAGCCTGGTTTTCACTTTGGAGAAATAATAACAACATTTCACAAATATTTTTCCCAAAAATTCAAGAAAAATAAAAAGATTTACCAAAAAAATAAAAATAAAATTAAAAATAACACAAGTATAAATAATAGTGAAACCAATAAATAATTATTCGACCAATCTCAAGGAAGAAATGCATTAGTATAATAATATACTAAAATTTGAAAAAAATACAAGGTCTAATGTATCTCATCAATTGAAGAAAAAAATGGCCCACCTAAAACCAAAAATAGCTAGAAAAAAATAATTTCAAAGGAAATATTGTCAAAAACAAGGATGTTAAAAAAATTTTTAGGAAGGAGATAGGCAAGGACATAAAAGGCAAGTGGATATTTAAGGGATAAATGTATAACCCAAATAATATATAGGTAATTCAAGTTGATGTTAGGTGGACCAAGGATTCAAGCACTTAATAAATCTCAAGTTTTTTTGCTATTGGGAATAAACAAGGTTACAAAAAGGATAATTACTTTTGCCAAATATTTGGAAGTAACAAGGAAATAACATATATAAGTTTTTGGCAAATAATAGCACTATGGTTCCAACTAAGTATAGAAACTTCTCTTCCTTGAAAAAAACACAAGACATAAATAGATGGCATTCCCACAATAATTTTTTTAAAGAATAAATGCAAAACAAAAATTTAAGAAATTTTACATGAAAATAAATCAAAACAACAAAATTTAAATACAAGAATTTAAGGGATTACTTACTTAGTGATCCTAAATTCAAAAAGAGATCAAGATGATGCTCAAGGTCGTTCTAAAAATCCAAGGGAAAAACCAACCAAATATACATGAATATTTGGAAGAGTTCAAAGCACAAAAGTTCATGCTAAGCTAGTCTAAAAAAATACCCCATTAAAACAACAACAATATGAAAGTGTCTACAAGAAGATCTAACATAATACTAATACTAGTGGTAATAACAATGATGTGGGAAGGGAACATAGAATGATTAAGAGGAACAAGGACAATAGGTGAGAGAAACAAGGATGGAAATAAATCTCCTAGCACAAGTAGTAGATCAATGCATGCATGCATGCATGCATGTATATATATATATATATCTATATTTACACATACTTATGGTTGCAGGACCAACATGTGTGGATATATATATATGCTACCAATTTAAAAAGGCTGCCAACAAGTCAATGTGCATGTAAATATATATACTATAATTGATGCTTAAATAATCAAAGCATGACATGCAACCAGGCCACATCTTGGAGGCTTCTAGTCTTTTGTTTTCCATGCAAACAAGTGGGGATGCAAAGTTTAAGAAGGGGATCAAGTTTACTAGTATTTCTGGTAACAAAAAAAATATAAATGCCATAGAGAGTTAAACACAAGGATGCAAGAATATGTAAGGTCCAACACACATGCCAAAACTACAAAAACTAAACATTCATTAGGCATGCAAAAAAACTTGGGTTTTTGGCTTGGGTTTCAAGCAAAAATGGTATAAACATATAGATGGTTCCATGAATAAAAACTTTATGTAACATGAAGACCAAGAACTAAAAAGATACTCAAGAGGCACAAGGGTGGGTTTCAACATGCATAAGGAGAGGGTTTTTCATGCAAGGATAAGCACCAAAAAATTTTAAACAACAACCCATGCAAACATAAGAAGCAAGCTAACAACCATCATTTAAGAAAGAGAAGTTAACTACCGGACAACATGAGCAACCTACAACAATTACCTCTAGGTTGATGACGAAATGAAGAGCTCCTCCCCGGTTTGATCGTCGCCGCTACAGTGATCCGGTGAGGTGCTTCACTCTTAAGGCTTCAAAGGAGATGAGGAAGAGTTTAGAGGGTGGAAGGAAGCAAGGAAGGGTAGTGATAATGCAAGGGATGAGGAAATAATGGCAGGAGACAAAGATGGGTCTGAAATCCTGGAATCCCTCCATGTTTTCCTCCTTTGCAAGCTTTTCAAAGCAACCAGCCAAAAATAAGATTAAGGGGTAAGGTAAGTATGATTAGCAACTAAGGCAAGCTCTAATTAAGGGCGGGGTCCACATTATTATAATTATTATTTATATTTTTTATTATATTTATTCTTCTTGTCTCGTTTTGCTTCTTCTACTTCTTATAATTATTTATTGATTATTATTTTCATATTTTACTTTATATTTCTTTTTCTTATTCTTTATTTATTATTATTATTATTATTATTTATTTATTTATTATTATTGTTATTTTTATTAATATTTTAATATTTTTATTATATTTCTTCTTATTCTTATTCTTATTATTATTGTTATTATTATTTATTATTGTTATTCGTATTTTTTATTATAGTTCTTCTTATTCTTCCTCTTCTTCTTATTTATTTGTTATTTTTCTTTTTTTTTGTTATAATTATTCTTCGTTTTCTTTTACTTCTTCTTCCGCTTCTTATTATTATTATTTATATATTTTTCTTTTTCTAGTTCTTGTTCTTATTATTTATTTATTTATATATTTATTATTATTATTTTAATATTTTTATTATATTTATTATTATCATATTTATTATTTATTCTTCTTATCTTTTATTTTATTTCCTTTTCTTCTTCTTTTTATTATTATTATTATTATTATTATTATTATTATTATTATTATTCTAATTTATTTATTATTTTTATTATATTTTCTTATATTTATTCTTCTTTTTCTTTTTCTCCTGCTTATGCTTCTTATAATTAATTATTTAATTTTTATTATTGTTATTACTATTAATTAATTAATTATTTGTTCTTCTTTTCTTGTTCTTGTTCTTCTACTTTTTGTAATTAATTAATTAATTAATTATTATTTTTTTCCATATTTTTTTGTTATATTTCTTCTTTTCTTATTTTATTGTTATTATTATTATTGTTATTATTATTATTAATAATTATTTTTCTTTATTTTTTGTTATATTTTTTTTGTCTCTCTTCTTCTTCTTCTTCGATTGCTTATTATTTATTTATTTATTTATTTATTATTGTTATTATTTTTCTTGTTTATGTTATTTATTTATTATTATTATTATTATTATTAATATTATTATTATTATTATTATTATTATTTTCTTCTTCCTCTTCTTCTTCTTATTTATCTTATTTATTACTATTATTAATTATTTTTTTTATTTTTCTTATATTTATTCTTCTTTTTCTTCTTCTACACTTAATATTAATATTAATATTATTATTTATTATTATTTATTTATTTTTTTCTTATTTATTTATTAATTTTCCTCTTCTTCTTTTTCTTATTTTTATTATTATATTTATTTCTCTTTTTCTTGTTCTTCTTCTGTTTCTTATTACTAATTATTATTATTATTATTATTATTATTATTATTATTATTATTATTATTATTATTCTTGTTCTTGTTCTTCTTATTTAATTATTAATTAATTAATTAATTAATTTATTATTCTTTATTATTATTTATTTGTAATTTTTCTTTTTTTATTATACTTCCCCTTCTTTTTCTTTTTCTTCTTGTTATTTATTTATTTATTATTATATTAATTTCATCTTCTTCTTCTTCTTCTTCTTCTTCTTCTTCTTCTTCTTATTAATCTTATTTATTTATTTATTTGTCATTATTATTATTATGTATTATTCTTCTTATTTATTTAGTTATTATTTTCTTATTTTTTATTATATTTCCTCTTCTTCCTCTTTTTCTTATTTTTTATTATATTTCTTCTTCTTCTTTTATTATTATTATTATTATTATTATTATTATTATTATTATTGTTATTATTATTATTGTTATAATTAATTAATTAATTAATATATTTATAATTTTCTTATTTTTTTATTATTCTTCCTCTTCTTCTACTTTTTCTATATTTATTTATTATTAGTTATTTTTCTTATTTTTTTTATTATATTTATTCTTGTTTTCTTCTTGTTGTGCTTCTTACTATTATTATTATTATTATTATTATTATTATTATTATTATTATTATTATTATTAGTATTTATTTGTTTTATTCTTCTTATTTTTTATTTTATTTCCTCTTCTTCTTGTTTATTTATTTATTTACTATTAGTTATTTTTTTCTTCTTCTTCTATTGCTTCTTATTATTTATTTATTTATCATCATTATTATTATCATATTTTTTTATTATATTTCTTATTCTTATTCTTATTCTTATTCTTATTATTATTTATTTCATTCTTCTTATTTATTTTCTTAATTTCTTCTTCTATCTTCTTCTTCTTCTTCTTCTTATAATTATTTATTTACTATTATTTATTTATTATTGTTTTTTTCATATTTTTTTTAGGTAAAAATTATTGTTTTACCCTCTTATGAAATTTCAAATAATCCTAAATAGTCCCTCCAACTTTTTGCACACCCTGAACAACCCTTCCATTATTGTTTAAGTTATCTTTTACCCCTCTATCGGTTACTTCAACTGGGTTCATGTTAT